>NW_012103188.1:2407375-2408992 GCF_000951045.1 Mandrillus leucophaeus | reverse complement strand
AGTTAGTGCAGCAGTTAAGCCTGCACTTTGGTAATTACTCTACCAGTGAGCTAACTGTATGACTTTGACAAATTATTTAACTTTTCTGAGCCTTAGTTCTCTCATCTGGAAAATTACAGAGCTGATGAACCCAAAGGTCCTTTAAAATTGTAAAATTGTTGAATTTCTGTTCTATAACATTTGGGTCCTTGCCCTGCATTTTCTACTAATTGCATAGAATTTGGCAAATCCTTTCCCTACTTTAGACATCCACTTCCTTATCAAGTAACATGGGAAGTAAAGTAAATGATTAATAATGTTCTTAAAGCTTAGAGTACAAGATGAATGGGTGATTGATGAGACAATATGGGTAATTCCGCATTATATAAGTTAGGATGTTATATTTTTGTTGAGCAAATAAATTAGATTTCCTTGAAAAAAGAAAACTTTAATAATAACAGTCAAAAGGAGCAATAAAACTACATATACATATTCCAATAATAGTAAATGTGTACAAATTTTATACTATATCTGTTATTCAAAAATACTATTTATAAGGATAAATTTCCTGCAAACTATCAAAATTTCATTATATGTAACTCTTAGCTTTATTATGTATTTTTTATCTTCATCAGATACACTAAAAGTATTCAGTTTATGCCAAAATTTATTTTGTTAGTCTTCTCCAATACATACCACAGATACCAAGAAAAGATTGATATCTTAAAAATATCTTAAAATTGCAAGTACAAACCTGCCAGAGGAAAAAAATTTTCCAGATCATTATTTTAAATTCAACCTTTCCTTCCTGTTATGTGTTAAACTGTACCCACTCCCTCCAAGTTTCTATGTTGCAGTCCCAACTCCCAGTGCTTAAGAACAAGACCTTATTGGAAGATAGGGTCTTTACAGAGGTGATTAAGTTAAAGCGAGATCATTAGGGTGGGCCCTAATCCAATAGGACTCATGTCTTTATAAGATGGGGAAGTCTGGACACAGACACACACAGAGAAAAGACAGCCAACTACAAGCGAAGGAGAGACACTGAAACAAATCTCGTCTTCATAGCCCTGAGCAGAAACCAATCTTGCAAACACATTGATCCTGGATTTCTAGATTACAGGGCTGTGAGATAATAAACTTCTATTTTTAAGACACCCAGTTTACGGTTCTTTGTTGCGATGGCTCTAGCAAACTAATAAACTCCTATAGTTCAATGTTCTGTGGCAAATCCCCTTACCTACCTTTCCTTGAATCAATATAATTTTAGACTTTTCTCTTTCGCAACTGTAAACTGGAAATCATGTATTTCAAGAAAAACTTGGTATATTTCACAGATTTCCATTTTAGAAATCTATGAAAATTCAAGAAAATCAGGGTGGAAAAGGATCATTTTAGTAGTAACATTGCTAATCTATATAATAGATGCCTAAATCCGACTGGGCTCAGTGGCTCACGCTTGTAATCCCAGCACTTTGGGAGACCTAGGCAGGCAGATCGCCTGAGGCCAGGAGTTTGAGACCAGCCTGGCCAACATGGTGAAATCCCATCTCTACTAAAAATACAAAAATTAGCTGGGCATGTTGGCAGATGCCTGTAATCCCAGCTACTTGGGAGGCTGAGGCACAATTGCTTGAA
>NW_012103188.1:2403262-2405125 GCF_000951045.1 Mandrillus leucophaeus | reverse complement strand
AATAGCAAGTGCTAATGCAGAAGCTGCAGCAAGTTACCCAGAACAGCTATCTAAGATACCTGTTGAATGTGGCTACACTAATCAACAGATTTCCAATGCTGATGAAACAGCCTTCCCTTGGGAAAAGGATGCCATCTAAGACTTTCCCAGCTGAGAGAAGTCAATGTCTGGCTTCAAAGCTTCAAAGGATGGGCTGACTTTCTGGTTAAAGAAGATCCTAAGGTCCTTAAGAATTATGCTAAATCTACTCTGCCTGTGCTGTCTAAATAGAAGAGTGCCTGAATGACAGCACATCTGTTTATGGTATGGTTTACTGATTTTTTTCAGCAAATTGTTGAGACTCACTGCTCAGAGAGGAAAAAAAAAAAAAAAAAAAAAAGACTCCTTACAAAATATTACTGCTTATTTACAAGGCATTGTCACTCAGGAGCTCCAATGAAGATGTTCAAGGACATTAATGTTGTTTTCATGCGTGCTAACACAACGTCCATACTGCAGCCTATAGATGAAGTAATTTCAACTTTCATGTCTTATTATTTTAAAAATACATTTTATAAGATTTTAGTGTTATATACATATAACACTCTCTATAGCTGCCATAAATAGTGAATCCTCTGATGACTCTGAGATTGCAAGCCTTATGGAAAGAATAATTCATGATTTAATGAATCACCTATGTATTTTTTTGAGACAGGGTCTTGCTCTGTCATCCAGGCTGGAGTGCAGTGGTGCACTCATAGCTCACTGCAGCCATGAACTGCTAGGTTCAAGCAAGGATTGAGGATTTACCATTCTTAATGCCATTAAAACATTCATGATTCACTGAAGGAGATCAAAATAAACAGGAGCTCAGAAAAAGTGGATTTCAGCCCTCATGGGTGATTTTGAGGGGTTCAAGACTTTGGTGGAGGATGCAACTGCAGATATGGTACGAATAGCAAGAGAGCTAGAATTAGAAGTGGAGCCTGAAGATGTGACTGAGCTGCTGCAACCTCACGATCAAACTTGAACAGAACAGGAGTTGCTTGTAGGGGATGAACAAAGTAGTTTCTTGAGATAGAATCTACTCCTGGTGAACATTCTGGGAGCATTGTGGAAATGACAATGAAGGATTTAGAACACTGCATAAACTTAGTTGATAAGGCAGCAGCAGAGTTTTAGAGGACAGACTTCAATTTTGAAAGAAGTTCTGCTGTGGGTCATGCTTTCAAATAATCTTGCATGCTACAAAGAAATATTCTGTGAAAAGGAGAGTCAATCAATGTAGCAAACTTCACTGTTGTGTTATTTTAAGAAATTGCCACAGCCATTCCAGACTTCACCACCACCCTGATTAATAAGCAGCCATCAGCATCAAGGAAAAATCCTCCACCATCCAAAAGATTACAACTCACTAAAGGCTCAGAGGATCTTTAGCAATTTAAAGTAATTTAATTAAGGTATGTATATTGTGTTTATAAATATAATGCTACTGCACACCTAATAAGCTACATAATAGTGTAAACATAACTTTTATATGCATTGAGAAGTGAAAACATTCATGAAACTTGCTTTATTCTTGCTTTATTGCAATATTTACCATAGTGGTCTGGAACCAAACCCTCCATATCTCAAAGTTATGCATGCACATATAGATTATGATACAGATACAGATACAGATATATATAAATATGTGAATTCCTAAAGGGATCTTCCAGCTAAAAATAATTTTAGCTGAGCATGGTGGTGCATGCCTGTAATCCCAGGTACTTAGGAGGCTAGGGTGGTACGAATGCTCAAGGCTAGAAGTTTGAGACAAGCTGGGGCAACATAGTGAGGGCTCATCCCTCCCAAAATAATAATAATAATAATTCTAAAGTCAAC
>NW_012103188.1:2399078-2401842 GCF_000951045.1 Mandrillus leucophaeus | reverse complement strand
CTTTTTTACAATTTCTACTTTGAAGTAGAAAGCAAATGATGTTATATTTCAGGTGATTTCTAGGTGCATGAAAGATACCTTATTAACCATTATACTCAACACACATTATCTTATGAAACAGTTTTTTTATTGCATATTACAAGCTAATCATTATGGTTTAAAACAACAATAAAGGTATACTCATCAGTTTCTCTTGTGTTTCCACGCAAATAAGTAGTGACAATATAATAGGCTAAGTGTCATAATAGAACTACCGAGGTTAGACACTGGAAGCAAAGAGGGATCTCTTTAATGCTCCCTGGTCAGAAAAGGAGTAAGGCATGGGGAAGTTTTTTTAAAGAAGGAATGAGTCTTGAAACTTAATCGTGAAGGATTAGTACTTTTTCATGTGAATATGTGGGGGATGGTTAAGGATCAAAGAGAAAGAAGAGAATGTCATGTAGACAGAATAGTCATGAATAAATAAACAGTATGTTCTGTGAGTGATGATCACACAGAGCATCATAGTTTATAAGAAATGAACTATAGTTTATAAGAAATTAACTGAGAAGACTCAGTGAATTTTTTATTTGATAAAACATATATAACCCCAGAATTAAAAACACATGATTATGGTTTTGCCTAAGTACCCCATTATTTCCTCTTTAGGCGAGTAAATTATACTTACTAGTATGGACATAAGCAAATAGAGAAGAGAGATACAAATATTTCACTCGTGCTTTTCTTGTTTCCTACATTTTGAGTCACACTTTCATCCCCTTATGGCATGCCAGAAAAAAAGTAACACATAACAAATATGTCCACAAGTAAGTACAAAATATTACAAAGCATGAACATTTGTGCTGGAAAAACCTATTGCCAATGTGTCAGACGCACTGACTATTAGTGCACAAGGAAGAGCCAAATTCAGGCTAATCACACTAAAATGCCATGATGGGTGCCGTCCAAGCTTTTATTTTTAAACTTTTTCATTTTCTAATTATTATTACAGTATCCAGTCAGGCCATAAACAAAAGCAGCTTAGATTGGCAAATGAATGGCAATTGACAGAAGATATTCCAATCATCCACAAAAATTAAATGGAATTTAAAAACAATTCATATCCACTGAGTTATTTCTCTACAAGTAGATTTTGTTTATTATTCAGAGAATAAAAGTTGACATTTTACGTAGTAAGAAAGGGTCAGTGGTTGGGATGGTGGTGGTGATGATGGTGGGAATTAAGCTACTACCATTGCCAAGTGCTTATTAAGGGGCAAACACAGTATTAAATTTATTCTATAAACTGTCTAATTTTTTCTTTACATAGAAAAATACATGATAATTATCATAATCCTGAAATGTGGAAAAGCACTTATTCTACACCAGTACCTGTGCTAAGCATGATTCTCATTAATCCTTATTACAATTACTATTTTGCACACAGTGTTTTGTTTTAATATTTATGATAACTGAAGTACTATGATCCCCTATTTACTAATGAGGAAAAAAAGGACTCAGGAAATTTAAGACATCTGCCCAATGAGACTTTAAAAGAGATTTTTATATGTCAGATATGTTCTTTGCAGCCTAGAAAATGATGCTGTTTTTGCCAGGGCTTACTAAGATTCATTTAAAAAATAAAATAGTCCCATGGAGGAATCTTAAGAGATTCTGCAGAAAAAACCTGAATAACCATGATGTTCCTGGAGCAATTTTAAAGGCAGTGAATCTAGATAGCCAGATATAGTGAAGATAAATAGACACATAGATAGGCAGGCAGACAGACAGGTGAGAGAGAGAGAGAGAGAGATGATAGATGATAGATGTTATATAGACAGATTGATGAACAGATATTTAAAAAGAGAGGGGGAGAAAGAAAGAGAGAGAGAGAGAGAGAGAGAGAGATCGATCTCCAAAAATAAAGAGAGATCTATTTTATCTCTGGTCTCTGGTATTGGTAAAAGACAGCGGGAACTGAAAGCAATATTATGGATTAGAGGATTACCAAATAGCTAAATATCTATTTTAAAGTTCCATATTTTCTTACTTGGCCACTAAAATGAGCATCCAATGCAGACTAGAAAAATCCAAGGAAGAAAGGATCCCAGGAACACATAAGAAAAACTATATAAAAGTACAGTTCTGTCAACCTTCATTCAAGTAGACTACCCTAAGATTTTCGTAGCCAGGAAATTCAGGATACTGTGATAAGACAGAGTGTAAATCAGTGTATACCTAGAGGAATTTCATAGAGAAGTACCTCAAATTTTGAACTAACTCAGTAGAGCTATTAAAATGCAGAATATGTATTCTTACACTCTCAAAACTTGAGACACTTTTGAAATCATATTTCACAAGCCCCTACATCAAGGTTGCTATAAGATGCACAATGAATGGGGTTTTCAGGTAAAGATCCACATGACCTCAATGGAATTGTTTTGTAAATATACCTATCCAGGCAACCTATCTTCCCTTCTTATGAAAACTGCTGGAGCCATAGTTCTCTAATATACTTTGTAAACAAACAAACAAACAAAACCAATCAACCAAGAACAACAACAACAAAAAACCCCACTAAAACCCTGATCAATGATTCAGAGCAGAATAGCCAAAGTATACATATACTTTCATACTAAAGAATGCACCCTCTGTGAGGAATTCCTAAGGTTAGTGTTTGAGTGCTCTTATTAATTGCAACTCTGGAGACCTAAAGCACTTTAGCATTAAAGAGTGAAAGGCAGTCAGCCTGTGTACAATTTTACATTAGTAATGACTTATAAAT
>NW_012103188.1:2387827-2397403 GCF_000951045.1 Mandrillus leucophaeus | reverse complement strand
GCGTGTGAACCAAAGCAACTCCATCTTGAATAGGAGCTGGATAAATAAGGCTGAGACCAACTGGGCTGCATTCCCAGATGATTAAGGCATTCTAAATCATAGGATGAGATAGGAGGTCAGCACAAGATACAGGTCATAAAGACACTGCTGATAAAACAGGTTGTAGTAAAGAAGCCGACTAAATCCTAGCAAAACGAAGCTAGCCACAAGAGTGACCTCTGGTTGTCCTCATTGCTTCACTCCCACCAGTGCCATGACAGTTTATAGATGCCATGGCAACATCAGAAAGTTACCCTATATGGTTTTAAAAGGGGAGGCATGAACAATCCATCCCTTGAATAACCATAAAAATGGGCAACCAACAGCCTTCAGGGCTGCTCTATGGAGCAGCCATTCTCTCATTCCTTCACTTTCCTAATAAACTTGCTTTCACTTTACAGACTCGCCCTGAGATCCAAGATCCCTCTCTTGGGGTCTGGATTGGAATCCCTTTCCTGTAACACTCCCACTAAAACGCCTTCCCATGAGGCTATTTTGTCTGTTGCTTATCCCCATCTGGCTGCTGTGTTCTCGGCATCTAGAACAGCTCTGAGAGCATAGTATGCATTCAATTAATATTTATTGAAATAGAAGCAGAATGAATACGATTCTGGCTTTATTTTCTGAAGAGCCTCATGTGTTATTTGCACTCACAAAGACAAAGATTTCTGCTGTCTTTTAGGTGGCACATAAACAGCTAAGGTATATAATAAGGTAAAATTAAAATATGTCTATACAAATTGGAAGAAATTTATCTTAATGAACCTTTAATAATATTCTAAAGCAGATGAAGGGGATCAGAATATGCCATCCCCAAATATTCCACTTTGGCATAAGGATTATTTTGAGCTGAAGGCAATTAAGAAACCAGCAAACACAGAAGGAGCTCTCTCTGCTTTCCTCTTTTGTGCCTAAAAGCTGGGCATAAATTTCACTTTTGTAAGATAAATTAATATTTGTAAAGGAAATTTACATGGGTAAAAGCGTTCTCTCCTGTACCAAAAAGAAGAAAATGAGACAGCTCTTACTACTGGAGGGACAAACTTTACTAAACAGTCCTTATTTATCATACATTTCCTAGTCAATTTACCTGCTTCAGTCCAAACTTCCTTTTCCTTTGTCTAAAATCTTCTCCATACTTTGTTACTCTTTGTTAAAAAGGTACTTAAGCCCCTGGGTCTAACTCCCTCTTTGGGGTTTTTGCTTCTTTTATGGGAAACCCCTGTGTGTGAAATAAACTTCTTCTGTCAATCTGTCTTCCCTCAGTTTAATTCACAGTCCCCAGCTCCATAACCTAAGGGGGAAGAGAAAAGTTTTTCTTCACTTACACAGAGATACAATTTAATTCAGTATGGCCACCGAAATTAAAGTATAGGAATGTTGTGAGTTCAAAAGCTTGTGCTACTCAGCAATTGTTTTCAAATCAATTTTCTCCTCTCTCTCTCTGTCACATACACATGCACACATACACATACACAGTGCACACACACAAACCTACACACAGATGGTGGTAAGAAAGCAGATGGATGAAATATTAAATATGAATAGAAATAAAATACCTAGGTTGGGCACAGTGGCTCAATCCCAGCACTTTGGGAGGCCAAGGCAGATGGATCATTTGAGGTCAGGAGTTTGAGACCAGCCTGACCAACACTGCGAAACCCCGTCTCTCCTAAAAATACCAAAAAATTAGCCAGACATGGTTGGTAGCCGCCTATAATCCCAGCTAATCTGGAGGCTAAGATATGAGAATCACTTGAACCTGGGAGGCGGAGGTTGCAGTGAGCCAAGATTGCACCACTGCACTCCACCCTGGGCAACAGAATAAGACTCTGTCTCAAAAAATGAATAAAATAAAATAAAATACCTAAGTTAGGAGAGAATTTTTTTCATAAGCAAATAAGATCCAATATTCAAAATGTAAAAAGAAAAAAAAAAAAAAGGCCCAAGCCTAATTTCCAGTATATATTTGTAACTATGACTTTGAGATTCTTATTACCTTTTTTTCTTCTTTTACCAGATTTCACTCAAAAACTTTCTCCTCTGTTCTCTGGCAGGTAGGAGCACTGCCCTAGCACTAATTTAAAGAGAACCCTACATACGATTGATATGTAAATTCTGATTGCCAGAGCTCAAATACTCTTCATTCGCATACGCTAATTTAAAAATGGGTTGTTACCTCTGTTCTGTGCTTGAGAAGCTAAAACCCAACGGTGTGAATTGTAGGAGTTAATTCAGAAGTTTAGACAGCTTGGACCAAGTCTACAAAATACCCTTCTGCCTAGCCACTGATTAACCAAACACTTCCACTGGGCAAGACATTTAGAACAGGATAAGCACTTGAAAAAAAAAATGTACAATGAATTAAAATTATTGAAGTTTCCATTTATGCCTACACTTGTTATTAATACCTAAATAATACTTATTTCTCTTATTATATTGTGATGTCAGACAATAATCAATAATTCCATGTGGATAAAATAAAAATAAATAATGGCTCATAACTACACATCTAACCAGCTGTGTAATCAATTTGGGAGGCTGAATCTATTTTAATGCTAAATCATTAACACATTTCAGCATCATTTAGTATTCTGAGAAGTATTGTATGTATGTGAGAAAATAATTAATAGTTGTATTATTTTATCAAGCTCAAGAAAATCTCATCTGCCTAAAAATCTATTTTTCCATTTTGTCTACTGTATTGAAAACTTATTTATACTTATTTGTATTATGATTATTTTTTATCTCAGTTAAATATTTTAGGTACAGAGTTGCTTATGTTGAATAGAAATGCTCTTATGCCTGTGGAATTTCAAACCAAAGGAGAGTGAAAATACAAGAATAACAGCTGTTTCACTTATTTCACAGCACATTTATATAAAATTTGATTAGGGGAGATCTGTCCAGGCAATTTAGTAACATATCCAAATGTGCAATATGTACCTATGAACTACGCTTATTTCTAAAAGTGACTGGAGGCAGCTTATAATTCAAATGGCTCAGGTGCAATAAGCCAAAAACCTTTAACATGCACTGAAATTACCTGTTTCCCTGCCTACTAGGTGGAGATTGACAGTATACATCTTTGTTTCACAGAATTCACCATGGTCTGACACACTGTAAGGCCTTCATAAATATTTATGGAAATAGACCAATACAAAAAAAGCTGAATGTAGGATAGTATATGAAGACACAACATAACAAAGAAATAAGCTAGACAGGGAAGCAATTTTAGATATTCTTAGCATACAAAGTCTAATAGTGTACTCTTGGCCTTGATATTAAAAAAGCAGATGGGACATGGTGGCTCACGCCCGTAAGTCCAGCATCTTGGGAGGCCAAGATAGGAGGATCACTTGAGCTCAGGAGTTCAAAACCAGTCTCGGCAATGCAGGGAGACCCCATCTCTACAAAAAATAAAAATAAAAAATTAGCCAAGCATGGTGACACACACCTGTGATGTCAGCTATACAGAAGGCTGAGGTGGGAGGATTATTTAGGCCTGGGAGGTTGAGGTTGCAGTGAGCCATGATTGCACCACTGCACTCCAGCCTGAGTGACAGAGTGAAATCCTGTCTCAAAATAAATAAAAAAAAATTAAAAATTAAAAAGGCAAGTGACATATTACCTTCCACAGATTCAAAAGAAAATGTGAGTCTGTTTTGTGGTACTCACCCAGTGATAGAGTTTGGTGATCTTCTGGGGATTTTTTCTTGTAAGGAAAGAATACTTTAAAGTTGAAACATGTGAATCAAATGTCTGTAACCAGTTACCTGAACTATAGATTAAAAAGTAAAGAAAGCAACTGGTAACAAATGCTGAGACATTGCCTGATGTTATAGTACGTGCTCAATAAAAGGTTGAATGAATCAGTAAGTGACATGTATGAGCCTGTTATTGTCATCAAGCAGCTGCTTCTGTGTTTATTGGGTCTGTTACCTAGGCACTCACAAATTCTATACCTATAATCAATACGTAGTTTAAACACTTAAAACAGTCCCTAAATTGGTATTGTTATAATAAAGGTGATCCATCTAATAAAATGTTGTGGTTTTATACTTACCCCTTAGTGGAGTGATAATCTCTACATTTTGGGCAAAGTTGCAAAATGTAATTACATTAATTTTGAGGTCATCACACACTATATATATACACATACACGTGTATGTATATATATACACATACACATGTGTGTGTATATAAACACATAGTTCCATTTACAGTCATAAATTCAGCCTTTTCAGAATATTGCAAACTATTATCTTTCTGCAACTACCAATGTAGGTTTTAAAAATGTATGTCCTGGGGTTTTATTTACTCCTCAGTATTGTCCAGGTTTGTGATTCCTTGCAGAAATTCAGTTGTGACTATGTTTGTTTGAGATGAATGTGTAGCATAAATTAGGCCATTTATAATCTGTGTAAATTATCCCATAATTAGAGATTTATCAACCCAAGGGGTGAGAAAACAACCTTGTTTATCTTAGCAAAGGAGTCACATCTAACTCTCTATATAATGAGTTATATATAAGAGTTATATATAAATGCAATCACAGTTCGTATAAATGCCAACCGTATCTCGTATGAGTAAAATGCTGGGTTCTTCAATTATCACAGTTCCTTCAGTATCCTCTAGAATTAAAATCTTAGTTTTGATGTACGAGAAAAATAATCAAAATACTTTTTAAACATAAAAACACCACAGTGTCATGACTTTTTAAATACATATTTTTAACTCTAGCTGAAATGATGCATTCTGATTATGACTTTGATATGTGTCATTTCTTTTTCACTGACTACAAAACTTTTATATAAAAACCACCATGCATTTGATAACACTTTTAATAGGTTGCCAAATAATTAAGTTTTAAGTGTTTAAGGAGTTACTGTATGATTGCGATTACACTTGTCTCAACGCCTGGTTCTGGAGAAACAGCCTCACAATCCTTAATTTAATCTCAAAGAAATATGCACAGTCACCCTTGGATCAGGTGTTTACTTACTGCCTACTAACATGTAAGCTGATATTGAGAGATCACAATGTGCTAGCGGCCCTCACTCTCGGCGTCTCCTCGGCCTCAGCATTCACTCTGGCAGCACTCCAGGAGCCCTTCAGCCGGCTGGCCGAGACCAGAGCTGGCTCCCTCTGCTCGCGGGGAGGTGTGGAAGGAGAGGCACGGGCTGGAACCGGGGCTGCACGCCTCGCTCACAGGCCAGCACGAGTTTCTACGGGCGCGGGCTCGGCAGGCCCCACACTCAGAGCGGCTGGCCTGCGCCCCCGGCCCAAGGCAGTGAGGGGCTTAGCACCTGGGCCAGCAGCTGCGGTGGGTGCGCTGGGTCCCCCAGCAGTGCCGGCCCTGCACTCGAGTTCTCAACGGACCTCAGCTGCCTCCCCGCCGGGCAGGGCTCGGGACCTGCAGCCCGCCATGCCCGAACCCCGCCCCGCGCAGTCGGCTCCTGCGTGACCCAAGCCTCCCTCAAGGAGCGCCGCCCCCTGCTCCTCAGCGCTCAGTCCCACCCACCGCTCAAGCACTAAGAAGTGCGGCCCACCACGCAGGACTGGCAACCAGCTCCAGTCGGCACCCTGATCCGGTGTCCACTAGCTGAAGCCAGCTGGTCTCCTGCGTCTGGGAGGTACTTGGAGAACTTTTATGTCTAGCTAAGGGATCCTAAAGGCACCAATCGGCATTCTGTGAAATGGACCAATCAGCTCTCTGTAAAACGGACCAATCAGCTCTCTGTAAAGTAGACCAATCAGCTCTCTGTAAAATGGACCAATCAGCAGGATGTGGGTGGGGCCAGATAAACGAAGAAAAGCAGGCTGCCCCAGCAAGCAGTGGTAAGTCGTTGAGGTGCGGTCCACGTTGTGGAAGCTTTGTTCTTTCTCTCTTTATGAAAAACCTTGCTGCTGCTCACTTTTTTGGTCTACGCTGCCGTTGTGAGACGTAGCACTCACCTGCCAGGCTCTGCAGCTTCACTCCTGAAGCCAGCGAGACCACAGGAAGAAGGAGTAACTCCAGAGGCGCTGCCTTTAAGAAGTGTAACACTCATCGCGAGGGTCCGCGGCTTCATTCTTGAAGTCAACGAGACCAAGAACCCACCAATTTCGTACACAATATGAGAAGAGAAAAAATAGCTACCATGTGATTAATATCTCCAATGTAAAAATTTACAAGTGCCTAATAACACACATACACACACAAGCTGACAGAGAACTGTAAGGCGGGACCTGTGGGCAGCTCAACTTGTAATCTAAGTAGTGAGATATATAGGAATTACCTGGATTTATAGAGCCATTATTAAACAGGATAACTACTTAGTTGGCCAGCTCCCTAGATTAATGACCTATATATTAATAACTATATCATGGCTCTAAAACTAAGCTTTAGCCAGGCTCTCCAAATCAATTCATTTCACAAGAATACTGTTAGCATCATATGTATATTCTTTCCTTTGCTACCCTCTTTACTACTACTACCGATATCACTGATGTGCCATTCCCCACACCAAAGTATTCTGAAATTTTTTCAAGAAAATCTTAAAACTTTTCCTTTGGTATCCCCCCTTGACCAGTACTTCAAATATCACTGATTCACCACTCCCCATACCAAAGTATCTTTAAAATGAATCAACAAACGTTATAGGATATAGAAAGAATCTGTTTTGCCATAATATTTTCTTGTCATATCCAATTAGATATACATTCATGCATGTATATCTGAATTATGGTAGAAGTAAGGCATAGCACTTTCTGAGAAATTAAACAAGTTCAAAATTGTCTTTCCTAAGAAAAATGAATTATTTTATCATGCTAACTGTAATTATTAACAGTGTTGCCTTTTAAAACAACATCTAGGTAGCCTTTTAATCCTAGAAACCATAAAAGAAGAAAAAACAAATTAATTCTATTAACCTAGCTATGTTCTTGACCTCAACTGAATCCCAAAGTAAAATTATTCTGGTCAAAAATATTTTCATAAAGATGAATATACTATCTGAATTAAATAAATCTTCAAATAATATGTTACATGATATTTCTATATTTTGGTAAATAATTTTATCTCCTTGTGATATTGTAATATAATTAAAATTATACACTAAAAATTACTCTAAAATCAAAACAACATTAGTTTTGACAGTTGATATGTTGTATCTAAGTATATTAAATGTGATTTAACAATGAAATCACAATTTTTAAATGTACACTTCTAAGATTAAAAAGAGAGGAAAAAGCCACAAAAATTTGATTTAAATATAAGAATTTACTGCTGGGTTGAAATGTGTGTCAATATGTTGCTGAAAGAAAAAAAAAATTTATCCCTTCTTATTCACATTATCAGATTCAGAAACTAATTTTAATCAGGGAAGTTATATTAATTTACTTAAAAATATATTCTAGTACTTAATAAATGCAAGATATTGTTCAAGGCCCTGTAAATACAGCAGTGATTAAGCCAGGCAATACTGGGACCCGAATCTTATGGTAAATTATATTTTAGAGGAATAAAGTAAAATCTGGTAGACAGATAATAAAATTAAAAAAAAAAAAAACGTAAAAAATAACATCTAGTCTTCCATAGAGAATTGAAATAGAATGATACAAAAAGGAGTAACTGGTAAACTTGTTTTTCAGAGAGCATGTCTCCACAAAAATGATAATTATAATGAGGATTGCAGAGGAAGTTATCAGGCAAAAATGAGGAGGAACAATCTAAGCAGAGAAAATAACTAATGCAAAGTTGGGTAAAAACTGAAAGCATTCCCCTTGAAATCCTGTACAAGACAAGGATGCCCTCTCTCATCAATCCTATTCAACATAGTACTGAAAGTCTTGGTCACAACAGTCAGGCAAGAAAAAGAAATAAAAGGCATCCAAATAGGAAGAGAGGAAATCAAATTATCCCTGTTTGCAGGTGTGATTCTATACCTAGAAAACCCCATAGTCTTTGTCCAAAAGCTCCTTGATCTGATAAACAACTTCAGCAGTCTCAGGATAAAAAATCAACACACAAATATCAGTAGCATTCCTATATACCAACATCCAAGCTGAGAGTCAAATCAAGAATGCAATCCCATTCACAATAGCCACAGAAAGAATAAAATACCTAGAAATACAGCTAATCAGGAAGGTGAAAGATTCCCTACAATGAGAATTGTAAAACACTGCTCAAAGAAATGAGAGATGACACGAACAAATGGAAGAACATTCCATCCTCATGGATATGAAGAATATTGTTAAAACGCCCATATTGCCCAAAGCAATGTACAGATTCAATACTATCCCTATCAAACTACCTACAACATACATCACACAATTAGAAAAAAAAAACTAGGGAACCATAGTTCTAAAATTCACATGGAACCAAAAATAGCTCAAATAGCCAAGGCAATCCTAAAATTCATATGAAACCAAAAAAGAGCCCAAATAGCCAAGTCAATCCTAAGCAAAAAGAACAAAGCTGTAGGCATCACATTGACTGATTTCAAACTATATTATAAGAATACAGTAACCAAAACAGCATAGCATTAGTACAAAAACAGACAAATAGACCAATGGAACAAAATAGAAAGCCTAGAAATAATACCACACATAGGTAACCATCTGATCTTTGACAAAATTGACAAAGCCAATGGGGAAAGGACTCCCTAGTCAATAAATGGTGCTGGGATAACTAGCTAGCCATATTCAGAAAATTGACATTGGCCCTCTAACTACACCATATGCAAAACTCAATTAAAAATGGATTAAAGGCTCAAATGTAAAAGCTAAAACTATAAAAACTCTTGAAGATAACCTAGAAAATATCATTGAGGACACAGGTCCTGGCAAAGATTTCATAATGAAGATTGTCAAAAGCAGTTGCAACAAAAACAAAAATTGACAAATGGTACCTAATTAAACTAAAGAGCTTCTGCACAGCAAAAGAAACTCTCAACAGAGTAAACTGACAACCTACAAATGGAGAAAAAATATGCAAACTGTGCATTTGACAAAGGTCTAATATCCAGAATCTATGAGGAACATGAGCAAATGTGCAAGCAAAAAGCAAACAACCCCATTGAACGTGGGCAAAGGACATGAACAGACTTCTCAAAAGAAGACATACATGTAGCCAATAAGCATATGAAAAAATGCTCAACATCACTAATCATCAGAGAAATGCAAATCAAAACCACCTTCTTACACCAGTAAGAATGGCTACTATTAAAAAGTCAAAAAATAACACATGCTGGAGAGGTTGCAGAGAAAAGAGAACACTTATACATTCTTGGTGGAAATGTAAATTTATTCAGCCACTGTGTGAAACAGTTTGGCGATTTCTCAAAGAACTGAAAGAAGAAATATCATTTGACCCAGTAACCCTATTATTGGGTATATACACAAAGGAATACAAATTGTTCTACTGTAAAGAGGCATTCATGTGTATATTCACTGCAGCAGTTTTCACAATAGCAAATATATGGAATCAACCTAAATGCCCATCAGTGGTAGACTGGATAACATGGTACATATACACCATGGAAAACTATGCAG
>NW_012103188.1:2316452-2387777 GCF_000951045.1 Mandrillus leucophaeus | reverse complement strand
CCTCTAACTACACCATATGCAAAACTCAATTAAAAATGGATTAAAGGCTCAAATGTAAAAGCTAAAACTATAAAAACTCTTGAAGATAACCTAGAAAATATCATTGAGGACACAGGTCCTGGCAAAGATTTCATAATGAAGATTGTCAAAAGCAGTTGCAACAAAAACAAAAATTGACAAATGGTACCTAATTAAACTGAAGAGCTTCTGCACAGCAAAAGAAACTCTCAACAGAGTAAACTGACAACCTACAAATGGAGAAAAAATATGCAAACTGTGCATTTGACAAAGGTCTAATATCCAGAATCTATGAGGAACATGAGCAAATGTGCAAGCAAAAAGCAAACAACCCCATTGAACGTGGGCAAAGGACATGAACAGACTTCTCAAAAGAAGACATACATGTAGCCAATAAGCATATGAAAAAATGCTCAACATCACTAATCATCAGAGAAATGCAAATCAAAACCACCTTCTTACACCAGTAAGAATGGCTACTATTAAAAAGTCAAAAAATAACACATGCTGGAGAGGTTGCAGAGAAAAGAGAACACTTATACATTCTTGGTGGAAATGTAAATTTATTCAGCCACTGTGTGAAACAGTTTGGCGATTTCTCAAAGAACTGAAAGAAGAAATATCATTTGACCCAGTAACCCTATTATTGGGTATATACCCAAAGGAATACAAATTGTTCTACTGTAAAGAGGCATTCATGTGTATATTCACTGCAGCAGTTTTCACAATAGCAAATATATGGAATCAACCTAAATGCCCATCAGTGGTAGACTGGATAACATGGTACATATACACCATGGAAAACTATGCAGTCATAAAAAAAAAAATGAGATCATGTTCTTTGCAGTAACATGGATGGAGCTTGAGGACATTATCCCAAGCAAACTAACACAAGAGCAGAAAACCAAATACCACATACTCTCACTTAAAGTGGGAGTTAAACATACAGACACAAAGAAGGGAACAACAAACATTGGTGCCTACTTGAGGGCTGGGTGAGAGAAGGGTGAGGATTGAAAAACTACCTATCAGGCACTATGCTTATTACCCTGTGACAAAATAATCTGTGCACCAAATTCCTGTGACATGAAATTTACCTATATAACAAACCTGTGCATGTATCCCTAAAACTAAAAAAAAAGTAAAAAAAAAAAAAAAAGAAAGAAAGAAAAAGAAACCCAGAAAATCATTGTGGCTGATAGATACACAGAAAGCAATGGTGTGCTGGTAAATATTTAACAACTGGTTCTTTAGAAAAACACATGTATGTATTCAGAAATGTCCATTAAATTTATTATAATTTTACTGATGTAAAATATGTAAAGTACATAATCTGCAAACAATAAAGAAATGCACAATGCTTTCTATAGTAATTTCTATACAGCTAATTGATTCTCTTGGAATATTTTCACTGAGTTTTGATGAACTCCTGTATCTGTTATCAAACTGTGGTTGTAACTGATAAATGAGTTTAGTTCTGAAATAAACGTTTTTTGATATTTTTGTTTACTTTCATGGGCAAGACGAAAGTGAAACAAAAAGACATACGGTGGAACTTCACTTGCTTATCAGTGATGTGAACAACTTTTTTGCTGCATTGCACAAGTTTCCAAATACTGGAATATTTCTTCAATTTTTTTGTGCTATTCACAATGTAACAGCTATAGACACACCCTTTTAACTTTAGTCTGCATTTTAAACATTTTCTCATATCTAGACAATCAACAAATCATTAAATGAAACTCTATTTTGTAATACTTGCCAATTTCTGCGGTGTAAATACTCCCTTCAGGGTTGATTTCTGGCTATAAACATGACTTCATTGAACATGAAGTTGGGAAAGGATGTGCAGTAGTACAGCATTATATGCTATTTCTACTGGACACATACAATATATAAAAAGACACCAAAACATTGAGAATAGTAAAATATAGTAAAAATAACTAGGAAATAATGACCTTGGAGTAGTTATTATATTTCCTTATAATGCAATCTACTTAATTGTAAGATTATACAATATTTGTAATAGTCGGTTTAACAACTGGCTTGCAAAATTCCTGAAGATTTAACAACTGGTTCTCACAGGTCTAGTGTGCAAGCCAGCTTGAGCACCCTGGTGTAATATAGACATATAGTAATATTAATGAGGCTGCAGATGTCAACAGAGACATATCTGGCAAGGGCTTGTAAACCAATGCAGGGAGTTTTTATTTCATCCAAAGAGTAAAGTTAAGCCATCGGAGAGTTGAAATCCAGAGAGAGAGATATGACTCAATTTGTGTTTTAAAATGTTCCCTCTCAGTGTTCTGGAGAATTAATTTCAAGTAGGTAAGAGCAGAAGCAGTGACACCAGCCAGAAGCTACTGGAAATAGTCTAGGCAAGAGATAACCAGGGCTTAGACAAGAATGGGGATGATGATTTGGAGGCAGACTGACAGTGCTTATTGATGGTTTGAGGTGGGGGCAGCACAATCCTTAGATTAAACCAAGAGGACCCACATATCACAGTCATAAAAACATAGAAAGTTTTTGTTTTTTTTTTTTGGTTTTTTTTTTTTTTGGTTATAAGAAAGATTTTTGAAACCTTAAACACCAAGCATAATTACACAGAGAGAGAAAGAGGCCCGACGCGGTGGCTCACGCCTGTAATCCCAGCACTTTGGGAGGCCGCGGCAGGAAGATCACCTGAGGTCGGGAGTTTGAGACCAGCCTGGCCAACACGGCAAAACCCTGCCTCTACTAAAAAATACAAAAATTAGCCGGGTGTGGTGGCATGCTCCCCAGCTACTCAGGAAGCTGAGGCAGGAGAATCGCTTGAACTCGGGAGGCGAAGGTTGCAGTGAGCGGAGATGGCGCCGCTGCACTCCAGCCTGGGAAACAGAATAAGACGCAAAGATAGAAAGAGAGACAGGGAGAAAAGCTGAACTGGCTCCGTGAGGCGGAGGAAATGCGTTTGAGAGCTAATGAGCAGGGCTGAGGGTTGAAGGTGGCTATGGGAGGAACAAATCATGGTTTGTGCATTGGAAAATCAGCAAAGGAGTGGCACTTTTGTTTTAAGTTGGCTTTCTGGCCAGGCACAACGGCTCATGCCTGTAATCACAACACTCTGGGAGGCCATGGTGGGCGGATCACTTTGAGGTCAGGAGTTCAAGACCAGCCTAGCCAACATGGTGAAACCCCATATCTGCTAAAAAGACAAAAATTAGCCAGGCGTGGTGGTGCGCCCTTATAATCCCAGCTACTAAGGAGGCTGATGCAGGAGAATCTCTCCATCCCAGGAGGCAGAGGTTTCAGTGAGCCAGATTGTGCCACTGCATGGCGACAGAGTTAGACCCTGTCCCAAAAATGTATAATATAATATGATATGATAAATTATGATATAATTAATATAATATAATATAATATAATATAATATAATATAATATAATATAATATAAACTTGGCTTTCTAAAATCACCTGAAGTCAGTGTCTAGGCAGTTATTTCTCTCTCTTCTCTGCTTGGAAGAGCCTGAACAGTTTGGATATCCTGTGTTGGAAAAGTAAGATATGAAAGAGAGGCACTGCCCCCACCTCTGTCTCTAGGGGTTCATTAGGTCAGTCCTAGCTCTGGGTGGGTCCTGAGCTGAACCCAGCTTCTACTTTTTCCTGCCACATACATCAGTACTAACCAGATTTGTCAGGGTTGACCCTGCAAGGAGGGGAACTCCTTTTGCCTCCAGATTTCAGAATGATAACTTCAGTGGGAACATGGGCTGGGTCACGGGGATAGCCTGGTCTGTAATTTTTAACTACAACTTACGATATGCAGGCTTCCATTTAAACTCCTATTTTATGTCCCACAAATGTTAAGGACAATGCGGGAGGAGAGGTAAAGGAAAAAGAAAAGTCCAAGATTACTTCTAGATTTTTGACTAGATATCAGCATGATTCACTTGATCAACTTCCCACAAATCAATCTAAGTTCAACAAACTTCCAGTCAAAATCCAATTATACTTTTAAAGAGGAATGTGGCAATGTGTTTTGACATTTTTAAGTTAATTCTGAAAAAGAAGAGTAAAATTAAAAAAATACTTGTTAAAGTATTAAGCCATATTGCAAAGTGATAGTGAAATAGATACAGACTAATGAAGCAGTGAGAGAATAAAGAGTTTATGAATACATGGGAATTTGTTATAAACAACAAACATCATAAATCATTGCAAAGAGGTTCCATTATTTGGTAATATATGTTGAAAAAATAAGACTCGCTCCATAAACAATGTATTTCTAACTCATAAAATATAAAAACTTCAAACTAATATATTTAAGTTCTTAATGCAATTATAAATGTGAAAAGTAAAATATTTGTGATACTGGGTAAAGAATGATGTCTAAGCTAATACTTGCAAATATAAAACCAAAAGGGAAAAAACAGAGTTTTCTGATTACATCTCAGTGAAAGATTACTGTCCACATGTATCTAAAGGGAGACAGAGAGGAAGAAGCTATTTGCACATTTGAAAATGGCAAAGGTTCTGACTTACCGTCAGTAGTTCTTACAAGCTAGGGTTAAAAAATACAAAGAGAAAAAATAGGTAAAGACTATAAAGAGTAAATTTACAGAAGGAGTTTTCCAAATAGCTAATTGGTATTGAAGAAAAGTTCATTCTCTTTAGTAATCAGAGAAATGCAAATCAAAACAATGAGATACTACCTAATGTCTCTCAGGTATATAAAAAAATCAGAAAATTGAACGCCATTAAGCTTGGGTGCAGCTACGAAGAAAGGGGAGCTGATTCACTGTGCAAGTGAAAACTGATGCAGTCATTCTGGAGTATGGTCAATGCTGCTCAATAGTGAAGTTATCTATATATAATCTACTCCTAAATATATTCCCAAGGAAACTCACACTGATCCACAAAAAGACATCCAGGACAATGCTTATCACATTGTTTTTGATCGTAAAGACTTAGAAGCATCCTAAGTAGTTCCATCACTTAAGTAGACTGTGATATACACACAGAGTGGACTAATATGAGCAGACAGAATCTCAAGGAGACCGGATGGGTAAAATGCCTAAGATGAATGATGATACATCAGCGAAATATTCAAATAATGGAAATGTCACTGAAAAAACTTTTAGCAATACAGATGCAGTTTAAATATAGCATCATGTGAAAAAAGTAGTAAATAAGATGAATAGCACACCACCACCTATGCATCTATGCATGGTTAAAAACATGAAGCATTTTCTATTCTATTAAGGATACAAGTATGTTTAAGTAAACTTTGAAAGTAAGACTGGAAGAATAAACATTAAGTATACTAGAGTGAGGCAGGAGAATGAACTTGAAAATGGAAGAAGAGAATGTATTAAGTTTTCTATCGCTGCAGTAACAAATTACCACAAAGTATGTGGCTTACTACAACACAAATTTTATTATCTTCTAGTTCTGTAGGTCAAAAATCTGACATGCTTCTCTCTGGGCTAAAATCAGCCAGTCAGGAAGGCTATGTTCCTTTCTCTGCCAGCAAGGGAGCATTCTAGCTTTTAGAGGCTCCCTTTCTCCATCTTCAAAGATGGTGAACATTGCATCTCCTCGTGCCTTTCTCCCTTCTTCTTCTCACTCTCCCCTTAGCCTCCTGCTTCCACTTTTAAGGGTCCTTGAGATTACAATGAACCCATCTAGATAATCCAGGATAATCTGCCTACCTCAATGCCCTTAATTTAATCACACCTGCAAAGTCCTTTATGCCATGTAAAATTAGAAATTCTCAGGTTCCAGGTATTCAAATGTGGATATTTCTGGGGAAGTAGAGGTGGGGGGAGGGATGAGGGGATTATTCTGCTTACCATAGAGAAAGATATTAATAAATACATAAAAAAAACTACTGAACAAGTTGGGAAGAATCATAATAGTGTGCCATCCAATGAGGGATAAAATCAACTCAATTCTGTGAGTCTGACCAAAAAATAGAATAAAAAAAGTGGAAGATGGGACTAAGGAGTTGTTAATGGTGTCATAGGATGCTGAGAAGTCAACTAGAATAAGGTAGAGGAAACGAACATTGAGTACAGCAAAACAGAAATACTTGACCTTAATAAAAGCAATCTTAGTATGGCAATAGCAAAGAATGTAGGATTAAAGTGTATTGAAGAGAGGATGTGAGGTGAGGGAATAGTAAGAAAGCACAGTCACATTTCCATAAACATTTATTTGTGTTATGCAAAAATCTCTTTCTAGCAGAAATAAAATGCCACAAAATAGGGAGTGCATTAAAGTAAATCATTCCATCCCCTTAATGGATTATGATGCATAAGCAACTGCTATAAACACTTTCAAAGAGTCTGATGTTCTCAAAAGAAAAAAAAAGGCAGATAAAGTATGCTTATGTAGTACAATCGCGACAGCATTAAAAGAAATAAATGCATAGATAAAACGAGAAAATACATGCAAGCCTCCATAGTGGTGGTTTTTATCAGGTTGATATGTAGATTTTTGTCTTTTAAAATTTGCTTTATTTTCTTAATTATCTGTTATGGACAGAAATTATTTTTCAATTCTCAGAAAATGTTTAGACATAGGGGAACTTTTTGCAGCTGTTTTTATTTGAGCAGCTACAAACAAAATGTAAATATTTCACCTAAAATGTGTATTTGTTCACAGTAAATAAATTGTAAAACTTGATTAGAAATGGAACCAAAATTCACTAAATTGGTCTCAGCCCATTAACTATGAGGAAGTTACATAAAACCTCTAGGCTACAATTTCCTCTGGATTGCAGCTATGATCCCAAAGGTTCTTTTTAGCTTAAACATTTCATGAGAGTATCCAGATTCCAGTTACAGTCTTATAGTCACATAGTCATCTCTACTTACCTAAAAATCTATGTAATTAACTTAGATTAAAAATTATCAGGAAAAAAGGGAAAATCTCTTGAACTACTTCTAATAATCAGAGTTTGTTAAAGTGTGGATAAATAGGCCACAACCCCATATAATGTTATCACAAAATACGGTGATAGTCACATAGAGAATAAAACAATTTAAAATGGTTTCAAAAACTCAATGAGCTCAGTTACTGAAATACTAGTGTGTGTGTGCATGTGTGTATATATATGTACACACATATATATCTAAGGCTCAAAAAATTCACTTGCCTGGTTGGTTGCCTTTCTTTACAGATTATTTGCTGTGATAAGAGAGAAAGGCCACACATAAAGCCACAAGGGAACACGGGATAGTCAACGAATTATCTTTTTAGCAGAGAGCTCCCTCTGGAAATGTAGCGAGGAATTGCTCTCCAGGCAACCAAGCTGAATAAGCTCCCATTTCTACCTTCTGGCTTTCTTAGGAGCAAATTTCTGGTCATAATGACTTTGGAGTTCAGCTATCACATGGGACCAAACTACCCTTAGTGAAGAATGTCAATACTTCATTTCCAATTCTTTCTGTTGATATTTCCTTAGACACACAGGCTTTCAAAGATATAAAATGGAAGTCTGCATGCATGAGATTACAGGAAAGTCCATTACAATGTCTGGCTAAAAGAGTCAACTACATGTGACTTGCCCAGGTGTCAGAAAAAAAAAGAAAAAGAAAAAGAAACATCTATCAGAAAACAGCATCTGCTCCACCCCTGCCCTCACTGACAGCCAGCTGTTTTCAGTTATTCTCACCTGCTGTACAGGTCCTCTCAGGGTGAATTCTCACCAGGGGTGAAACAAATAAAGACAACCAAGACTGAGCAATCAAGCTGCTTCAGTACTTTTTTTTTTTTTTTTTGCTGCTGGGGCCACGAACTCCTTCTACCCATCTCACCCGGGATCTTTCACTTCCTATAACTCTCCAGGCTGCCAGCAGTTTCTATGAACTTTGGAGTGCCCCTCTTACCCTGCCTCTGATAACAGTGTCCTACTGGTTTCTGCTTACCAAGCCTCTCGCACCTTACCTCCTCAGCTCAGCTGATCATAATTGCATTGTGACTAAACGCATATAGCTATTTTTTTTTCTTTTGGGGAATATGTTCTATACCAAATTTAGCCTTTGACAAAAGTCCAGTGAAATGACCGTTTTATGTTTTAACTTCTTTTGTATACCCAAGGATGCCCCTTGCTGTTCTTAATAGTTGTAGTAATCAGTAAATCCTGATAGGCACATGTTTAATGTTTTTTTGTGTGTTCCTTTAATATATCAGCCTGGGCATTAAATTTACATTAAACTTCAAGCACAATGAACTTAACCTTAAAATTGTGTTCTATTCTCAAATTTTGTCCCTAAAAGTATTGCTATATTCAATCCAGTTTTAAGAATGTGCTTAATAATTTTAATGTCTAAAAGATATGGAAATCTTATATCCCTCGAAGAAAATCCATTGCATTTTTTTTTCTTTCTTCTTCTTCTTCTCCTTCCTTTTCTTCTTCTTCTTCTTCTTCTTCTTCTTCTTCTTTTTTTTTTTGAGACAGAGGCTTGCTTTGTCAACCAGGCTGGAGTGCAGTGGCAAAATCTTGGCTCACCACAACCTCCGCCTTCTGAGTTCAAGTGATTCTCCTACCTCAGCCTCCTGGGTAGCTGGGATTACAGGCATGTGCCACTACATCCAGCTAATTTTTGTATTTTTAGTAGAGACGGGGTTTCTCCTAATTGGCCAGGCTGGTGTTGAACTCCTGACCTCAAGTGATCCACCTGCCTCGGCCTACCAAAGAGCTGGGATTACAGGTGTGAGCCAACGCGCCTGGCAGATTTCCACTGTATTTAAGTCAGTATTGGGTTTTAACATGTGGTAAAGTGATAAATATTTCAGACTTTGAGGGAAGATTCCCTGAGCTCAGATCTTTAGCCCGATATGACTTCGGATAAGTTATGTAATTTCTTTATTTGTAAAAGGGGTAATAATGGTACTTACTTCAGAGATTGGTTATGAATTAATAAATGCGTAGTGCTTAAAAATGTACCTGGCATTATTTTTTTCCCAAGATGGCGGCCTAGGGAATGCTTAGTTCAGATACCAGTTCTCCTTAAGAAAAAGATCAAAGTTGTAGGTGAATGGTCATGATTTGAGCCAGGTCCTGTCAGAGAGCCCATGGGAAGAAGCCAGGGCACAGAAAAGGGAAGGAGAAAGGCTCTGGCGGAGACAGTCCCCTGAGGGACTTGGAGCCCTGTGGGAAGGGTAGGTGGGAGTGCTTCTCTGCTTCCCTAACCCCTGAACAATATGCTTATCACCAAATTGTCGCAGAGAAAGTCTGCCCTTGGGACCTTGGGCAACACTCTCAGTGGTGATTTGTGAACTTCCCAGAGACAGAGCACAAAGTAGCCAGCTTGGACAGGTACACTGGCTGACCCCCTCAGGCCTCAACTGAGACGATGCACACCACACTGGTTGTGTACCCACCGTAGGCTACTGCTGGGTCTTAGAAACCTCAGACTTTCTGTCACCACATCACCTGATCCCCTACAGAAAGACCACCGAGCACACTATGACTTTTGCAACTGCAGGGAACTAGCAGGTCCTTGGAGAGTTATGAGGCCCCTGAAGATCTAACACTCAGTGAGGGCCACTCATAGGAGATAGGGGAGTGCAGCCTGCCAAAGCCCACTAGGCATTGTCAATTGTACTGGTAACTAGGAATAGATGTGGAGAGAAGGCCGTCTCCTGTTCCCCAGCCCACTGTGACAGACACAGCAGAGGATCTCCTCACCAGGGGCTGGCATCAGTGCCCCTGGAGACAGCCAGTCTGTGCATTTTGTGGCAGCTGCACCCCTACCAAAAGTAAGCTAGCACTGCACAGGTTTGCATGAAGGGTGTAGCCCATCTTTCCCTCCCTACTAAAAGCACTAGCTTGTGTAGGGGGCAACACAGGACAAAATAGTCACAGAGCTATCAGTTCTGGACTGGGGGAAGGGACTCTGCCCTGAGCCCATTTTGGTGGTAGCCAGAGACAAAGAACAGTCTATATGAGCTGAAAGTCATGATCCCCATGACAGGGATGGAATAGGAAAGTTGATTACATTCCTGCCTGCACAGGACAAGAAGCTGGTGCAGCCACGCCTACCACCCCTGCTCCTGAGACTTCAGTGCAACCCATCGCAATCTTCCCCAGCCACCCCCAGTCAGGGCAGGAGCTTCCATTCATTGTCAGATTATTCAAGGGCACATGCCCATCTACTGAACTGGAGATTAAACTGTACCACCAAATAAAAACCTGCTATCAGGCTGGGCATGGTGGCTCAGGTCTGTAATCCCAGCACTTTGGGAGGCCGAGGTGGGCGGATCAACAGAGGTAGGGAGTTTGACCAGCCTGACCAACATGGAGAAACCCTGTCTCTACTAAAAATACAAAAACATTAGCCAGGCGTGGTGGCGCATGCCGGTAATCCCAGCTCCTCGGGAGGCTGAAGCAGGAGAATTGCTTGAAGTTGGGAGGCAGAGGTTGTGGTGAGCTAAGATCGCACCATTACACTCTAGTCTGTGCAACAAGAGCGAAACTCCATCTCAACAAACCAAAAAAATAGATAAAAGTAAAAAAAAGTCCTGCTATCAGAAGGGCATAGTCCTAGTATATGAGATAAGCTCCCTAAGACCCCCACACTCTCAGACCTGCAGAAGATAGTGTGTCAACTCGTACATCCAACACATCACTACAACAAGCATCATTTGAGAAAGCCACTACGTAGAAAAAAGCTATTTACAAGAAAGGAACACATAAAGAGTCTTAGCCCCCTGAAAACACCTAGAAAAGAAGCCAAAATATACACAACAAATACTACAGACATGGCCTCAAGGGGAAAGATGTTTTTTTTTTTTCTTTTTTAATTTTCCATCCAACTGAAGCCATTTAAAAAATAAGAAGTGATTGCTTCTACTGATGAGAAGGAATCCATGTAAAAACTCCATCAGTACAAAATTATTTAGAGACCTCCAAAGGATTGTACCAGCTCTCAGGCAATGAATCCTCACCAAAATGAAAATTCTGAAATGGCAGATGAAGAATTTTAAAAAATGGATTGCAAGGAAGCTTGATGAGATCTATGGGAAGGTCAAAAACCAGTATAAAGAAACCAGAAATACAATTTAGGATATGAAAGACAAGATAGCTAGAATAAGGATAGAGGAAACAAACACTGAATTTGGATTTAGTAAAATGGAAACACTTGATCTTAATAGAAGCAATCTTAGCATAGTGATAGTGAAGAATGAAGAATTAAATGTCTCTCTCTATACAGAACATTGGGAATTTAAAGATTCACTAAGGGAACTCCAAAATACAGTTGGAGGCCTAGATGATAGATTAGACCAAGTAGAAGAAGAAAGAATTTCAGAGACTGGAGACCCGTCTTTTGAATTAAGCCAGACAAAAATAAAAATAAAGATTGTTTTTTTTTTTTAATGAACAAAGTCTTTGAGAAATATAAAAGTATTTAAAGGGACCAAACCTATTACTTGTAGGCATTGCTGAGAGATAAGAAGAAAAAATAAGCAATTTGGAAAACATATTTGAGGGAATAATTCAAGAAAATATCCCTAACCTTGCCTGAGAGGTAAATATCCAGATACAGGAAATTAACACCTACAAGACACTACGCAAGCTGAACATCACCAGAGCACACACTCATCAGACCAAAATCAATGCTGAAGAAAAAATCTTAAAAGCAGAATAGAGAAAAGGGTCAATCACTTATTAAGGAAATCCCAACAGACTAACAGCTGACTTCTCAGCAGAAACTTTACAAACCAAAACTGTTACAAACCAAAACAGATCGAGTCTCTTTTTAGACTACCTAAATTAAAAAAAAAAAAAAAAAGCAAGGCAAGAATTTCAAATCTGCCAAACTAAGCTTCATAATGAAGGAGAGATAAAGTCTTTCGCAGACAAGCAAATGCTAAGAGAATTCTTCACCACTAGACACATTCTACAAGAAATGCTCAAGTTCACAGATCTTATAAAAGCAGTTACACAATTGCGAGTACAAAGCAAGTAGTTAACAACACTATGACAGGAATAATACCTTACGTATCAATATTAACTTTGAATTTAAAAAGCCTAAGTGCTCCACTTAAAAGATTTACCTGGCAAATTGGAGGGGAAAAAAAGACCCTACCATCTGTTGTCTACAAGAGACCTACCTAATGTGTAATGACATTCACAGGTTCAAAGTAAAGGGGTGGAGACAGATATATCATGCAAATGGAAAACAAAAAAGAGCAGGGATGGTTATTCTTGTATCAGTTAAAAGACACTTTAAACCAACAATACTAAAAAAAGACAAAGAAAGGCATTATGTAATGATAAAGCATTCAATGCAACAAGAAGATTTACCTATCCGAAATGTTAATAGATATGCACCCAACACCAGAGCACCCACATTTATATAACAAATACTACTAGACCTAACAAAAGAGACAGATATTCATACAATAATAGTGAGGAACTTCAATACCAGACTGAGAGCACTAGACAGATCATCAATGCAGAAAACAAACAAACAAACTCAGGACTTAAACTAGACTATTGACCAAATGAGCTGAGTAGATACCTACAGAACACTCTATCCAATAAATGTAGAATATAAATTTCCCTCATCTGCACATGGAATATTCTCTAAAACCGACCATATGCTTAGTGATAAAGCAAGTCTCAATAAACTCAAAAGAATTGAAATAATATCAAATATAATCTTAGACCACAGTGGAATAACATTAGAAAGCAGTACCACAGGGAACTCTCAAAACCACACAAGTATGTAAAAACTAAACAACTCACTCCTGAATGACTTTTGGGTAAACAACAATATTAAGGCAGAAATCAAAAAAAATTTAGAAACAAATAAAAGACATAACATACCAAAACCTCTGGAATACAGCAAAAACAGCAAAGTTTATAGTGCGAAATGCCTATATCAAAAAGATAGAAATATTTCAAATTAACAACCTAATATTCACACCAAAAGGAACTAGAAAAATAAGAACAAACCAAACTCAAAGCTTTTAGAAGGGAAGAAATGACAAAGATCAAGAAGAACTAAATGAAATTGAGCCTAAAAATACAAAGCATAAATGAAGTAAAAAATTTGTTCTTTGAAAGGATGAACAAAATTGATAGATGCCAGCTAGATTAATGAAGAAGAAAAGATGGAAATAAGCACAATGCCAAAGAAAGACAAAAAAATTATCAGAGACTATTATGAAAATCTCTATATGCACAAACTAGAAAACCTAGAGAAGTGGATAAATTCTTGGAAACATACAATCTCACAAGACTGAACAACAAGAAAAAAAATACAATCTTGAACAGGCCAATAATTAGTTACAAAACTGAATCAGTAGTAAAAAAACTACTAGGATCCCAGGACTAGGTGGATTCACACCTGGATTCTACTAGATGTACAAAGAAAAGCTGGTGCCAATCTTAATGAAACTACTGCAAAGAGTTAAGGAGAAAGTATTCCTCTCTAACACAGTCTATGAAATCAGTATCATCCTAATACCAAAATCTGGCAATGGCACAACAAATGAAAACTGCAGACCAATATCCCTGATGAACACAGATGCAAAAATCCTCAGCAAAATACTAGCAAACCAAATCCAACAGCCTATCCAAAAAATAATCCATCACGATCAAATGGGTCTTATTCCAGGGATGCAAGGATGGTTAAACATACACAATTCAGTAAATTTGATTTACTCCATACACCAAATTAAAAACAATTGCCATGTGATCATCTCAACAGATTCAGAGACAGCATTAGATAGTACCCAGCATCCCTTCTTGGTAAAATCCCTCAACAAACTAGGCATCAAAAAACCATACATACTTCAATATAATATGAGCCATATATGACAAACTAATGGCCGACATTATACTGAATGGGTAAAAGTTGAAAGTATTCCCCCTAAAAACTGAAAAAAGATGAGGATGTCCACTTCTCAGCACTCCTATTCAACATAGTATTGGAAATTCTAGCCAGAGCAATCAGGCAAGAGAAAGAAATAACAGGCATCCAAATTGGAAAAGAGGAAGTTAAATTATCTCTGTTCACTGATGACATGATCTTATAAAATCTTTAAGACTCTTGCAAAAGACACCTAGACTTGATAAATGACTTCAGTAAAATTTCAAGATACAAAATTGATACACAACAATCAGTTGCATACCTATATGCTAGCAATTCTCAAGCTGAGAACCAAATTAAGAACTCAATCCCATTAAAAATAGCCACACACAAAAATAATAAAATATCGATGAATACATTTAATGAAGGAGTTTAAAATCCTCTGCAAGGAGAACCACAAAATACTGATGAAGGAAACTGTAGATGACATAAACCAATAGAAAACATGCCATGCTCATGCATAGGAAGAGTCAATTATCATTTAAATGACTGTACTCCCCAAAGCAATCTAGAGATTCAATGCATTTCCTATCAAATTATCAACATCACTTTTCACAGAATTAGAAAAAAAAAAAGTCTAAAATTTATATGGAACCATAAAAGAGGCTGAATAGCTAACACATCCCTAAGCAGCAAGAGCATAGCTGGAGACATCACATTTCCTGACTTCAAACCATAAGGCAAGAGTAATCAAAATGGCATGATGTTGGCATAAACGTAGACACATAGACCAGTGGAACAGAATAGAACCAAAAATAAAGCCACACAGCGACAACCAACTAATCTTTGACAAAGCTGACAAAAATAAACAATGGAGAAAGGACACCTTATGCAATAAATTGCTGCTAGGAAAGCTGGCTAGCCATATGCACAAAAATGAAACTGGGCCCTTATCTCTCACTGTATACAAAAATTAAGATGGATAAAGATGACTTAAATGCAATACCTGAAACAACAAAAACCCTAGGAGAAAATCCAGAAAAAACTCTTCTGTAAATTGGTCTAGGCAAATTTATGACTAAGACCTCCAAAGCAAATGCAACAAAATCAAAATTGTGTCACCGTTACACAATACACCCATATAACAAACCTGCACATGTATCCCCTCAATCTGAAATAAAATAACAAAAAATACATACATAGCGTATAGCATTTTTTCACTAAGTTACTTATTGCAGTCATTGTTATTAATCTGCAAATTTTAATGCTAAAATGTCAAAAAGAGTGTCCATTTCACCAGTAATAAGTTATTTATTAGGAGAACCTTATCAGACACTTGAGTGCAAAGCTATGCTTTAGAAATCATAATATTAGAAAATTAATCCATGTGGTCATTTCAAAAAATAGAAAATAGACAACCTAACCATTTTACAATAGACATAAAAAACAATTAAGCATGGTATGATATAGAGGCTAAGGTCAGAGAACAGAGAAAAGGATCTCTACAATTTATTTAGATTTTATTCAATGGTTTATCTTCTAGTTACTGAGGTTAGTAATAGTGAAACTAGTGAAAATAGTTACAATAAAGGTGATAAAGAAATACAAATGCTCTCAGAGAGAATGCAATCTAGCCCAGTTTCCCAGGAAATATATATTGTCCAAGTCTAACCTAGTTCCTTTGCTTTCACAAATGAGGACTCAGACACACGGTCCAGAGGTGCTGTCCTAATTCCTGTGGTTTGGAAGTGAGTCAGAGCTAAAACCAGTCTACCTCTTCCTACAGAGATCCCATTTGCCACATCACAATGATTTCAGCCTTTGAGATCTTAGGTTGAAACTGCCAAGGGTGCATGTTCAAAAGCTTCATCATATATACATTTTACTGACAAGACACCCACAGAGTACAAGATTTAATTCTGGGTCTTCATTGGCCAGAAACGTCCTTATCAAAATTCTATCAACTTTCCTGTCAATTTGCTTATTCTTTTGTTTTATGGCAGATAGATTGTTCCCTAATTAAGGCTCCTTTCAGAACGTAGAGATCATGCACTACACCTTGTCCTGAGAAGTAAATCCCTTTTCCAAAGGGTCCCATGTTCTTAATATCTAAAGGAACTGAGGCAAAGAAGCGGAACATAATCCAGTCCTCCTTTTCCAACTGAGTTTTCATTTCATACTTCACTACAGTTTCTCTAATCCCCACTTTCTCTTTGGGCTGCAGTGTATGCCAAACACACAGCGGGTCTAAAATCCCTGCTGATCCGCTGAGGTGCTACACAGTGCATGGCAGAGTTTGGCCAGCATGTGTGTTGAGACCTTTAAAAAAAAAAAAAAATTAAATAAAACAGAGCCGGTGTCACTATCGGTTTTACTCTGTAATTGAGGCCACACTGAATCCCTTGGCTGCTCCCAGTAGTGCCTCTTCATCTAACAGGCATCATCCTAATTGGAATCTGACCAAACAGCTGGATTTACAGTGAGGCATTAGCCATCAGTTGAATTCCTTACACACACACACACACACACACACACACATCCACACGCATGCAGCATCCTGCAGAAACAAGACTTACAAATGAGTACTTGAAGACTCATTTCTCACTCTGACCCCTGGGGTCAATGATGTCAGAGAAACTATTTCTGAAAAGAGCTCTACAGTGGGAGTGAACAATCAGGACCAACAATAATGAGTAGCTCTTGAAGGTCACAGCTGTTGAGCAGCTAATTGTAACTTGAAAAGCGGAGTCTCAAGTTATTAATGATCTTGCTGATAAAGTTTTTTCCCACTCCAAGTCATACAAGCTTTTATTCTAACTTTGAAGATAAAGCAAAAAGCTGCTCTGGCTATAAATGCAAGACTTTTTCTGTCTAGATGCAGTCACGCATATCTGACGGCCTTCTTTCCTCACACACAGTATAAACTGGTGACCTTTGTATAAACTAAGGTACGCCTTCTGATTCCAAGATCACTCCTAAGGGAAGAGATCATCAATTCTGCCAAATATTTTGTTTTAGCTTATTGATTATTTCATGTTATAAAGCAGATTGAATGATATCAAATAAGCAATTTACTCAGAGAACCACAATGATCCTTTCCTTATTTTATGTGCCTGTGGTAGAACACACCACCTTCATTTGAAACACAGACACTGTATTACATACTCTAAAGTCAGGTTATGAAAGGTGAAAATAATATTTCCATAGGCTAACAAAAATTATACTGGATGATAAAAAGATTTCCTGCTTTTCTCAATAATTACTAAGGTCACGGCAATGAAGACTTGAGGAAATCTAAAGTATACTACTGGAAATTTAGGAAGTACATCATACATGGAAATTCTATTACAATAAGCATCCTGTATACTTCAAAGATTACTGAAATCAATATTGCTCTCTCTGCTGCTTCTTATATTTTATCTATTCATTTGTAATTTCTTCCCAAGTAGGAGTTAAATCTTCAGATTTCTATCATAGGTCTAGATGCAGTCATTTATGTACACACAGTAGGTGCATAGTCAATGCTTGCCGAAGGAGGGAAACAAAATGCCATAATCATAATGTCTTTCCTGCTGGAAGGTTGTTCATCGCTCTCACCACAGCAAGCCACTAAAGCTCTTGAATGAATCCCTAAGGCTGCCACAGAATGATGCAAGGCACTCACCTCTTTTCCCTTTCCACAATCCCAAGGGGATTAGTGAGCAACTTCTACAAAGCCCAGAAGCAAACAACTGAAATGTGAACTTTAGCATGTTAGTGTAACGCAAGTTAGACTAGGGGAAAACAAAACAAAACAAAACACCCTTGTTTCCTGTAGGATGCAGGTAGGAGCAATGCACCTAATTATTTTTACCAAGATTCAGGTCTGTGAAAGAACATGTATGCACACACATACACTCATTTTCTTTGCTTTTATTTGCTCAACAGGCTTGAAGTGATATGCCAATATAATCATTGCAATATTTTTTCAGCAACTTCATGTTTTCATAGGTGGTATTCTATAAATTACAAATATTTTGCTATTTGCATTACAATTAATAACCAGTAAGGAAATATTTATTGAGTTAACACTATGAGCCATGGATTATATTAAGAACTCTGGCAAATATATGATAAAGCACAGGCCCTTACCTCAAGGATTTTATAACCAAATAAGGAAGAAAAATATACATAACCATAATTAAAGAGAATGTGATAAGTTCTCTAGTACATTTAAGCGCCAAGTGTTGCCATCTACATTTATACTAATGTCCATAAACTGCCAAAAATACACAGAAGAATATGTTTCCAATATTCTTGCTTCTCCATACACCCATAAGAGTGAGGAAGTTTTCAGCAGCTCAAGTCACTTAATCACCTATCAAATCTCTTGCTATTTTCAAAATTAATGAGGCAATATAGAGAGCTGGTAGTATCATATTTGCAGTAGAATCATATCATCTAAGCCGGGGTGCAGGGAAACTTAAATAATGAATTACTATATTATCCCACCCCCTCAGAAATGGAGTAACAACAAAAGTACAAAATTCCAAAAGACAAAAACCTATCTCCTCACAGTCTTTTGTTTACCAAACTCAGCACTGAGCCATGGTGCTGTCTAGCCTTGAGGAGAGCTGAAACAAGTACTCTCACATTAAAAAGAAATAGTTCAAATATCCGTATACTCTGGGAAGATTTTTGTAGGGAGGGTAGCAAACCCAATTTCTATATGGCAAGACCATATAGAAATTGGTCCATACAGTGGTACCTCTTGAAAGACCCAGGGAAGAGCTGACCAGCAGAGACAGTCAGAAATGCTATCTGCATTTTCTTCACTATCCTTCTATATCTACACTAACACCTTTGAGACAAATCATGCACTTATGCAATATTCTGTCTGTAGATAATGTCCAAATCTGTGGCAAAATATTCTATTTAGTTTAAAATCCATTATTTTCAAAATCCCTACAGAACTGGCTCATGAACCCCTGGAAATACATCATACTGAAAACTAAAACCATTAATTTCCTTAGAAATTAGTATTCCTTGCCAACTCTTTATTCCAATGTACAGATAAGGAATACAAGCATAGGTTGAATTTAAAGCCATAAAATACTTTTAAAACCACATGTAGTGATTTCAAAGCCCTTTATTTAATATACTCAATTCTAAAGAAATTAATAAAAGCACTTTTAGTTTCTTTACTTTTAAATCTATGGTCATAATATCTTAAATATTTTGTCCCAAGTATAAATTAAAACTTCAATTTTGCACATTCTAAAGCAGTTAATGCATACACTTATGCTAAACTTGCATTTAGAACCATTTGTAATGAAAAAAAAAAAAGGTGGTCTTCAGGGCAGAAATCTTATGAATAGCCTTAAAGAAGTAAAACGCTTTATATATCATTCCATAAATGTCAAATAATTTCAAATTTAGCAAGAGCTTTACAAATAATCTAGCCCCAATCCACTAACTAACAGATGAGATATTAAATAATTTACTTCAATTTACATAGTTTTATAAGTAGCAGATGTTGGATTATAACCAAGGTGATTATATAAATTATCACCCAAATCAGGATACTTCGGGAGTGAAAGAGGACACATTAAGGATTACTGCAGAATAGCAGGTATAAACTGAGACTCTCTGAGCAAACTAGAACATAAGGTTAGCCTAACTATAATACATGTAGTATAGTGTTTGCTGTTTTAATTGAGAATATCCAGTCTGCTGTAGGATAAAAGAAGCAAAAGGCATAGGTAAAACTTATATATTAAATATACATACTGGATAGACAAGTAGCTTGGGAAACACATCCAGAACTCATAAGGTATACTTAGAATAGAGAGTAACTTAGTAAGCTACAGACATGTTATAAAATACAGTTCTACTGAACATCAATAACAAGAATGGAACAAATAAGACTGTCACTTAGAAAAACATAAAAAGACCATAAATTTTGAATATTCATAAAGCCCAGATCATATCACCTCCAGATTGTTATTGACTCTAAATCTGTCTCATTTAGTAACATCCATTATGGCATCATTATGGCCATAATGAGTTCTCTGCTTGAAAAACTCAGACATAAGCCTTCGTAGTTCACCAGGTTAAAGCAGTGAGCTACAGCAGTGCTCAGTGTCTGAGTCCCAGCATCTCTCCAATAGAGTAAGCCTTGTGCTACTACCTCTACCTCTAGGCACCTTCCAACTATTGAGCTTCCTTGCATATCTGGTCTTTGTAACCACACCATCAGCAGAAATAGCTGATGTGACAGAAAGTGAATCATGATACTGCAACATGGCATAAAACAAAATTAAGGAAGTGTGGTTCTTCCACCTCATGGATTTCTATCCTAATTGTGTAAACCTACCCCCATCTGCATCCTTGCCTCTGGCTAGAAAATAAACCACATGATTCTAGAATTATGGCACCTTGGTCGCTTAGCCTTTCAGTTTCCTAGCTTCTATTAGAGCTTACTCAGTATGGTAAGCTATTGTTGCATCTATATAAATCCCCATATGGTGGCACATATCTCCAAAATCCCATTAATTTATTTACTCATTCAACAATTGTGAGTACCTTCTACACAGCGTGCTCAATTCTGGGTGTTTGGGATATAAAGATGAAAGATATATCCTCTGTTCTTAAACAGAGTCCAAGGAGAAAAACAGATGAGTACACAGACTAGGTATGATAGTGTTGCATATCCCAACCTCCAGAGACCGAGAAAGACTTCCCAGAGGAAGTGACACAGAGAACATAGAACAGAATAAAACAGAGAGAAGAGAGACGAATAGAATCACTAACACTGACTGCTTACTGCAAGTGATAGTATTTTCCAAGTAATTGATGTGAATTAACTCATGTAATACTCACAACAATCCTATGAGTTATGACTGTTATTATTTCTATTTGAAAAATGAGGGAACCAAAGCATAGTGAGGTCACACATCTTTCAAATGAGTCATGATTGGACAACCAGCATTGTGGACCAAGCATCCATCTTCTTAATCACTAAATTACACTGCTTCACACCCCAAGTGCCAAGAACTAAAAGATGACTGGAAGTTAGAATGGCAACAAAAGAGAGGGAAGGGCATGGTGCTGAGAGAACACAACCAACAAAAGTGGAGTCTGAACACAGTGTAGGCACCAGGAACTGTAAAATATGATCCTGTTAAAGTGGGAAGGCCTAGTCAATGAGAGGGTTTTAAGTTATGCTTAGTTTTAAAGCTCTTATCTTATTGTCTCCTTTGCTGTATTGCTCTATAACTCAAAGTCTATATCACAATCTTGTTAATGGAAAGAAAAGTAAATACATTTGATATGATTAAAAACAAAAACCAAAAGCAAGACTTGAAATTTTCAATTAATAATAATATTTTTCTAATTTACATCAACATCTTACAAAAATTCCAAATGGAGATTTCTCTGAACTACAACAAAATCTTAAGTGGCATTCACAGTTAATCGAAAGTAGACTTCTATCCATGAGTTACCTAAACATTTCTAACTTGTTTAAATTGCACATATGTAATGATTATATATAAATTTATGGATATATACATATGTGTATGTATGTCAATTAAAGATGGGAGGAATGTAATAATAGGTTCCACACAAGTATCTTTTCAGTAATACTATGTTGCTATAGCTGTTTCTTTAAGATGACAAAGAATTTGAGAAATAAAATATAGGTAAGAAATAATCAACAAAATACGCCATTCAAATAATTCTGCTAGGTTATCTTCCCATTAGACATAATTATATTATTTAATATAAATGAAAGGAAATTTATAAGCATTAGATGGACAGAATGGTATATTTTTTTCTTTCAGATGTGAAACTATGGAAATACATTACATTTATAAGAAGTTTCCAATAAAATTGAGAAATCTATATGTTTTTGAATTCCTGGTATTTTTAAATTATGAAAGTATTAATGTATTTACTAGCTGGCAGAAATAAAGATGAATATAAATATTTCTATGTCTAAAAAATCTGTTGCAAATAATGTTGACTTACTTTTTCATATTTCAAGGCTAGTTTCAATAAATGTATCACTCATGACAAACATTTTGGCCATAGCGTAATTTTTGAATTCTAAAATGACTTTTTTAAAGTCTTAACTTTGTTTTTGCTATAGATTATTTGAAAATATATTTATATTCATCTAGTTACTGATTCAAAAATATCCCAGTGTTTCTCTACTTATAAGGTATTACAACATTCCTCGAATTAAATACTTTAAACTTATTTATTTATGTATTTATTTGTTTTTTGAAGTGGGATCTTACTCTGTTGCCCAGGCTAGACTGCAGTGGCACAATAAGCTCACTGCAACCTCAAACTCCTGGGCTCAAAAGCAGACTCTTGAGTATCTGGGACAGCAGGGATGCACCACCACACCCAGTTATTTTTTTCCTTTATAAAGACCGGGTCTCACTATGTTACCTAGGCTGGTTTCAAACTTCTGGCCTCAAGTGTTCTTCCCTCCTTGACCTCCCAAAGTGTTAAGATTACAGGTATAAGCCATCATGCCCAGCTAAGTGTATTGCAGTCTTCCAACTTGTGTTCACTCCAACACTACTTTAGCCTGATGATTTACAATTAACCAATGATCAAAAAAAAAAAAAGTGTAATAATTTCAAAATGGAGGAAAATCACTAAATGTAGTCATATTTCCTCATTTCTATCAGATAAAACTCACAAGCCTAATCCTCTACTACTTGTGCTCCTTACAAATATGGCATTTATGAAAGGTCATTGAGTCAGTAATTTATCAGTGAGAATCAAAAACAATCATTTTCTCATCCACTTAGTTCATGCTCTGTGATCACCCTATTACATCTGTATGAACTTTCTGTGGATTAGCATTAGCAGAGGCTGCCCGAGGGGCAAAGTGTAAGAAAAGTATGGAACTTCACTTCAGTTTACCAATTGTATCAACCCATGTCTTGATCACTCTCAACGGCTTGCATTTTTTCCTTCTCTAAAGGTAAGTGCATCCCCAGCATCCCTCCTTGTCCCTTCCCTGCTTGGGCAATCTCATCAACCCCAATCAACGTCTTTATCAGCTCTGTCAGAGATTGCCAACTTTTATCGCTAATGATCACTTTTCTCTTGACAAAGATTCACATTTTCAGAATCTGCTTCACATTTACAACTCTAACTCAATGTATCTAAGACAAACTTCATCATCATTTTTTTCCTGAAAAGGCAATGCTCCCACCTGACATCCTAATTTTGTGAATGGTACCACCCAGTCACCTCAGCATCTTTGATTCTTCCCTCGACCTCACCTCTTACATCCAATCAGTAGCCCAGTAGTGCTATCTGTGCATCTCTCACATCATTCCTCTTCTTTCCATCCCCATTGCTATCTCCCCAGTTCAGACACTCATTACTTTTCACCCTATGGCAATACCCTAACTGAGCTGTCTACTTTTAAGTCCCACTCCATCCTAACTTTTCCCACACAATCCTAGCAGGTTCTAAACTGCAACTCTAATTAGGAACTTCCAAAGAATCCCCACTACAGACAAAATTATGTACAGAGTCTCACCCTGACATTTAAGACCCCCTTATAAGATAGCTACAAACTGCCTTTCAAACTTCCTATCTCACTATTTCTTTCCCCATGTTCTTGTTGTTGGTTAAATTAGACTATTTGGCATTTCATAAAAATGTCACAATTCTCTCCAACTGTAATTTTATTCACATAACTCAGTTCTCTGGAACACCTTCCTCTACTACCTCTCATCCATGCTTGCAAATTATCCTAGGGATTTTTTCCTTGAGAGTTAATTAAAATACTATCTTATCTAAAAGAGCTTTATCAATCCTCCTTTCTCCTTTATCCCCATCTCATACCAGTAATGTCGTTTTCTTCTTCTGTAAAATATGACAGCATTTAACTGACACCATATTTCACCAAATCATAGAGTTGACCGCATACTTGGTTTACCTATTCTTTCTCTTGCCAGCAATAGATTGCAAAGTCCTTGAGGAAAGGGACAACCTTACAAAGGGTACCATAGATGTTATAGGCACAAGAAATATATGAATTAAATTACTGTCTCTACCAAATGTTTATAATCAATGTTCAGTTACCCAAGCTACGAACCCCTGAATGTGCCCAAAATATAAAGCCAGTATTTTCAAAAATTATTTTGCTTTTCCCCAATCCATACAGCTATATTAACAAGTCAATAAATGAATTTATTAAACATTTTTCATGGATTTTCCATTATATATCTCTGTTTTGATTATTACAAAACAGAAAGTTAAAAAAAGAGATAAACAGTAGTAAGGAACACTCACTAGGTCTCAGGAACCACATGATTTACTATTTCACATCACTACAATGTATGTATTTTTATATCACACTTTATAGATGTGGTAACAAAGATTTTAAGAATGTAAGTTCCTGGACTTGGGTAAGACAGTTAGTGAACAGTAAAGCTGAGACTGAAACAAATCTGACTTTAAAGCCCATTTACTGCAATTCCATACCAGTAGCATCTTTGCAGCAGTAAAAATAAACTAGCGAAGAAGAATTAAAGATATGCCTAATAACAAGGAAAAATAAATAGCTCCTTAAGCAGTAAGAATTAGAAAAAAAATCATCAATTTAATTAATTGTATATATGAAAGAAAGAATAAGTTAGAACACCTGGCCAAATTTCTGCATTTCTGTACTGGAGACACATATAAATGGGAAATGCAGATTCTAAGAACAGGAGCATAAGGCGGTCTACAAAAGTCTGATGTTTTACGGATATCGTCTGACTTGCCCTTTCTTTTCACCTGAATTTTGTGTTAAGACTTCTATAAATATAATGTAAGTTTTCTCTTTGTATCTGGGATACACTTCAGATCTCTATTACACCACACATTGTTTTAGGTAAGGGGATGGAGAAGAAAAAGGAAGATATTTCCTAGTAATGACTTATTCTGAGAAGTATCTGCCATTGTATAAAATTTGTTCCTTTGAAACACACATATAATACTTTGAGCATGGCAGATGCTCAATAGTTTAAGGAGATAATTTAAAGCACATTCTTAATTAAATTTAAAACCAAAACGTTTTGAGCACTAAATGTCAAAGTTCAGCACCTATTTTCTAGTTATTAATATTCTTGGTAAAAAAAATCAGTAGTCAAAAGTATAATTTCTGTAGGTATTTTGAAAAGCTACTCACATGCCTTTTAAAGAAGGAATATAAATTGTAATTTACACCAATAGAAAAAAGAGACTGAGCTTATCATATTATTCTGGAAATACTTGAAGGTCAAGCTCGCACATTTATTTTCAATTGGATAACTCCTTCTGGTATTTACACCATTTAGGGGAAAAAACAGGGTCTTAAAGAAGTTCTTTGAAATTATCTTTAGGGCTACCAAACATTTAAAAAAAAAAATCTCAATAACTGACCTATTTCCCTAGAGGCCTATTACCTTTCTTCCCACATAAAATCATAAGATGACCCTAGCTGCACATAAGAATTCTGAACAGTGATGTACAAAGAATGTATTATGCATATCAATTAGACTCTAAGTCTTGTCTAAAATGGCAAACCTCACTGAAAGACATAAATAAATGTGAACCGGGGCTTTTACCTGAAACAATATTACAGTGTCACATAGAAGAAGGCAGCTAACACAGCACTCTAAAAGCCACATTATATTATTCTCCTGCAGCAAAGAGATACATCCAAAAGGCTGAACTTGTAAAACAGAGTTTTCCTTTGCTGTAGCAACATTGATCCCTGTTCTTCTGTTAAAATATCTTTCACCTTCATACCTCCCCACAAATTCCTAGACTTCACCTACATGCTTCAGACTACAATGTAGTAACAAAATTAGAACCACATTTTCCAAAAGTTTAGGAGTAAGGGAAGTAAGAACATGAGAACATGCCAGAAGGATTACTCATCATTGTCACATATGCATGCACAAGCACACACACATACACACACACACACGTGCACAATTTTCAGACCAGTCAAATTCAAAATCAGAAGAATAGAAATTGTTTTGTCAGGAATAAGGCTATGGATGAGTGAAAGTGGAGATTCAACACTACAACAAATATTTAAGCTGAGTTGAAGAACAGTTAGGTGGTCTATAGGACGTTCCAGCCAACAAAGGTAATACTTGCCAAAGGTATAGTGGCAAGCATGGTTTGTCTAGTAAATTGACGCAACCTCCATGTGGCTGAAGGATAAGACATGTGGTGATGATGTGATTTGGAGCAAGAGAGAAAAGTGCTTCCTACTAACTTCATACTAGATGTAGGCCTTCTGGCTTACAGGTTTTAAAGCAGCCTACATTTACTTCTTTCTGTTCTTCATTTAGCCCAGTGTGAATGACTTCTCTAGTTAGTGATCTCATAATGTACAAAAGAACTGGTTCCCTCCATTCCCAAATCATGGTGTTACAAGCAACCCAACAAATGAGGTTTTGCCACCCTTTCCTGCTCCTATCAGTCTATTACATCATCGTATATAAAATTATTTAAGCTTTGCAATTGTGGTCTTGGATCTTCAACTTTGAAAGCACTTCTTTTTTGAGCACAGTTTTTATTTTCAAGAGTCTTAATCAATGTGAACATTAACCATTTCCTCAAGATAAAGCATCGCTTTACACTGTCATCAAGGGACATGCTATTTAATAACCAGTTATAATTAGGCAAGAGATTAATCAAGGTTCATTTCTGAGGCATTTTCAAAAGACACATGGAGATTACTCTTTGTTATTATTTTACTGAAGTGTGTGCTATGTTACATTATTAATGAGAGCAAATACGAGCAGAGTAGTCTCCGCTTCTTTCCAAATTTTGCCTTGGAACATTGTACTAAGAACTGAATGAACGTCAAATATATCTAGGCCTGGAAAGACAGCAGAGCTCAAAATTCAGAACCAACCTTGGTTGCACTATATCCCTGCTAGGTATTACTGGGAAGTAGAAGGAAGGATTGAATGAAAATCCTGGCAGATGCCCTTATGTTTCTGGATATCTTATCACATCTGGGCCAAAAGAAGATGCCTAACAAATAATAATGCTACCTGTTATTTATTTATTTATTTATTTACTTATTTATTTATTTATTTATTTATTTTATTGAGAATCACTTACACTAAACACATAACATTTTTAGTTTAGTTTTTTTTTTTTCCCCCTCAGATGTACATGTTGTATTTAAGTTATGGGTACTTAAATTTGGGGGCAGAAAGTTGGGTTTCTGTTAAATCAGTAAATGGTTGGTTAACAACATCATCATTCCTTGCCTACATTCTCCATCTCCTCTAGTCTTTCTTATCTCAGTAAATGGTACAACTCATTCATAATGCAATCTCTCAAGCCAGACACTTGGTTTTCTCCTTTGGGTTTTCCCTCTGTCTTACTCACATGTGCAATGAATATCTAAGTCCTATTATTTGGCTGTTATCATCACTACTGTCACTCACTGCTTGAGTCAGACCCACCAATAGAACAGACTCTTACCTATCTGCATCAATATGATGAACACTCCATTGGTCTTGAAGCCAATTTTGTTAATTCTTCAAATGTGTCATTCCTTGCTTAATTCCTCTAAGATCAACTTATTTTTTTTCCTCATTACCATCGGGAAATTTTAAACTCCTCATAATGTTATACCATTATGCTCTTCCTGGCCAGATCTCTGACCACTTCTCCAGATCATTTCTAGACTGATATCTAGAAATTATCCTTGGGACTTCTGTGCTCCAATCATCCTGAAGTAGGCCCTTGTGTTGCTGTTCCCTCTGCTCAGAATAGTATCTTTCTTCTTCCATATCTGTGCTTGGCGAACTACTACTTGTCTGTCAGGTTGCAGTTTAGAGACCACTTTATCTTCGGGGACACCTTCTCTAACGTGCCAGCAGATAATCCCCTTACATGCTCCACAGGACTTTACGCTCACCCCTATAATAGGTATTCCTAGTATTGCCTCTGTTACACAATTGCTACTGTGTGGGCTCTGGGCCAGGGAATGGCTAGTGACATGAGTAATTATGTAAGGGATATTTACCTAACGCAATGGGGATTAAATTTCCTTTCTTAGAAATCTGTACTAAGAGGCAAGAAGGACAGTACCAGTTGGTTGTTGGTGCTCTGGCGGGGAGGAGTGGTGTGCAATTCATGTTGACAGTGACTTATAATGACAATGAACAGATAAAGCTGTTGGAAAGATTGAGAAAAGCAGAAGAAAAATTGGTTTCACAGGAAAAAAAAAAAAAAATCCCTGGATGTTATTTCCTGGTATCTAAGGTTTAGTACTCAAGGGTCCTTAGAATTCCGTAACTATGACATATTCTTAAAACATTATTCCTGCATTTAGTACCCCCCTCAGACAGACAGACACACACACACATACTCACACACAAACACACACAGAGGTTTATAGAAGCCTTCCCATCTATAAATATTAAAACCCAGGTATGAAGGAAAAAGTTTTTTTTTTTTTTTTTTTTTTTTTTTTTTTTTTTTTAAGATTATAGTAGAGTTTGATGTAATTCTCCAAATGGACCAATCAAATATACAACCCTCTTGTGGAAGCATTTTTGGCTCTTGCAAAAGATGAACTTTAAAATGAGCCCAGAGTAGAGTTTTTCAGACGTTTTGTCAGGCCTGAAATGCTTTAGCTGTTTTCCTAGAGAAAACTTGTACTGGCTTGGCATCACTGTCTGTGTGGCTTATAGGAACATTATTTGTAGATCTTCTCAATGAACTTTTAATGCAGCTGCATGGAGATAAAAAATAAACCAAGAAATATGCTGATTGAAAAAACACATTAACATTCCTGTAGCTTCTAGGGAAAGCCTTGATATCCAGTCATTAAGTAGGAAATCTACCCTTAGACTTCCTTCTGCTTTAACATACTAAAAAGAAACTTAGGAGAACTATTTTTAAAAATTCTTCAGGCTTTGCTGTTTTACCAAGATGTCCTAATTTGTATGAATCCAAATACTCATTAACTCTCAAGTGCTATTAGCTATCAAGAGTCAAACGAATTCAAAGCGGGGGAAAAAAAAAAACAAAGTTTAATTTCAAGCCAATAAGGGCATTTTGTTATGTTGTTGTTATGGCTGCTTTCATTGATTTGTACCTGCCTGTTTGGCTACCTACAGAACGAACAGAGGTTAATATACTTTTAAGTAATATCAATTTTTTTTTTCAAATCAAAGATTGCAGTAATATCAGCCTTTATTATTTTATTTATTTTTGAGCTTTATATTCTTAAAGTATCTTGTTTCTATAACAGACTTGTTTTTGTTTCGTGAAGGTGGAGGAGGGGAGGAAAGGTAAGAACTTGAATTCACTGACATTTTCTTATTCGAATTCCTCCACGTCTTTTCAATTTAAAGAGCTCAAGATAATGTGATATCTCTTACTTCAATTTCATTTTTAATACCTGTCCAAGCATTCTAGCTGTATGTACTGTCTTCCATATTAGGAAAGATTATGCCCCTATAATATTTACTTCTTCTTCTTTATTCTTTCTACAGGGAATATTCTAAGATGACCTTTATTTTCTGTCTCCTCGATAAAATTACTTTCACACAAAAGCAACTTTCAAAAAGTATCAACTCATCATAACAGATTAACACAATTCTGTAAGCGCCTTTTAAATCACAAGACGTTAACCTCAGTCTCCATTAAACATATCACATAAAATCGGCTTGTACTCTCGTTTTTCATCTCTGTCCAAAACAGAATATAATACAGCTTTTCCATTTGTAAATTGATTTAAAAATGTGATTTAAAACCCATCACTGCACTGTAACTTGCCACATACATGGCAAAAACTAAAATCTAGTGATATAGAACAATCTTATTAAGCTATAAAAATTGGAGAATATTTAAATTCAGTATAACGTTCTTAGAAACAATGATTCTAATTGATATTCTGAATTTTTGTCAGAAGACAGAGTTTCCAGCAGCTGTGTGTGTGTGTTTACATTAGTTGCTGATTTAAATATTTATAGAATTCATATAAATTAAATATTATTTCTGTATTTCTTCTTAATACTAGAAATTCTGATGAATGTATAGGCATTGGAGTTAATTAACTAATATTCATTATATATTATTGTTTTACAATATAAAACATAAGACAAAGTTATGATGAAATCTTTGTGACTGCTGAAGCACATTCTGGGAATAATAAAAGTGCACCCAATTTAGAAAACTTCAAGTTTGAAAAGGTAATACAAACAAAACAGGGAAAAATAAGAAGTTCTTAAGGAATGTTTACTACCCATTGTCCTTGAATTTTCAGAACACACTGGAGTCCATTCTACAGGCTTCTGTGGAATTGCATGGACTCATCCACCACTTTGCTGCCTGTCGTCATCACTGCTGCCACTAAACCACCACTACAAGGAAGAAAGGCCAATCTGAATGGAGAGATTTGAGGCTGCTGATTGAACGATGTGACTTAGGAGACAGAGCCACTGTGAATGCAAAGTTACACATGCTCTTACTCTGCCTCATGGTCACAGTAATTGAAGAACTACATTTAACTCTCACGGGTCTCTCAAATCTAAATGGATTAATGATGCACTTCCCTTAGGTCCTAACAAACAAAGTATTCCAATTTATTTTACCAGATAACTCTTTAATGGGGCTTAGAAGATAAAATCAGCTAATACTGTGATATTTCATGTTCTTTTGCTAGTATTACTTATATGTGTATCCCTCTCAAGACATTTTTGGGTCAGAAGAGTGACTGTGTTTCAGGAAAGATTTGATATTCATAGTTCCCCCAGCCAAATGCTTCCCAGCTTTTTTCTTTTTCACAAAGAAAGTTACAAATACTATATTCTCTGGAGGAAATGACAGAAATAAGAGTACCTATATGGAGTTTTGCGAGAAAAATAAAAATTACATTGCCTAAATATTATGTAAATAAAAAATAATATGTAAAGTGTTCGGGAATACGACCTAACGTTCCTCACTGGAGCTTTCGGGGCTGGATGCCACTTGCTATACTTTCCGGCTGCAGAGGCAATATTACAGAAAGAACGTTCCGTATTTTCATAAGAAAATTAGGTTGTTTCAGTAACTATAACTTTTCTACCAAGTTTTACGCTTTAAATGACTAATACGCAATTCCTAACCAAGACGTCTTAATCATAATATTTTCAAAATCTTGATAGTTTTCATTGGTGAAAATTTTTTCAAACAAGCAGATGATCAGACATATTAAAACTTACGGAGCCTTTCAAATTTTACAAGAGTTGAAAGTGTCACTAAAAGTAATTTTAAATTTCCTGTGATAATGCAAAAATACTTCAAATCCAATCAAATATTTTAAATCAAACATTTCAAAATAACGATGAAGTTCTAATGTAGAACAGGCATGCATTGTTAAAACTAGCCAGGATATCACTAAGTGGTAATATCAGCCACAAAAGTGAATGCAGACAGTAAACTTACAAGAAGACACAGTTGGGGGCACTTCCTGGGACTGAGCCTCTCAGGAGCCCCTGCCCAGCCACCCCCAGCCCTCTCTCCCCACCGCTGGCCGCACCTTGGGCTGCAATCTGTGCTCCTTGGGCACCTGGACCACGAACTCCTCTGGTAGCTCCACGGGGCCCTTGTCCACGATGAGCGGCGGTGCGCTCTGCAGCTGGCTGCTGAAGTAGATGTCTGGGTGGAAGAGCGCCTCCTGGGCTGCGCTCAGCGTGTCGCAATGGAGCAGCAAGGGCTGGATGTCGTTCACTGTGCTTGCCACCTGCGGGGACCGCAGGGCGCACCATCAGACCCCTGCTCACCTCAGTCCCACCTCAGGGGAGCCCTGGTAGAGGCTATTTCCAAGGCTGCTCTCTGCCGCAGGCTATAGGCCCAAGATTCCAGCCACCCCAGGCCCTACTCAGATAACCCTACAGCTGAGAGGACTACCTCCCGGCCCCTAGTATAATGCTATCCTAGTTAAACACTATCTTAAATAAGCTAAAAAAAACCCTCATCCAAATCTCTAATAATGATTAGAAAATTAGACATAATTATTGAAAGCACAGTAAGCTACCTGAAAAAATATAAATATTATTTTTATTTTTATAGATTCACAGCACTCTAATGTAAATTAAGGACACTAATATCTACATAAGTGTAAATAAGAATAATGATTCCTAAACTCAATTTTTACACAAAATGTTTGATAAGGTAATTGGTAAAGAAAGTCCCAGAGAGGTGTTTTTCCTTTATTTGTTTTGTTTGAAGTATGGTTACACTTATATGGATTTTTTTATACTTATTTATACGTTTTCAGGTCATTTAACTACCATTTTTGGAGAGATACTGTATTAAGATCTGTGGTGGACGTTAAGGTGAAAAGGATATACACATATTTTTTACCATTTAAATACACAGTGATTTTACTGACAAATGGTACATATTACATAAATGAGTAAATATGAAAGACCAAGACAATAATGAAAAAAAAGTATACATGATTTTTAAAAATAATTCAGAAAACACCCATACATTTTATGCTTTGAAAATAGAGATATTTAAATATAGGATTTTTTTTTCTGATAAATTGACACATGAGATACATATTTCCCTATACTGTTTGCAACTAGTTTAATAAATAGGAAAGATAATGAAAATATGTCTGCCAACAGAAAGGATAAATTTTACAAAGAAAAAGATTTTGCTTCACACACGTATTTTTTAACATGTTATAACATGCATATATAAAAACACAATAATGTTATGTGGCTAACATTAAACAGGAGAGAAACTAAGAAAATCAATAATGCAAGAGAATTTTATGATCATCTTTCTAATACTAGAAATTTATACAGTGGTGCCATAATTTCTTGCTATATAAAATATTTGCAAATTAGGAGTGTAAAATATATCCCTCCCAAAACACATAAAATAATACAACTTTTATAGAAAAAAATCATATTAAGAAATATGTTAAACAATGTATCTATAATGGAAAACTTTAACATATAAGTCTGAGACATTGTCCCAAAACAACATTTTTATTTGAATTTATTACAATGTATGATTACTAAAATATCTAGGCAAACGTAATCTGAATGCCATTTTTATAGCCTGTGTAAATGAAAAAGGTGACAAAGAAGAAAACAAGTTTCAAGACCAAAAAACTGTGAAAATCAACATCTCTAAGTAATTGCCTTCATTGATGTTTCACTCTAGTGGCATCATTTCTCATCTTTTGGCTCCTAAGATATCCCTCTCTTCATTGCCTAAAATGACAATATGACTAATATAAAAATATTTTTACATGAATATATGCAGGCGTGTTTTCTCTAACATCTTTATTACTACTCTATGGAAGAAAATTAGCCAAAGGTTATCAAAATAGGTTATCTTATAAACTTCTGTTATTCAAAAATTGAAAGATTTTATCCTCAGCCAAGTTAAAATATAAGCACATCTAGAGTGGGGGAGAATGTGCTTATTTGTTCACTCATTCAACAAATATTTATTGAGCTCCCATTACATGTTGGGTCCTATTCTAGGTGCTGGAGAATTTGGTGAAGAAAACAGACCACAAAGCTACTTTAATGAATCATACATCATTATGATTATGAGATTAGAAAACACACAAATAAACATTAGAGAAAATATACCATATAAGTATGAGAAATCTATGAGAAATTTAAATAGAGTAATATGTAAAGACTACTTCATTTAGGTTTTTGTGAAATACTTGGATATGGAGATAAAATATAAATTGGGATTTTAGTGAGATTTAAAGTCGCTAATCATATAACATTCAGTTGCATGACTGTAAGTTGACAGCCAAAGAACTTCCAGGATACAGGAAAGGCCTCCTGGCTAGAACCCCCTTGGTGTGCTTGAGAAAAAACACAACGGCTGGGTATAGTGGTCAAGGTGAAGAATAGTCTGGAAGGCAGAAAGGCAAACAGCACCCAAATCATGAGCTTTTAAGCCAGGGTAAAGAACTTAGTTTTAAGACAATCTGTTTAGGATAATTATTAAAACTCTCAGGAGGAAAGGGTAGCATAGGACAGGGAGGTGGGAATAGGGATTTCTTCTGAACTAGAGATCAAATATTTCTAGAAAAGGTCCATTTCTAGAGTAGGCAAAGAATGACAATTGATTTAAAAATGAATAAACAATGGAATCAAGCATCAACTAAACAGTATAATAGTGCCTGTATCTAAATGGAAAAAATTTAAGAATAAAGAAAACATAAAGACACATGTCAATAGAACTAGGAAGCAAACTCTTAGGGTTCTAAAAAGAGTAATTTGGCTTGAGGAGTAAAATGATTTCATGGAGTAAGACTAAAGAATACAAAATACCAGGAGCTTAAGTAGATTTTGACTGTCAATTGAAAAAAGTAGACTGATGTGTTTTATGAAACCAAAGTATCTTATGTGTCTATAGTTTGTACTCTCATTTAAATTCACTGTATCTATAAAAGAAATTCAATGGGTGGCAGGAAAACTAGAGAGACTGTTACACTACCCACATAGAGAAGGGTTATTAGAACAGAGCCAAAATCTCAACTTTTGCTTTAAAAAATATGTGTGTACTATACTCAAGATATTGTATGACTTCTGTGGAATTATTTATTTGAATTATAAATACAAATCCAATTTGTCTTCCGGAAGCTATTATACAAATAAGTCTTCAAAATAAACAGCACACTTACAAGTCTGGTGTCTGGTATTCTGTTAGAAACACGAATCTTAAGTCTACAAAGATTCCTTCAACTCACATGCTAGAAAGTTAGAACGTTCCTGCTACACAAATCTCCCAAGGTTCACGTGAAGAGATTTTGCTCAGAAACTCACTCTCCTTGGGGCATCTGAAGCAGCCGGTTTCCTTATGTCAAGGAAGGTGGTATCTATGCCCTGGCATTCTCCACTCACTTGTCTAAATTGAATACATAGGCTACAAAACCAAGTCAAAGTACTCCTCGAAGGTTCTTTTCCTCAGATATTTGAAGATAGTTTTCACATTCTAAATGTCTCTTTTTTTCTCCAGACCTTTAAGAGAAAGGATTCTTTCAAATTAGCTATGAAAAATACACCAGCATGTTGTGGCATTAACCATAAGTTGAAGGCAACCCTCCAAGTTTCCTTCCCAATACCGTTTGAGGCCACAGTTTAAAACTCTGTTGTATTCAATTTTAAGATGTCGCAAAGTTAATTTTGGCTCTGAGACAGGAATCTATAATAAGGTCAATACATCTTGTTCTTTCTATCTTCTTCAGAGAAATTTCATGTTTATCTTTTAAAAACTGCATATCTGATTAGGATTTTATTTGAATTGAGGGGGCGATTTTCTATTTTCATTTGTTTTTAAAGTTTTAACTTTTAAATCATACATAATATATAATACTCCTTATAAGCAATATGAGTTATTGCCATATACAAATCATCCTTATATCTGATTTATATCCAGATATTTTTACAATGCAAGTACTTTCATTCTGCTTCCCTAGTGGGCAAGCATGAAATATAAAATTAGTATTTCATAACCTACTATAGTGATCAAAATATTTATCCCATGTCCATGTCTCTTAAATATCAAAAGCCATCAGAACATCACTGTTCCAGAATGTTGGTTGTGGGCAGATATGAGGCTAGAGGTAAGCAAAAGAAAAATAATGAGTTTTTAAAAGGTAAAGTATTTGTGATGATAATACCAGAGTTTTCATATTATCTGTGGAACATATAATTGGTATAAATATCAATAAATATCAGAATTCAATGATAGATAACTTTCAGAGATCAATACTGATTTATATATATTTTTAAAGTTATGTAAGTACTGTTTCTAACCAACTTCAGCTGTTTCTATTTTCTTGTTCTTCTTACATGAGCAGCTTTGTAATTCAGTCAATTATTCAGCTTATTCCTCCAAACAGCTATTAATCATAACAGTGAGCTGGGACTCTAAACAAAACAATGGGCTAATTCTACAATGAGAGAAATGCTAAAAACAAAATACAACCTGGGCATATTTATCAGAGTTACAAGTGCTTTATTTTCATAAACTAACAATTTTTCTTACAAGTCATTTATTTTTGTGTTTTAGGGTTATATTTCACCATGTCTTTATTAGCAACCATGAGCTTTATAGAGTTTGAAATGTACACTAATATAGCTGTGACTCTAACCTACATATTGCACTTTTTCACCGTGGTAGTATCTCTTGGAAAGAGAATACTTATCCTCCTGAACATACCTGCCTAATCCTTTGTACAAATTATCCTTCCTAGTAGGAAATCTTTTCCCCTACTGCTTAGGCTTTCCAAATCTCACCACTTTCTAATATCACTCTTTCCATAATTTTACCAAACAGTTCTCTCTCTATAAAATCATCATCAAATTTCATAATATTTTCCTTCCATTCTTTACTAAAACATACTCAAAATCTTGTTGCTTTTTATTCCAAGATTTAAACAAACACGGTATTGCTGTCTTCCCTAATTGAAGATTTTAAAAATTTACTTATTTTGTTTTATTATATTCTAGCTCAATCTCAATATGTTACTTTGGTTGGTTTACAATTTAAATCATAGATCTACAAAATAAGGCAAATGCTCAGTAGGTTATAAAAATGCCTATGGAAGAGCCTCCACAAGATGGCTAAGAAATTTTGGGCTGAGTTTCTCATCAAAAGCCACTTAAAATATAGTATTGCATCATTACATTCACAGCTCTGAGTCTATTTTTTCATCTGAAAATTACCAGTCCTACTACCTATGACTCACTGGATTGTTATGAGTATTCACTGAGCTATTATGTGCAAAACTCTTTAGCTAACAGGAAAGTATTGTGTAAATGCTGGAAATTATATTGAAAAAGTTACAATAGCAAATGGTTCATTGCTACCAAAATGTCTACTCCAACTTCACTGCAACATATATAATAAAAGGGAAAGAAAGAGAAGAGTTGGGGGCAAAGAAGAGACCACTGTTTTCATTTCCTTTTCTGTAAATAAAGGCATATTTTCAATCCTGCTTCCTGATGCATACCTGAAAGGCTCTCTCCCACAGTACCTTCATTTTAGCCATAAAAAGATTATGCCTTTCTGGATTTCTCCCTAAGGTGTATATGATAGCTGCATAATTTCTTTATAGGCTGGGTAGTAATCTCTAACAATAGTCATAAAAGATCCAATTCAAGCACCTGAGTAAAGATGCCATCAGGTAGAAATTGCAACACGAAAGTTCTAATAGAGGGGTAAATCTGTTTCAAGTCCGGATCTTATAAGAAAATAGCTGAGCTAAGTAGTAACAAATTGTCCTCTTGTGTATAATGAAACAGATTTTATGGTGTACCTGAATGTTATTTAACTCAACAGATTCCTTCTGCAGACTACCTTGTTTCATAAAGTACTGGTATGCCTGATGTGGGCAAGAAATTACACTTCAGACTACATTCCTCATTAATTTTCTCCAAAACATAGCTTGTTACAATAAAAGAAAACAAATAAGTAAGATAAACTTTTGTAGTCATTCAAATAAGAAAAGAAGTAATCAAATAATCTCTCTTTGCTAACAATATGATTCTATGTCTAGAAAACCCTAAAGACAGCAGAAAGCTCCTAGACCTGATAAACAACTTCAGTAAAGTTTCAGGGTATAAAATCAGCATACAAAAATCAGCAGCTTTTTCTGTCATCCAGGCTGTAGAATGCAGTGGCGTGATCTCGACAGGCTCACCACAACCTCTGCTTCCTGGGTTCAAGTGATTCTCCTACTGCAACCTCCCGAGTAGCTTAGATAACAGGCACCCGCCACCATGTCCAGCTAATTTTTTTTGTATTTTTAGTAGAGAGAGGGTTTTGCCAAGTTACCAAGGGTGGTCTTGAACTGCCGACTTCAGTTGATCAGCCCACCTAGCCCTCCCACAGTGCTGGGATTACAGGCATGAGCTACCTTTATACACCAATAACATTCAAGCTAAGAGCCAAATCAAGAACATAATCACATTTACAATACTCATCAAGAAAACAAAACATCTAGGAATACATCTAATCAGGGAGGTAAAAGATCTCTACAAGGAGAACTACAAAACACTGCTCAAAGAAATCAGAGATAACACAAGCAAATGGAAAAACATTCCCTGAACGTGGATTAGAAGAATTAATATTGCTAGAATGGCCATACTGCCCACCCAAAGCACTCTACAGATTGAATGCTATTCCTATAAAACTATCAATGTCAGTTTTTACAAAATTAGAAATGAACTATTGTAAAATTCCTATGGAATAAAAAAAGAGCCCCAGTAGCCAAAGCAATCCTCAGCAAAAAGTACAAAGCTGGAGGCACCACATTGCCAAATGTCAAACTACCTTATAAGGCTACAATGACAGAAACAGTGTGATACTAATACAAAACAGACAAATAGAAAAATGGAACAGAATAGAGAAGCCAGAAATAAAACTACACACCTACAACCATCTGATCTTCAACAAGGTTGACAAAAATACACAATGGGGAAATGAATCCCTATTTAATAAAGGGTGTTAGGGTAACTGGCTAGCCATGTATGCAAAATAATGAAACAAGGCCCTTACTTTTCAGCATACGCAAAAATTAAATCAAGATGTATTAAAATTTTAAATGTAAGACCCTAAACTATAAAAATCCTAAAAGCAAACCTAGAAAGTATCATTCTGACATCAGCCTTAAGAAAGAATTTACGACTGTCCTCAAAAACAATTGCAACAAAACCAAAAATTGACAAGCGGGACCTAATAAAACTAAAGAACTTTCACACAGCAAAAGAAACTATCAACAGAGTAAACAGACAACCCACAGAATGGGAGAAAATATTTGCAAACTATGCATCTGACGAACGTCTAATATTACAGAGAGCTTAAATGATTCAACAAGCAAAAAACAAATAACCCCATTAAAAAGCAGGCAAAGGACATGAACAAACACTTCTCAAAAGAAGACATATAAGCGGCCAACACACACACACACACAAAAACACTCAATATCACTAATCATCAGAGAAATGCACATCAAAACCTCAATGAGATACCATCTCACACCAGTCAAAATGGCCATTATTAAAAAGACAAAAAATAACAGATGCTGGCAAGGCTGTGGAGTAAAAGGGATGCTTACATACTGTTGGTGGAAATGCTAATTAGTTCAGCTGCTGTGGAAAGCAGGTTGGAGATTTCTCGAAGAACTAAAACCAGAACTATTGTTCTACTCAGTATTCCCATTATTGGGTATATACTCAAAGGAAAATAAATTATTCTACCAAAAAGACATATGCATTTGTATATACATTGCAGCACTATTTATAATTCCAAAGACATGGAATCAACCCAAGTACCCATCAATGGTAGACTGGATAAATACAATTATATATATCTCTCTCTATATATATAGGTATATATAGATATATGTATGTATATATACACACACACACCATGGAATACTATGCAGCCATAAAAAATAGTGAAATCATGTCCTTTTCAGCAACATGGATGCCAATGGAGGCCATCACCCTAAGTGAATTAACACAGGAACAGAAAACCAAAGATTGCATATGTTGACTTATAAGTGGAAGCTAAACATTGAAACTTATGGACATTAAGATGTGATATGACCCAGGTGCAGTGGCTCACACCTGTAATCCCAGAACTTTGGGAGGCCGAGGCGGGTGGATCACCCAAGGTCAAGAGTTCAAGACCAGCCTGGCCAACATGGTGAGACCCTGTCTCTACTAAAAATACAAAAATTAGCTGGGCATGGTGGCGGGTGCCTATAATCCTAGCTACTCAGGAGGCTGAGGCAGGAGAATCGCTTGAACCCGGGAGGCAGAGGTTGCGGTGAGCCGAGATGGTGCCATTGCACTCCAGCCTGAGCAACAAGAGCAAAACTCTGTCTCAAGAAAAAAAAAAATAAAAAAAAATAAAAAAGATGTGATATGGTTTGGCTCTGTGTCCTCACCCAAATCTCATCTTGAATTGTACTCCCGTAATTCCCATGGGTTGTGGGATGGAACCAATGGGATAGTTTGAATCATGGGGACGGTTTCCTCCATACTGTTCTCATAGTAGTGAATAAGTTTCATGAGATCTGATGTTTTATCAGGGGTTTCCACTTTTGCATCTTCCTCATTTTTCTCTTGCTACTGCCATGTAAGACGTGCCTTTGCCTCCCACCATGATTCTGAGGCCTCCTGAGTCATCTGAAACTGCAAGTTCAGTTAAACCTCTCTTTCTTCCCAATCTCAGGAATGTCTTTATCAGCAGCATGAAAACGGACTAACACAAGATGAGAACGATAAACACTGGGAACTAAGAGACAGAGTTAGGCAAGGTCGGAAAACTACCTATTGGGTAGTATGCTCAATACCCTAGGTGACAGGATCATTTGTCTCAGAGTCATGCAATATACTCCTGTACCAAACCTGTACATTTACCCCCTGACTCTAATACAACAATTGAAATTATAAAAATAAATAACAGATGACATGAGGAAAAAAGATCCAGATATGATTAGATATGTAGGTTAAAAAATTTTTAAAAACCTCTGTATTTATAAAAGAATGAATAGTCTGCTTTTACACATTAGAGTCATCATCAGAACACTAAGCTACTATGTTACAAAAGTTTTATAAAACACGCTGAGAATAGTGAAAGAGTCAAACACGTGACTCTGAATAAAGCTAAAGGGAAAAATTTCATTTTGTTAAAGAACAAAAGAACCAACTTTTTAAGATTGCTTTTTAATAGGTTTTCATAGCTTGCATTTTATGTATCCTATCAATAAAGGGAAAAATAGTGATTTTCATTATAATTGTTGCCTAAATTGTAATACTGTGATGTAAATACCTTAAACACTTCTGAAAATGAGTAAGCACAGATTTCTGTTAGTGATACAAATTTATTAGAGATTTGGCTTCTGACAAAAAGGATGATTTTTTTCATTCCAGTGAAATAAAATCTGTATTATGTACCTTAAGACGAGTGATAACTAATAGTAAGATTTTCCAAACACCTGCCTCCTTGTAAACATAATGCAAACACATTTAAATTCATGGTAACAAAAAACCTTTAGAATTTATTATTTGGATAACATTGACTTTGTTTTTCCCTCCACTCCCCTCCTCAAGAATATCAATTTTTTAATTGTATGGCAACTATACTTTCAGAATGCTGTAAAGTAAATCCCTGCTTTAAAAATCTTTACAACTATAGTAATGAGGCACTCTTCCTTAATCATACTGCCAATTATAACTAATGTGTGGGCAAAATGAGCAAAAATGATCCATATATTGAGAGAGGTTTGTTTTGCTAGTGAGTTCTAGCTCCCTCTCCTAAGTAAATAGTAACTGGCATTTCTGAAGACATCTGAGAAGAATGAGAACTGTTTTGCTTTTTTATGGTAGTTAAGATATTTTTCCCACCCATCCGCCTTTCTCAACACATACACACAAAATTAATCTCTTTTAAAGTCCCTCCCACAACCCGTGTGAATTATGGAAGTGCAATTCAAGATGAGATTTGGGTGGGGCCACAGAGCCAAACCATTTCACATCTTAATGTTCGTAAGTTTCAATGAATGCCTAAATTCTGTTTAACAAGACAGCAAATATGTTAACAGGCTCCAATGTCAAAATGATCGATTACGTTATGTTGGTGGTATACATAGAATGTGATTATTATTGGACACCTACTTTTAAAAATCGACATGGTGGTTTTTTATCTGTCTGCAGAGGGACAACATAAAGCCTGCCAACAGCCTGTAACCTCTGATACATCTGTGTTATCACAGCTATTCCAACTATTCAGCTATTGTAACTAATCTAAAAGGCCTCCTTTTAAGTAATTGTGTAGCGTTCCCTGGAGGATGAGCATCATACCAGCCTGTTGCTTTACATTTTATGCATTATTTGTCTTCATTATTAAATAATGTGCCCTTAAGGTCTGCATGGTTTCATCAACTTCCCTATCAAAAGGAGAAAAAAAAGAAGAAAAAGGATCATTGTTAAATTGTCACCACCATTGTTGATTTTATGGAGAGCTATACTAAAGATTAGTTCTGATCTAATTCAGGTAATATTTATGTTTACTACTCTTGTGATATCTCTAACAGCTTGGAGAGAATCAGTAATGAGTGAAAGCAGACTATTTGTTCTTTTATAAATACAGAGGGTTTGTTTTTGTTTTTTTATTTTTATGTTTTTAACCTACATAACTAACTAATCATTAGGTATTTGCCTCACATCATCAGTTATTCTCCAATGCAACAACAAAATCAATCTGTTTTAAAGTCATCTGAGTCCAAGAAAAAAGAATGAAATGTTGTAAAATGCTATTTTATGCTTGCATGTTATTTTTATCTTTGCATTTAATCAAAAGAATGATTTCTCTAATTTAGGTCACTGAATTTACCCTTTTTAATTTCACATAAAACTAATGATACCAAAATGAGGGTATATCCGTCACTCACTATTCAATTTTTTCAAACTTAGAAAGAAGAGTGATGACAGGATATTTTATTGGGCTTACAGTCTAATTAAAAGTGACAGAATTGCACTTTGAATAGCTTTTCAACACCCTTTAACATTTTTCTTTGAATGCTGATCTAAGCTTAAGATGTTCATTAGTAACTCATTAAAGACTTAGTTACAGTCCAGTGGCTGAGTCCTAAATATAATGATGGGATGTGTGTACAAATGTGTAGACTCATAATTAGAGAAACTGTCACAATGGGGATTAAGAATATACAATGCAGTCTTTGAAAAAGAACTGTGGAATGTAAGTGACCCCAAGATGGTGTTGTATTTTAAATTTTGCTTACTATTCAGATCATTTGTTTTTTGGTTCTAATCCTAAAGGTATGTTTTAATGACCCCATTCTCCCAGGATTAAATGTATGAGGCTTTGTATTAGGGCCTTTTTATACATTATTTTATTTAATCCTTACACTATAACAAAGTAGGCCTAATTACTTATTTAACAAATAAATAAACTCTGATTTAAACTCTTGAAGGTCATATATCTTGGAAGTAATGGAACTGGACTTAAACTCTAAGGCTTAAGATCTTTCTACTTCATTTAATAGGACCATACAAGATAGGATTCTAAAGCAGTTTAGATTAGATGATATTGTAAATTTCAGTTTCTGGGCTTCATGTAAGCAATAATTCCTAAATATGCTGACACCATCTTCTGTAGTTCCTGAGAATTACAGGAGCTATTCAGTATCAACATTTATAAATCATTAATTATCCTTGCCATATAAAACACCAGGTTCTCTGCTGATTTCCATTTTCTTTATTAAAAGATGTGATGTGAGTCCAGAGGACACTAATATATAATATGTGGATTTGATAGAGAGATGCAAAGTTACAGAATTACTCTTGAGATGAACTAAAAGAGGCATTCAGTAATTTGCAGAATATATTAGAGAAAAACAATCTACAGAAATAAAATGAAAGACTCAATATTTATAATATAATTTGAGCAAAGATATAAAAATATAAAAAAGAGGATTTCTAAAATCTCAAAAAAATTCAGACTCAACCAAAAATAGAAATTTTTCTTGGCTACCAAAGTTTAATTATCTTCATCATTTTCTTAGGAAGAATAATTGAAAACTAATAGAACCCAATGAATTGCCTTGCTGTTCTGTATACAATTCACCAGTATACAGGTCTCCTATAAAAATAAAGTTTCAATTATGGACAATTATTAATTTTGGTAGTCATAATAACAATAAAAAAGTGAGGAGAAAATCCACAAGAATGGGAGAAAATATTTGCAAACTATCATCTGACAAAGGTTAATAACTCAACACGAAAAAAATCAATCTGATTTTAAAATGAGCAAAAGATGTGAATAGACATTTCTCAAAGGAAGATATGCAAATGACCAATAGGTAAATTAAAAATGCTCAACATCACTAATCATCAGAGAAGTGCAATATATAACTATAATGAAATATCATCTCCCACAGTTAAAATGGCTGTTATCCAAAAAAACAGGCAATAGCAAACGCTGGTGAGGATGTGGAGAAAGGGGAACCTTTGTCTATTGGTGGGAATGTAAATAGTGTAACTACTGTGGAGAACAGCATGAAGGTCCCTCAAAAGACTACAGGAACTACCACATGATCCAGAAATCCCACTGCTGGGTATATGTGGAAAAGAAAGAAAATCAGTATATTGAAGAGATATGTGCACTCCCATATTAATTGCAACACTATTCACAATGGCCAAGATACAGAATCAACCTAAGTGTCCATCAACAAATGAATGGATAAAGAAAATGTAGTTACATATACACAATGAAATATTATCCAGCCATAACAAAGTGAAGAAATTCTTAAGCCAGGTATAGAAAGACAAACATTGCATATTCTCAGTAATATGTGAGAAATAAAAAAATATTAAACTAATGGAGACGGAGAGTAGAAAGATGGTTACCAGAGGATGGGAAGATTAGTGGAGAGGAGAAAGATGAAGAGAAGATGGTTAGTTGGTACAAAAATACTGTTAGGTAGAAGGCATAAGATCTAGTGTTCAGAAGCAAGATATGGTGACTATAGCCAACAATAATTTATTGTATATTTGAAAATAACTAAAAGAGTAGAATTGTAATATTCCTAACACATATAAATAAAAATAATTGAGATGATAGATACCCTAATTACTCTGGAGTAACTGATCCTTAAAAATTGTACACTTGTATCAAATATTATATGCATCCCATAGATATGCACTATTAAATATCCATAATAATTAAATTTAAAAAAATTCTGAATGAATGAACTTCTTTGAGGAATCAAATACATGAGTAAAAGGGGGCTGAGTACAGTGGTTCACACCTGTAATCCCAGTACTCTGGGAGGTCAAGGCAGGAGGATTGCTGGAGGTCTACAGTTTGAGACCAGTCTGGGCAACAAAGCAAGACTCCATCTTTATGAAAACATTTTAAAAATTAAGCAGGCATGGTGGTGCATGCCTGTGGTCCTAGCAACTTGGGAGGCTGAAGTGGGAGGATTGCTTGAGCCCAGGAGGTTGAGGTTAGAGTGGACTCTGATCATGCCACTGCACTACAGCCTGGGTGACAGAGTGAGACCCTGTCTTAGAAAAAGGGGGTTGAAGAATTTGAAGTGATGAGGGTAGAAAAATGGTGCACGATTCAACATAAAATACCTGAGAATTTAAGTGGGTAAATCCAGGCAAATGGCCTCCCAGAAAATCTGAAACGTTCCCCACACAAAAAAATGAAAAATGATTGAAGTGAAGAATATCCTAAGTACTCTGATTTGATCATTATACATTGTATGCATGTATCAAAATACCATATGTACCCCCATAAACATGTACAAATGTTTTGTTAATAAAAAATTAATTTTTACTAATAACAATATTTGAAATTTTTACTTAAAATTAAAATTTTAAAAATAAATAAAAATTTAAAAGCTATTCTTAGAAAAAAGTCTAAAAAACTCTTAAAACTAAATGTCTTCTAATGATATCTTACTGTCTTTTCAAAAAAGATACTTTTATAAAGAATGCTCATAATTTGACAATATAAAGAAAAATAACCCATTTGTAAACCCAATTATACTGAGGATTCAAGTAAATAGTAATCCAAAGAATAAGAAAACAATGATTTTATATTGTATATTCAAATATTTTTAAATTTGTTCAACATTAAATATAAAACAACAATCCTATTGCAGTCAGAGTCCACCGCAGAACAAGAAATATAAAAATGTGATAAATTACAAGAACCTCAAATAGTCACAATACATAAAATTTCAATATAGGAAAATGCTATTTTACTCCAAATATGTACATGTCACTCATAGATTATTACTACAATTAAATGCATATGTAACATCTTTTGCAAGTACAAAAGTAAAAAAAAAAAAAAAAAAAAATATTTTCCAGCTGCCAAACTGCATTTGGGAAAGTTTCTAAACAAATTCTTACACATAAAGTAAAGCTATCAGCCATGCATGTTTGTAGCTTACATTGTGATACTAGCGATTGTGTAGTTAGCTTACAAAATACATATTTTAAAACTCAGTAGCCACTGGCTAATGTGGATGGTGTTGGATGTGTTAGCAGTAACCTCATATATCATTACTATGACACGGATTTTTCTGTATAATGTATTTGACCATAAACATAGTTATATTACTGCAGATATTACAAATTACCTAGGCTGGCAAGCGTTATAAACATTTCAAGGATGATTAATTTCTAAAAATAACCAAGTTAAGCAGAGCTTAGAAGTCAACCTGACTCTTTCAGAACTAATAAAACACATCTTCATAGAAAGAATTATATGATAAAATGCTACGTAGTTAAATTTAATTTTGTACTTTTTCAAGTTTCATATCTTATTAGAAGTTACAAAATATACGAGTATTATCTTAAATCATTGACATCAGTATTATAATTGTAAACACAGATTAACAATAAGGTGAAAATTACATAAAAACAAATATGTATCTGATCATTCTTTTATCCCTACTAAGAACTGTTTATTATAAGTCATTTCTTGCACATGATGAAATGTAGGCTAACCAGTAAAGTCCCTGAATATATAAATACAGATGCAACTTTAGCAATAGAATTGCAGGAAAAAAAGCATGCATAAGGTGGTTCTAGAAGATTTTTTTTATATTGTATTTTTCTGTGAAGACACTGTAAAACATACTGCTCGCCGTTATTCCCAGTTTAAATGCCAACGATCCTGCTTTCTACCTCTTCAACTATGATTCAGTCTTTACAAGTAAGGTTCAAATAAGCTGAGGTGTAGTTGAAATATTTGAGCACCACAATCACCTTCTGAGCTCCCGGTCAGCTGGGGCTTGGGTGTAGTTACCTCCCAGGAACAGATCTCCCAGCCCAAGGTCCCACATTGGACCTTGATGTTTCTTTACTGCCAATCAAAATGAGCCCCAGGTTATTACTGGGTTCTTGCTCTCCAATTTCCTTATTTTTTCCTTGCTCCCAACCACATCAATAGAAAAACAACAAAAAGAATCCTTTATCTTCATGCAACACTACAGTAGTGCACAGCAAAGAACTGGCCATCTGCTTCAGCTGCTCCTCTTTACTTCTGCCAGGTCTCATTGCATTATAGATAAGGATTTTATGGCTCTACAGGAAGGGGACACAGTCATGGAAAACAGAAAAAGAGAAATACAGAAGTACACAGAGACACGGAATATGGACAGATAAACATAGAAGCAGGGACATCTCCCAATTTAAATTGTACATATTTATGCGATATTGAGGTACTTGTTTTGTTTTCCTATATAAAACATTGACCGGACTATTTAGAGCAAATGGGGATTATTCAATTAACATAAACATTATCAGAATTAATTATTTAGCTTAGTTTTTAATTTTGTCCATGTAGAGATTATGCAAAAATATAACCCTAGCAATGATATATAACCAATTAAAATAGTAATTTAAACATTCCTACATAGTGAGAATAATTTTGTTTAGATATTAGTAATATTGATAATAATTTTGTTTAGATACTAGTATTTAGAAATGTTTGGCAAAACATAAATATTGAGGTTTGAGTAGAAAAAGATTTATTTCCATTCTCAGGGTTAGAATAACAGTAATTATTTATTTTCCTTACCTTGCTCAGGGATTTACCTCTATTTCAAGGTAAGAAAGGAGTAGGGAAAAAAATGAAAGGTTTATCAAATGCCAAAGCACCATGTTAGAAGTTATACATATATAATTACATCCATTTCTTAAAATAGCTCTGCAAGGAATACATGTTCATTTTTACAGATGAAAATTATATTAAGCTACACATTTTTAGGTTACTGTAAGCTCGCTGAGGGAAGAAATACAAGTCTTTTGTTCACTATCCTGTCTTTAGCATCTAGCAGTTTTCTGGCTTGTAGTGGGTAAATTAATTATATTTATTAACCAGTTGACAGATAAAGAGGATTACAGACCCAGTAGGTGGCAGAGCTGGAATTTCATCTCTGGTCTGTCAGGCTTCAGAACCACAGTCTGTCTGTCCCAAGAACATGGAAGAGGCAGATGGTCAATGTTTCTGCCTCACCTGCTCCCAGGTGACCAGGAGGGTTGAGACGAGATTCTATGTAAAGAGGAACGGCCTTGATAGGAATTGGATATCTACTGCCAACAAGAGCAGAGCTCAAAAGCCAGGTCCTTGATTTTAAATTCCCTCTGTGTCACTTAATAGCTGTGTGACCTCAATTTACTTTATCACTGTGTACCTCAATGTCTTTATCTGTAAAGATGGCGATGATAATAATAATAACAAATAATAAAAAAACCTATGCAATTATAGTGAATATTAAGTGAACTAAAACATCTAAAGTTTATGGCCATAAAATCAGTAGTCATCATTACTATTTTCTCTGAAGAAAGGGATAGCAATTCAGATCATTACTCAGAAGAATTAATTCCCAATGATCAAGAGGGCAAAATATCTGGACATCTTAGCAGTAGCAAGGAGACATCAGCAGAGGATATGTTGGAAACAAAAGTACTTCTATAACTATGACATACATTTTAACTCAGTCATCTAAGGTTTCAAGTTATGCAGTATTATCTTAAGCCAGGATTGATGGGGACTCTAAAAATTCCTATCCTATTATATTTCAGCACTTGATCAAAGGTATATTTTTCTATTTATGAGCAAGTTAGGTTCCAAAAGGCTGCTTATAAAGCCCTTCATTCACAAGTCAGAAGTGGTATCACAAAGGCAAAAGAAAAAGCCTTCTTAAAGAAGGAAGACGAAACCGACTTGTATTTTCTCAGGTGCAAAGTTTTAAAATAAATGATAAAGTTTATCAGAAAAAAGATTCTATATTGTTTTGTCCTCTATAGTTCAAAACTCAAGATAATATTGAATAGTCCACATAAAATGGAAATGATTATTTTTTTAGCCCAGAGTATTTTACATATCAGATCAGTCTTTTATGTGTCCTATCATTATACTAGGGGTTGATTTAATACTTCTAAAAGTTACTTGGAGGTATTCTCTCTCTCTCTTTCTCTCTCTCTCTCTCTCTCTCTGTGTGTGTGTGTGTGTGTGTGTGTGTTTTCAATGCAGATTATCAGTCCCCAAACCAAGACCTAAGACCCAAGGCTCAGCCACATTTAGGGGTCCAGTGAAATACATAGTATGTGTCAGTTTTAGGGACCAGGCTTTTTAGTTCTGAAAAAGGAATCTTTCTTGCAATGTCTGTTTCTGCTATTTTTAACCTAACTTTCTCTAACAAGGGTAATTTTAGTTTGATCTTTTAAATATGAATTGTGTGTGTGTAAATATATATGTAGATATTTTTCTTTTTTCCTTAGTATCAACATTAAATAAATTAGCTCTTATGGCTAGCTAATTCCTGGTTGTTATAATTTACTGGAAAAAAAATTAACTGGAGGGATAGATTATATGATGAAGGAAATTTACATGTTCAAGCACTAAATATTTTCTGTGCACTGTGCTGTATTATTTACATATGCTATTTATTTTATTCTCAAAATAACATTATAAGGGAGGTATTTTTATAACATAAAAAGTCTAATTTAAATCACCTTTACATATATTGATACTTAGAAAAGCATTGTTTCAAGTAACGCAATTATATTTATTTTCCCACATCACAAAATGTTATATGTGCCCATGCAGAGAACGTGAATGTATCAGTATATGAATTAAGAAAATATTTTGATATTTTAGACAAGTTTGCTTAAAACAGGATGGTTGAGATGGTTGAATAAGTAGGATACTCCCATTTTACAAACATCTCTACCTTATAATAGAGTGGATTATCGGAACTAAATATGTTGCATCCAGGGAACTTTAGAGGAAAGCTTCAAAAGAAGTTATTTTACCCAGTATTTAGAATGACAGCAAAATGCAATTCATGTTAAAACTTAAGAACACAGGCCAGATTCAGAATTGCATCACTGATGAACTACAATGAGTTTCTGTAGTCAATTAAAAACCAAAAGTGAGCTAAAGAGGCTAAAAATTCATTTCAGCTGCTTGCTACACTATAATATTCTGAGACCTCCTAAGCAGTGGCAAATACAGCTGTGTCCTTTTTTCTTTGCTATAATTATCATCAACATATGAGAGAGCGACTATATTACAACATTTTCATCTTAGGGAAAAAAAATCAATGATAATTAGCCAAAAACATTAAATTGTGTAAGAGGAACTTACATATAGACTTTAATTTACCAGGTTTGAGAGAGATTCAGTGAATATTACACTAAGTTGTACAGAATATAAATGTCTCACTTATATATTAATTAATGTGATATATTTTATAAAATTTGCAAAGGTACGTCATTTCTAATCTATCATATTTGTTATAATTACAAAGATGTCTAAATGAACATTAAGTATACATGTCTATTAAGTATATTAGCATGTTTCCGTAAAATCATCTTTCTTTAAAAAGTGAAAATAGACATTAATATTGTTATTATTTATTTATTTATTTATTTTGATGGAGTCTAGCTCTGTCGCCCAGGCTGGAGTGCAGTGGCACGATCTCGGCTCACTGCAAGCTTCCCCTCTCTGGTTTACTCCATTCTCCTGCCTCAGCCTCCCGAGTAGCTGGGACTACAGGCGCCGGCCACCGCACTCGGCTACCTTTTTTTTGTATTTTTAGTAGAGACGGGGTTTCACCATGTTAGCCAGGATGGTCTCGATATCCTGACTTTGTGATCTGCCCGCCTCGGCCTCCTAAAGTGCTGGGATTACAGGCCTGAGCCACCGTGCCTGACCGTTCTTTTGTTTTTTGTTTTTTTGTTTTTTTATTTGTGTTTCTGCATTACAAGGTATAGTACAAAAATAATTTCCCTTTATTGAGAGATTATAGTTTGTGTTCTGTATATTAAAGATTGTGCAGAATAGTAAATACTCAGAGAAAAAATAATTACTCGGTTGTGCAAAGCAGATACTTTTGAATAAGTAGGATTTTACTTTTGGAGTTTTCTTTCAAATGCCCAAATTTACTACATTAAAAATGTTTTTTTAAGTATGAAACTATGCAAGCCAAAAAAATCACAATAAATGAGAATTAATAATTCAGCTGATTTTCCAAAAGTGTGGTAAAGTCTAAAAATAAAATGCAAGTGTTTTTTTTAAAAAGCCTTTTGGTTTTAAATACATTTCAATAGGCACTTTAAGAAATGCAACTGAAAACTCATAACTATTTCAGCTTAAAATACACATTACGGGCTGGGCGCGGTGGCTCACGCCTGTAATCCCAGCACTTTGGGAGGCGGAAGCGGACAGATCACGAGGTCAGGAGATGGAGACCATCCTGGCTAACACGGTGAAACCCGATCTCTACTAAAAATACAAAAACAAAATTAGCCAGGTGTGGTGGTGGGCGCCTGTAGTCCCAGCTATTCAGGAGGCTGAGGAGAATGGTGTGAACCCGGGAGGCGGAGCTTGCACTAAGCCGAGATCGTGCCACTGCACTCGAGCCTGGGTGGCAGTGTGAGACTCCAATTCAAAAAGTAAATAAATAAATAAATAAATAAATACACATTATGTTCTTTTATTTTAACTTACTCATACTAACATATGGTAAGGAAAAACTACAAAGTAATCTCAGAGCAAAGATCCTAAGGAAGTGTCTAGTATGAATAAGTGAGAAAACGTTAAGCATTACGCAAAAATCTGAAAAATCTTACCATGAATTATTGGAGCTAAAAGCATCATGAAAATTAGTAGCTGCGATGGCCACATGGCTGTCCACTCAGGTATGGAGTATTCCTCAAGAATGACTGTTCAAATGTGAAACAAAATACGTATATTTCTAGTTCCTCTTCTGTATTCCGAAACTGATGAATTTTCTTTAAATTAAAAATAAAAAGAATAATTCTTCCGAAACAGAAACACCAATATCCCAAATCTGAAACCTGCAAAAAAGAAAAAAAAAAAAAAAAAAGGAGGGGTTATTGTATAAAATAAGTAAGTAATCCAAAGACATTATTTATACAATGCATATATTACCATCATGTTTATATCCTGGCCTCAGATCTTAGTGAAATAAACAATTCAGTCTCTACTGAACAAATTAACTTAAATATAATGATTTTTATTTTATTTTATTTTATTTTTGAGATGGAGTCTTGCTCTGTCACCCAGGCTGGAGGGCAGTGGCGCGATCTAAGCTCACTGCAAGCTCAGCCTCCCGGGTTCACGCCATTCTCCTGCCTCAGGCTCCTGAGTAGCTGGGACTACAGGCGCCCGCCACCACGCTCGGCTAATATTTTGTATGTTTTTAGTAAAAGATTGGGTTTCACCGTGTTAGCCAGGATGGCCTCTATCTCCTGACCTTGTGATCCGCCCGCCTCGGCCTCCCAAAGTGCTGGGATGACAGGCCCGAGCCACTGCGCCCGGCCTTTTTTTTTGTGTGTGTGTGTGTGTGTGTGTGTGTGTGTGTGAGAGAGAGATGGAGTTTTGCTCTTTTTGCCCAGGCTGGAGCGCAATGGCGAGATCTCGGCTCACCATAACCTCAGCCTCCCGGGTTCAAGCGATTCTCCTGCCTCAGTCTCCTGAGTAGCTCCACCCCGGCTAATTTTGTATTTTTAGCAGAGACAGGGTTTCTCCATGTTGGTCAGGCTGGTCTTGAACTCCCAGTATATCCATATATATATGGATTTAGGGCTTACTTTGTGTAAGCTTTTACCACAGTATAATTTCACCAACATTAGAACAGTAAAATATTTCATTCATCATTGTTATCATAAATAAGTTTAAAAGAAAAGGTAAATATATGAGTCTTACTTTCATCTCAGGCTGCAATATTCATTCAGAAATTATTCTACATATTAACTACATTACTTTTCTAAACATCTCCGTAAATCTGTGAACATCATGGATTTATGTTTACAAAAGATGCTACTCTTTTTGTTTGAATGTCAAAAGCTTCAGTACTGAAAATCAAGGCAAAGTATTACCTCAATAACAATGTATGATGATTAAAAATAGATTATTATGCCTAAAATTTCATTTTCATTTAAGTTTCATTTATGTCATTCTAAATAGCTTATTTTAAACAGTAAGCATATAGATACAAACTAAATTAAAAGGCAGTTTTAACATAATTCATTCAACAGAGGTTAATTGAATGCTCACTAAAATACAAAGCAGTGGTCCAGAAACATGGAATAGAATATTGAAGAAAACATGAAACCTATTCCCCAGGATTGTACAATTCAAGATGAGGAATCTTGCTGAGAGGTGTCAAACATTAATAAGTTTACGCACTGAAAAAGAAACTTTATTGAACCAAAGTAGTGTAGTTACCTCCTCTTAAAGTCTTCACAGATTTATCTTAGGAAATCAAAATACTAAGGGAACATGATCCAAATCCTGAAGACACCGTCTTTTACAGTCAGCACTTGTCAAACTGATCAATCAAGCACAAATTGGGCCGGCCTGCCTTTCTTCCTGCCTGCCTTCCTTCCTTCTTTCCTTCCTTCCTTCCTTCCTTCCTTCCTTCCTTCCTTCCTTTTTTCTTTCACTTTTTTTTTTCCTTTGTCCTGGAGATTGATACATATTTTCAATAATTTCAGACTTTTAGAATTAAATTTAAAAATCTTCTGAAAAGGGATATTCAAAATTGTTTACTGAGGAAAGTATTAATATGCTTCATTCTGTCAAAATAAAAACCAAAGTCTTTAACAAAAGGCAAAATTACACAAATTAATCGGATGTTTTGATATTGTTATTTACGGCATGGTAGTTAAGAGCACAGATTCTGGAGCCAGACAACCTGATCTCAACTACTGTTCTACTACGTTGGGCAAGTCATTTAACTACAGAGCATCTCAATTTTCCTGTTGACGGTCATTTACTATAGCATCTCCATTTTTCTATCTATGTAATGGGTAGGGTGATACTACTTAATTCATATGGTTCTATGAACATTAAATGAGTTAAAATTTGTAATTTTTAATTACATAAAATACAGAATAATAGCCAAGAACAGTGCTGGCATGTGGTAGGTGCTATAGCATTGGCAATTATTTTGTCCTACTCATCCTTTCAATGTGAATCCATAAGAAGCAAGATCATTTGATAATTTAACTAAAAAAAAAATTTATTTATTACTATTGTATACATAGGCTCCTACAGTACTAAATATGGACACAATAGATACAAAGAGTTTTCTCTTCAATTTCATTGATATTATGGGAAACAAAGCTCATTCTAGATAATCTCATAACATTTTACCTTTACAAACAGAGAAAGCATTGACAAGAAATTAAATATGTGGCTGAGATAAAACAGAGACTAAGTGAAAAGGAATCATGCACAACATTTTCATTTTGTTTTCTCTTATGCAACTCTGACTCACAAGAAAACCTGAAAATCCATTCTCAAATGTCATAAGTGTATAACTCACAAAAGAAATTTCAAAAGCAATTGCTAATTTAAAATTACATTATTTAACATGCACAACATAACTGACGGCTACTTGAAGAGGGATATTTAAGTTGACAGATAATTGACAGATTCATGAACAAGATCACAATGCTCTATCCTAGCAAACCTCAACATTCTATTTCTGTGTCTTTTTTGCCTTCCTCTGTGACCATGGAGTATACAAGAGTCAAAAGTTGTTATCAGGAGATATATGTATACACACACATACACATATAAACGCATACACACAAATAGAAGATAAATATATATATAGCATTTCATTACTGGAAGAAATTATGAGCTGCAATCTAGATGAATTATTTATTCATTCTCTCAAACACATAATACTAAATTTCTACCATAGTAGATTTTACAGAAAATGCAAATCAGTAGAAGAGTTTTTCTCACAACCCATACTGTAGTGGGGGAAAAAAAAAAACAAAAACAGGACACAGTAAAGTAAATGAAGTCACAACATAGAGAAGAATTAATCTTCCTTTAAGTACTTACCACATTTTACACACTGTGCTAGATATTACACAAATTTCCTAATATAATTATTCATACAAATATATAAAGCAGATAACATTGTTCCATGTTTACTGAGAAGGAAAATCAGACATGTTATGTGTCTAGAATTTCAAGCCAAATTGACTTCAACATTAGTGCTCTTTCCTCTATGGCACAAACAAACAAAAAAATAAATGAAAATAATTAGGAACATTAATTGTGCAAAGGAAGGGTACAACATGGGATTTCCAAAGAAGACTTAGGCCTTGCTTAAATGAAACATTATTTGATTGTGAAGAGTGGAGAACCCGGAACAGCATGGATGCAAGAGGCAGGCAGGAAAGCACGTGAAGAGAGGACAAAGAACACACAAAGGGTGGTGCTTTTCAGGACACCACCCTAATTACAGTGCTGCATCTGTCGGAGGAGGAGAGAAAATTATTTCCATAGTGAAGGATGAGTATTACTATTGTTAACTTTGGCTTCAATTACAACCAGAATCATTTATTTCATATGATACCTATTTTACAATGTTGAAACAATGGGTGAAAGTTATTTTATAGAAAGAATAAGGAAGTACATACCTATTAGTTATTAATAATGATTTCTTTTAAGGTATTGCAGCAGGACAAAGAGCCATCTCTACTCAGACATTTGACATTTGATTTAGGCATAGGGATTTGTTTTCATAATTATAATGTAATGGAAATGGAATTTATAAGAATAAAAACTATTGTTTGAGGAGGGTCACATGTTCTCCCACTCCAGCCTCACCACTTGCCTCTCTCTTACTCACAACTCCAATACTGTGCTAATTAGGGGACATATATAATAAACTTGCAATAATTATACAATATAAGTTTTAATAGCTACAGAAATATACATTTAATAGCTACAGAAATATATTTCTCATAACCTACAAAAATATATATCACCACTCTGAATTATAGCAGTTTTTTAAAAGAAAACTTTTTATGATTTTTCCATTGAAATGTTGTCATTAACTTCACCAAACAAATTTCTTTTCTTATAAAAATCTTGGTGGTTATCTGTCTTCAAACAAAACTAAGTTCACTGTTCTTCACAGTATCTACAATTTAAAAGTGAAGTTGATTAAAATGACCTAATTCACATCATTCATGTTTAGGTTTAGAATTTTAAAGTTGTGTTATTTGATACTAGTTCTACTGAAAGTTAGAAAAGAATATAGTATGGAAAGAAATTCTACAAAAAGCTTAAATAACTAAAGTCTTCCCTCATTAACTACTTGGAAACTTCCTTATTTATTAACTATGCTACTTTTTATTCAAATCTAACACAACTCTACTCTAAAAGAAATTGAATTTTTTTTGTTATTCCTTTCAACAAAAGTAAGTCTTCTAAATAGGAGACATTGATTTTACTTTCTGGAAACTTTCATCTTGCATTCTAGTGTCATAATTGTTTCCCCAGTTTAATTTTTTAGTATTATTTTCTTTTCAAATCATGCTAAAAATTTATATTTCTATCTTATATTAGCTTCCTTTCTATACATCAAACAGAGGTTAACATTACAGTCTCAAAACTGCTTATCTTGGGAATGTGTTAGCTACTCTTAAATCACATTTCTGTAAGATAATTTACTCTCAAACATTCCCCAAAGTATACTGCATATTACTGTACCTTTCCCATCATAATACCATGGACAAGAAACTATATTTTCTTTATAAATGTTTAAATTTCCCCAACTCTTAACTTTTCACTTGTTATACATTCTAACTACAAATTCTACTTCAATATTGACTTTACAGATTTTAATTAATCCATACCTTATTTTGCGTATTTACTTGTATTTGTCATATGCTTTTTGGAGGTCATTATTTTCTGACATGTTTGGCACATACAAAATATAAAAAATGCCATTTGGCATTATTATAATGGTGAATTGGTATATAGCCTAATTTCTAATTGCAATATAGGAGTTTCCCATGTTTTGTTTTGTTTTGTTTTGTTTCCTTGTTCCATAGAGGGAAATCATAGCTATGACCTTACAATTTTAGGAGCGTTCAGAATTATCACTTGGGTGTTATCTATATTCTTCCAGGGTTAGTATACGGACTTTAAAATTTGAAAAATTTAAAACCATTTTTATTTAAAAATCAAAACAAGCCATCTCCATAAATTACCTTTTTAATGATATAAAATTAATTTACAGCAACGTGGTATAAAATTGTATCTAAGGTATAATTTGGCACCTTGATAAAATGGTAAAAATAATATGACATTGACATATGAAGAAAAGAAATAAGGGTAGGCATGGTGTCTCCTGCCTGTAATCCCAACACTTTGAGATACCAGGGTGGGAGGATTGCTTGAGGCCAGGTGTTCAAGACCAGGCTGGTCAACAAAGCAACACCCTGTGTCTACAAAAATAGTAAAAAAGAAGTGATACAATTAACTCAGGGGAAAAGAGTAGGACAGCAAGAAGAAAAATTACCTGACTATAACACAGGTTCTTTCCATCACCATCCTAGCAAATGTTAATATATTTGGTATGATCATCATCGGGCAAAAGCAAAATGGGTTTCAAAGGAGTTTGAACTCAGTAAAATATATTATGTTTTGTAAATTTTAGCTATAATTTACAATGTCTGAAACCTACACATATGCTTCTCCTTTAAGGTTTTCTTGTTTTCTTGAAAAATTATATGTATTGTTTCTCAATTTACAGAATGCATGTGAATATACTATGGAACTGTAAAGCATCATTAGTTTGGGTCCTCACATTATTCATAGAGTTTCTCCTGAAAATTTGACTCTGAAAACCAAGGCACTTACAGTAAGATTCAAGGATCTTTTTTTTTTTTTTTTCAATATTTAGGGGGTCAAATAACCTTGTATTAAATAAGTATGTAGAAAGCATTTAACCATTGACTTTAGTTAGCAGCAACAATGAGTTAAATGAATACTTTCTTAAATAGTGCTAACTCCCTTTGGAAATTCATAGAGGACAAACTTTCAATCACCTTCTTTAATATTTTCAAGAAACATTTAATTCAACAAATTTACATGTGTGTTTCTTTCTTAATTTATTACAAGTATGCACTGTGTTTGGTCATGGGGATGTGTTAAGATATACAAGGCATAATTCCTGCATTAAAGAAGAAGGAGGAAGAACCAATGAAAGAGAAGGAAACAATAAGGAAGAGAAGGAAACAATGAGGAAGATAAGGAAGATGAAATAATGCAGTAAATACAAGTGGTAAAATATAAATCCAAATTTGATAAAGAAGAAGAGTTGAAAAAAACAGAGGAGATAACACACCTTGAAAGATCTGGAAGACCTGTGAGAGTGGTAATTGTGCTATAATTTGAAGAATGGCTAAGATCTCACTCAACAGTAGGTGGAGGAAGAACGTTTTGGATTAAGAGTTGCTATGGTAAAGGTAAAGAGGTGGTAAAAGGCAGCGTGTTGCAGAACTGCAAGTCATCTGGTTTCTCAGGAAGAAGTGAGGAGCCTTAGAAAGTAATAGGAAGGATCTATTAGGGTGGAATAGGAAATATTTTGAAGACTATACCAAGGAATATACATTCAATTTGATTGGTTTCAAATCATGAAATGTATAACAGTTAAAGACACAAAATATATCAACACAACACATAGAAATTATCTCAAGTATTGTCTTTTAAGAATGGGAATAAATATTTATAGCAAATATATCCCCAAAACTGTTATAGTCTTCTACATTGCTCCTAAATATTCAAACATTTTGTTGCAAATTCAATTTTTTAAATGATCTTTGGTTTGATATGAGGAGCCTGAGTCAATAGAAGTGTTAAATGAATCATTATATTAATAAACTATTATTTAGAGAGTGACATCACAGAAAAAATGCAGCTTTTGCATTTTTTAGTATAATATTTTTGCCACAGTCCCAAATTTGCATAACACTGCTTAGCAGTCATTATGCTATTTGAGATCAAATATTGATTCCAGATAATTACAGCACTTTTAGATAGAATGGTATTGTTATGCAACTGGCAGCAATGACTTATCTGGATAGATGTATATTTTATAACATATTCAAGTCAAACACAACTTGGAAGAAATTTCATCTATAGTAAATATGTATTTACCTTGACCTAGAACTGAATGTAGTCATATTTTCCTAGTCCTTCATATCTGCACACATTTTTTTTAAAAAAACTAAGCTACTGTTTTCAAGTATAAAACATCAAAAAATCTGGGCCATGAGGAGCAGCATGAATAGAGGACATAATATGAGCTTTGGAGTGTGAAAAGGACAGTTTTAAGTTCTTTCTCTTTGAGTTGTGAGCTGTATGACATAAGCAGATTATTTAAATTTTCTATACCCTAATGTTCACATGTGAATTTTATACTTACTTTACCAGGTGGTTTAAGGCTTAAATAAAGGTAATATATATAAGAAGCTATAAAGTTTCCTGGCAAGAGTAGGCATTCAATCAATGAGAAAAATTCTTGTTCTCATTTAGTGAAGGATTTATATTTAAAAGTGGGGTTATAAATGGTAAATTAGATTGCATTTAGTGGTAAGCGGGATAGAAGAACATTCAATAAAAGATTGTGAGTGGTCAAGTAGAAAAGGGGATAGAATCAGAAGGTCCATTGTAAATACCATGCTTTTAGAAGATTAAATTGGTCACGGTATATAGGAGAAAATGGAGAGAAAAGAAAAATACTTTAGGCAATCAGTATCAGTAACAATATTTGCCAGAGTTAGTATGGTGGGAGTTCACAATGACCTATAAGTCCAGCATGTGATTTAAATTAATATACTATTTAAAGAATGTTAAGTCAACAATTTTTCAAATTGTAGAAATATCACTGTTATGTCTTGTCAGTGTGGAAGCAAACATAAGTCATGAGGGAAAACAGAAGGGAAAAAACATAGGATAGGCACAGAAGACACAGTAAAAAGTTGAATCAAATTGGGAGTAGGGAGCGTAGTTCAGGTATAAAGTGACACTTCCACTACAACTTTGAGTCATGCCTCCATTCTTCCCTCATTTCTTCCCTGCAATCCCCTACATAAGTTTCAGAGAGATCAGAGCAAGAAAGACTTATTTCTCTTCAGTGAATTTTATGGTTAACCTTAATTTTAAGGTTACCTAAAACGTGTTTCAAGCAATTAGATGCTAAATCTCAACACATCATCTGAAACACTGGCAAATAATATTTATTTTTTTATTGCTGAAGTAAAAAAGGCACATCTCCTTATAATCATATTTTAAATATTATAACTTGATGCTAAGAAAAGACAAATAATCTCTCTAGGGTAATTTTAATAAGAAACTTTTCTAGCATAAAAGTTTCATGTAATTGTCTCTCAGTGTTGTGATTTAAGAAATGTCTGTTAATGTCTAGAAATAAATTTATATTTAATGAACATTGTTATTTTTTGGCTGTAGAGCAGCACATCTATTATCCAGGAAATAGATTAACGTTCGACACAGGATCACTTTCTTATGAAGTGCCCTTGAGTTAACATCCTTTCTGAGATCCCATAAAGCATTTGATTGGAGAACATTTCCAATAGGCTTTGATAATATTTGTCTATATTGATATGTTCAACTGGAAATAAAATCAGTGAGTTTTAAACTAAAGGTATATATAAATAATTATGTTAAAATCAATTAATTTGGAAAACACTTGCTTGACTACCCAATAATTAAAAGCAAAAAATGGATCTCATGTTCTTTCTATATGTACAATTGGTAAAATAGAACCTTTGCTCTTTAAAAATAAAATCACTCATAAAATCTCAAATATTCATGATAATTAGTTGTGAAAAACAAGTCTAAATGAACATAGCTATAATTTTAAAATATATTCAAAAAAATTAACAACTATTTACAATATGTCATTTATGATAACAATCAAGGATTGATTTTTATGATTCCAAGTCTAGTAGAAATCAGGAAGGGCAAGTAAGTTACACTTAAAACATTCAGAACATAATAGGTGTCTATCTGAAAGTAAATAAATCCATTTCAAACAGGAATGTATGAATTTATTCCAAAATCTACAGAGAACCAAGAAAAATAATCATCTTCCTCATAGTAGCTACTAACATTTATTAAGCCCTTAATATGCCAGTGTTCTGAAAGCCTCCCATGTATTAACTCATTTAATTACTTCTAACTATGAACATTATTGTTAATCGTATAGTAACTCCATAAGAAAGGGGCTATTTTATTCCTAATTGGTAAATGAGGAAACCGAGGGATGGAGAGTTAAAGAACTTGTTGAGGCCACATAGTTAAAATTAATCAAGCCCAGATTTGCATCTAAGCAGTCTAGACCCAAGGGTTGTGTTTTCAGTCTTCAGATTCTACTGCTTCTCATCACTTATACTGACTACAGACTCTGTAGCATATCTTATGTAAAGGAGCTTATGTGAGGAGCTTTCAGCTAGGTGTGATTAGTCTTTAACTTGTGGGATGAACGGAGTGAGTTGAAGACCTAGAATAAACAAACTTTAGCCTGCAAGAATCATGCCATAAACAGAAGACCCTCAATATCTTCACTGAATAATTTTTATCTGGCATTATATATGTCTTTGACACATCTGAAGAGATAGCAATAACCCATTTTACTCATGCATGTATTGGGTAAATAAAGGGCAACATCACAGATTTCTTTAGGAGAGTAACCAAGAATCATGATCTTCCAGGTTCCTCAGAAGGCAAGCCATTGCTTTTTAAGTTACAACAAAAGTTGAAAACAATCAGAAAAAAAAGAGAAAGGTACTTACCATATAAAAGTTTTTAAAAGATTTCAAAATATATCAATATAATTTCAATCAGTAAGAGTATTTAATTCTATTATTAATTTTCCTAAAAAGGGAACTGAGATTATTCTAAATATTACTGAGAATAACCAAATATATTTTCGAAGTTGAATTAGTTGTGACTTTCTCATACTAATTCTAACTCAAAGATGAAACTTGGTATATGATAGGTCAACGTATCCTCAAATGTTTCTAATATTTACTGCATTTTTACTATCTTAGAGCCTTTATGATTAGGATAGACTAATAAGCCTATACCCATGGCAATTGAATAAATAAAATCACCTGAGTAGTTCATGATTGATAATCGTGACAATATATTGTATCTAGTGACAATCTGTGTTATAAATGGAATTCCAGGATTTGATTTAAATATCAAATCAATGTCATCCTTATCCTGTGAAATTCTAAAATCATTATCAATGCAACTGGCACTATAGTCAAGTTTGGTTAAAAAAAATTCCATAGCTGAAAATAATGAGCTTTAAATATCTTCTTAAATAATCCAAATCATATGAAGCTACAGTATGTATTTCAGGGTCTAAACTAGGAAACAATATCTCATTTCTTAACACTGTTTCTCTGACAACAATGACAGTTCCTAAATAACTGACTTAAAAATAAAGCCTAGAATAGAGAAGTTGTAAGAATTGAGGTCGTAAAGTCAAATTCATCCTATTCCAACTCCTTCCAGTGGAAAAGGAAAAAATACACATCTACTTACACTTTCTTTGAACACTTTCCAAGACAAAGAGGAATGCAGGGGAAGGTATATCTCATCATGAGCTAGGTTAACATAACATCGTTTCACTGATGTTTGGTTACCATGAGGGTCAGTCCCATGTATCTCTTTCACATGGAAAATTTGAGTTTAAAACCCTTGATTTTCACATTTTTTAAAATTTCAATATTTTTTTCAAAAGGGGCTTAAACAGTAATGAGAAAAGATTACTGTAAAATAATGGAAATAAATGCATGTATAGCAGAAAAATTAACACATTTAAAATAATTATTTACATAAAAGGATAGCTGTATAATAAGTCTTAAATTGTTCTTGAGATTATGAAAGAAATGTAGTCTCTTGCAACTCACAAAATATCGCAATATAAATTTCCCATATTTCATTATCAGTAGTGTATCAGTAGCAACCAGGCAAGAGAGAAAATACATGTTTTTGAAATTATCTCATCTCAGTATGGCACACCTAGATGGGTCTCAAATTAAGCACCTTTCTTAATGGCCCATTATGGAATATCAGTGCCTAAAGTACCCAAAGGGAGGCAGGGACGATTACTGCCAAGGGAGAGTTTCTGAGGTTGTGCTAGATGATGCAGAATCTCTGCTGTAACTTTAGCCTGATTGAGAATTTATTTAAATACATATTTATCATTTTAAAATCAATAGCTAACATAGTAAGTTTACAAAGACATATTTTGAAAATATAAATTCAACAACACATTTTTTTTTACAGTAATGGTTTGATAATTTGCATTTATACGTAGCTACCAAATTACGTAATAGGTCATTTTACAAAAGCTAACTATTAAAACAGATGATTGAGCCATAAAGTATAATCTCCATGGGGAAGAATATAATACTGAAAGTAATTTTAATCCTTGAAGTTCTTCATAATTATACATAATTATTGAATTGTTCAATTTTAAGAACCCTTAAAATAAATACAACTTAGTAGAATAAGATAATAACAATAATAACAGCTTTTTCTGAAGGGTTTTTAATAGGTGCCAACATACTGATAACATTATTTCATTTCATTCTAACTATGGTAATGTTTAATATTTGGCTCCAGCTGGAAATAAAGTAAGGGAACACAGATTGACTGTGATGGAAAATCCATCAGAAACAACCAAGCTGGCAGGTTATTAAAAATATGATATCTAATACCCTTAAGCTAACATTTTATTTACATCTTCGCAAAATTGACTTCACAGTGATGACCAATAAAGCAGTGATGACCTAACTAAGGAAAGGATTAGATAGAGATATTGACATGCCAAGTTCCAGGATAAGGAAGACTGCTTTGCAGTCAAAAATATCTCCTCAGCTTTTAGGATTTTAATTGGTAGTCAAAATAGAAACTTGCTGGGCAAAATGGAAATAGATCCAACAAATGGAATGGATCCATTTGTTCCACTCATCTCGCTTAGTTAGTCCTATCAGTGTCCACTCATCTCGCTTAGTCTTATCAGTGTAGAAATTGAACTAGAGCAGCATTAGACAAACTATAAAGCACCCTACCATGTTCTAGGTGTCACTTAGCAAAAGGTTGTGAGAAAACAGTAAGTCAAAAAAAACAGGGGATGAGGGGAGAATTTCCAAGTGGTAGGATCTAAGTAGAAAAGGAATCACTGGACTAATTTGGCTAATATCTTTAAATACATGAGCAGAACGTATTTAATGTATTTAAATATATGAGCAGAATATATTATAAGTTAGGTCCTGTTTAGATGCCTATAATTAAAGAACTTTATAACAGAACACATTATACTTAGTCATTAATGTACTCTTACTAACTCATATAGATTATATATTTAAACATACATATAAGTAGTTATGATAGCATATAGATTTTAATTATGACATTCATTCATGTATTTATAAAATAAATATTGGAACTCGAAATTTCATAATTTTTTTTTTTGACGGAGTTTTGCTCTTGCTGCCCAGGCGGGAGTGCAGTGGCATGATCTCGGCTCACAGCAACCATCGCCTCCTGAGTTCAAGCATTATCCTGCCTCAGCCTCCTGAGTAGCTGAGATTACAGGCCTGCGCCACCATGCCTGGCTAATTTTGTATTTTTCGTAGAGACAGGGCTTCACCATGTTGGCCACGGTGATCTCGAACTCCCGACCTCTGGTGATCTGCCCGCCTCGGCCTCCCAAAATGCTGGGATTACAGGAGTGAGCCACTGCGCCAGGCCTATAATTTTCTTTAATAACATAGCACAACAACAGAATGTCTATGAATCCATAATTCAGTGCTATCATTATTTAATTGCTATGTGTATACATTTTGTATACTTTGGTATATTTTATAGTGGTAAAATCAATGGCACCACAAAGTAAATATGTCAAGCACTTATTTTTAAAATCACACTGAATGACTCCTAAAGATGTCTATAAAAATAATATAAATTTTATGATGTAGAGAGATAATTAAATCAATCAAATATAGTATCTTTAACTAAGACAATAGGAAAACCCCAAAGAGAATTTGGTTAGTGGAAAGAACAGCACTTGAAAAAGAACAGCCTCATTAAGAAATGTGAAAGTTATGAAGAGGTAAATACAAAAGTGGACAGACATATCTCACTTAGAGTTCTTTACACTGCATACTCTGGTAGTCTATGCTATTCACAGCACCTCAAATTCGGAAATTTCAATGAACTCATCCCAGTGATTTGAGTCAGATAGTATTATACAAAGTAATTATTTTTATTTCCCATTAGGTTGCAAGATATATTATATAATTATCACCAAGTTACATTTGAGTTAATTTAGGCCAAGCAGCAACCCATTCTAGAGACCATGCACCTGAAATACAGAAAACTTGCAAAATAGCAGCATAAAAGTGACTTTCCAAAACTATTTTTACAAAGACTACTTTTAAATATAAAAGCCTGTGGAAAACTTTTTAATACAATTTTATTTTTTTGATAATTAAAACATTTCCTAAAATGGTTTAAAGGCTCCTATTTTTATTTAAAGATACCACTACTTTGATCCCTGCAAAAAGTCTTTTCTATCTTGGGTAAAACATCTTTGAGTTATGTAGCTTAAAAAATACATTGACGTTTCAGTAAATAAATCATTTCTTTGTTCAGTCTTTTCTCGGCAGAATGGTGATTCACAAGGACAATTCAGGATCACCTAGGTTCCGGAGTAACCCAAATTGGCAAATTGTACAGAAAGATATATAGTGTCACTGTTTAATACTTGGCTCCAGCTAGAAATAAAGTAAGGGAACACAGATTGACTGTGATGGAAAATCCATCAGAAATAACCAAGCTGGTAGATTATTAAAAATATGATATCTGAATACTTTTAAGCTAATATTTTACTTAAATCTTCTCAAAATTAATTTCACAGTGATGACTGATAAAGCAGATAATTTTTTACAATGAAAAGTGTTGACGCAACTTGAGATTAAAGCACTGTTTAATTCAATAACTACATTTGTGCCAATTTTTTGAGAGTTAAAAATTGTGTGAGAGTAATTATAAATCTTTCATTTATCTGTTTTAGAATCAAAGGTTATCTCTGCTTTCTTGTTTTGGCTCTTCTAGCATGTCTGTGATTGTTAAAATAAGACACAGTTTTGACAGCTAACCCCCAAATTATTTTCTTCTTTTTTTTTGGACATTGATTTATTTTTTAGTGATATTTTAGATGTTTCCTGAAATATCTCAAGACAATAGCATTCAGAAAGAAAACATATTTTTGCTTTTATGAAGATTTATATTAGTAATTTTTTAAAAATGCTATGTATGAAAAATGACAGTCTAATCACAAAGTTTACATCTTTTACTTTTTTTTTCTAAAAATGTTAAAATAAAGGGAAGATCTTTACTTTTTTCTGTCAAAGAGTAAGAAGATCATTTAATCAACTAAATAAAATAGTGGCCTTGTGAAAACAGTTCCTTCTTTCTTTTTTCTCCATGGTATATCTTATTTTATCATTATTAAAATGTATATTCTAATATGTGATTTTAAAATAAAACATGGATATACCATCTTTCAAACTTCCATATGGTCTTGACAAAAAAAAAAATACTCATTAATATATAAAATCCCAATCCCTTCCTAACATTAAGGTTTCCATGGATTAATTTTATTTTATGAGCTTTGGAGTTCATAAAATAAAATTTCACCATTTGTCAAGATTGCATTTTGTTTGTTTGTTTTTGTTTTTTTTTTAATCTTAACAAACTGTGGTGGTTTTGTCCACATGAAGGACATGTACATATATGGTGGCTCTTTTTGGCCTTTTAGAGTTGAATAATTTTGAGGTCCATCTTCCTATAAAGAGGCTGAGAAAACCAAGCCCTAAATATTGGCATCCTCAGATATCACACACTATTTACAGAAAACCATTCTGACTTTCTTTTCTTTTCTTTGTCTTTTGTTTTTTGTTATTTTCTATATTCACTGCATGAATAAAACTTTGTAATCACTTGGTAATTTTAGCAAGAATGAAAAAGTGCATGAAATTCTTTAATTTGATTAAATCCTATCATTGAGCTTAATTAGGTCATTGTATTAATTAGGTCATTGCAATTATATAATTTCAAACCCTGGCTGCCTGAAATAAATGAATGTTCATGACCACGGCCAACATATTACTAAGGGTGTGTTAAGTACATTTTAATTTTTCTATATTTAAGATATCAATATTGATTATTGTAAACTGTTCAGCAAGTATCAATGTCTTTTAGAGTGGTTGGCTGTGGCTTGAAAATAAGAATTCTGGATTTTATCTGCATTTCCCTGATGTTGAGCACCATTTCATATACTTGGTGACCATTTGTATGTCTTCCTTAGAAAAAATGTCTATTTAGGTCTTTGCTCCTTTTTATTTTTTATTTATTTTTATATTTTTTTTTGAGAAAGAGTCTCGCTCTGTCACCCAGACTGGAGTGCAGCGGCACGATCTCTGCTCATGGCATCCTCTGCCTCCTGGGTTCAAGAGATTCTCGTGCCTCAGTCTCCTGAGTAGCTGAGATTACAGGCACCCGCCACCACGCCAAGCTAGTTTTTGTATTTTTAGTAGAGACGGGGTTTCACTATGTTGATCAGGCTGGTCTTGAACTCTTGACCTCAGGTGATCTGCCTGCCTCAGCCTCCCAAAGTGCTGTAGTTACAGGCGTGAGCCACCATGCCACCTTTGCTCATTTTTAAACTGTTATTTAATTTTTTTTGCTATGGAATTTTAAGAGTTTCTTACATATTTTGAATATTAACAAACTGATACAGAAAATGTGGCATATTTAGACAATAAAATATTATTCAGCCTTAAATTTGAAGAAACTATTGCTATTTGAAACAATATGAATGAACCTGGAGGGCATTATTCTAAGTAAAATAAGCCAGGCACAGAACAACAAATATTGAATGACCTCACTTATATTTGGAATCTAAAATAGTCAAGCTCATAGCAGTAGAAAGCAGAATGGGAGCTGACAGTGACAGTGGAGAAGGAGATGGACAGAGGAGAGATGATGATCAAAGGGTATAAAGTTTCAGTTACGCAAGCTAAATGAATTCTCAAGATCTAATGTACAGTATGGTAATACAATTAATAAGAGTACATGCTTCAAATTTTCTGATAGAATAGATCTTAAGTGTTATCACAAATTTAAATCAAAAGAAAAGAAAATAGTAACTGGGAGATGGATATGTTAACTAGCTTGATTGTGATAACAATTTCACAAAGCATACATGCATCAAAAAATCACTTGTGAACCTTAACTATATACAAATCCTAATTGTTAATTATACCTCAATGAAGCTTAAAATTGTTTTAAAAATTAAATTGATAATTTTGTATTCTTGCAGATAACAAGCATGCTAATAAAAAAAAGAGAGAGAATCCATATCATTAGGAGCACTGTCGATGTGAATATCAAAATTTTAAACCATCATGCAAACACTAGTATGGTCATTTCACCTCTAATACACATGTTTCAGTGAATTTACACCATTCTTTTACTCCTCAAATTTATTTAATCACTTTAATCAAGACTTATGCACCATGGTGTTTTCTTCAGTGTTGGGCTCTGCAAACAGTTTCTGCTAATTTAATCTTTACCAATTTCCTGTATTTTTTATTCTACTTATAATAAAATAATTTAAAGGCTTTCATACAATAGATCCCTTTTAAGAATCATTCCTATCAGTGGGCAGAGACCTTACATTGGGTACTTTTGTAGATATAAGGAATGCTTTACATCCCAACTCTATTTGTCACCAAGCTACGCTATAGGAAGGTAGGTAGGTAATATAACCAATACATTTTTTTGAGAATGGCCCTTGCATGGGGGGCGGTGTGTGTATTTATATGTTTAAACATTATGTGTGTCTAAACATCTCTTCATAAGCTCCTTTTTTATAATATGTAAATTTTCTAGCATAAGTAGTTGATTTATACTCAGGGATTATATAAAGGAAAACTTAGGATCTGGTTGGAAGCCTGGTGTCAAAAAAAGAAAAAAAATGTTGAAGAGTCCAGACGTCAGGAGGCATCTCCTTGACAATTTTGTCTAGAGTTGATCTGCTAATAGCTAACATCTAACAATTTTTAAAAGAAGGGGAAAAAAAGAAAAAGAAAGAGAAAAATGTTGACAGTTCACCTGTCAGTTCAGCTGAAGTATAGCTTTAATGTCTATCAATCGGGCAAAGATCTGTTAAGTATTTTCTATATGATCCACATTACAGAAAGAAATTCTTAAGAATTTTTTATGGTATATTTCTATAGGTTTTTTCTTTACCATGGAAACATAACATTAACTGAAATAAAATTTGTGTTTTTCTTTTGAGTTCACATTAGTACAGATAAATCTCACACATGTGCACTCACACATGTGCACACAGACATGTACCTACAATTTTTTTTGGTAGGAAAGCAAGTATTATTATAAATCAATACTTAAGAGCAAATTTGCTGAATACTGCCAGTAAATATCAAATGGCAAGACATCATTATCCAGATCCAAGAAAGAGATATAACAATGATCCTCTTTATTTCATATAGAAGGAGTCAAAGAGCTCTATATTGGATTGCCCAGATTTTGTAGAGATTCAGATATGAAAACATATAGCAGAAGCCAAAAACAAATGTGATTGGCCATCTGGAGAACATCAGTGTTTCCAGTGATTAAAACAGTTAATCTAATGGAGAAGTTTCTTCGAATTCTAAGGAGCATTAAAAAGTACATTTTAGAGATCATTAAACCAAAAACATCCATTAGCTACTCTCAGACATGACCTCTCTGTGTTTCTTTTTTTTTTTCCCTTTCTCTTTTGCTTTGTTGATTCACAGTGGTCCAGCCAAAAAAGCAAAAGTTCACTAACACTATTACCATAATCACTTTGACATCACTGGAAATGCTTTTAAACAAACACATACCTCAGTATGAGCTCGTATATCTTAACATTAAGCAGAAGATCTAAAATTATTAGAAAAGAAGTGTGGCATTAATCCTTTTAGCATATAGTTCATCCTAAATGCCCATAAGTACTCTGACATATATAAACTTTTTATTGGATATGGAGGATTCTGTCCCAAATGAAAGTGATTATTATTTTATGTTTTATTCTCCAAGCAAATTCATAAGAAAAAAATGAAACGTGACTTTTAAGACATTTTTATGGAGAAATTAATTAAAATAGTTTAATATATGTAAAAAGTACAAAGTCCACATTTGGATAATCACAGTGTTTCAGAACTAATGAAAACTCTTAAAATCACCTATTTCAAGCCTTTTTTTGAAGATGAGAAATGTAATACATTAAACACTAAAAACTGGCAAGTTTTTTCCACCAATTCTGTAGTAAAAAATATACATATTTCAACACTATATATATATGTGTGTGTGTATATATACAGTGTCAAAATAATTAAAGCTTTTAAAAATAATAGCGATAAAGACATATCATCATATTATGGCAGAATGTACTGATTCCAACCCACAAATCCACAGTAAGATACATTTTCAATTATGGACAGCCTCTTAAATCCCTGAAGACAAGTGAAAAGGAGATAATATTAGCTTTCTGTGTCCTTCTCTTACACACACTTCTATCGCTGGACCACATTGGTCAAATGTCTCAGAGAAACTGAAGAAAACATACAATGAAACTGGGAAGCAACTTCTGCTTATAATGAGCTGAAGGGTATACGGTTAAAATCCTTGATTCCATAACATTTTTGTACCAAGCACTTTGGTGCAGATAATTTATTCATGGTATGTTAATATCTTTACAGATCAAATAGTCAGCTTTCTTTTGCATAAAATTGTGTGTGTGCGTGTGTGTGTGTGTGTATCATCACTATTCTATATACAATAACTATCTTTAAAAAGCAAATGCTACCATAGCTTAATAATAATAAAATAGGAACGACCACCTCACCAAAACTTGACCATGTTGTCAGATTAAAATTGGGCTATGAATTTTCTGACTTAATAATGGAAAACTCATTCGATTTTTCTGGTGTATTTGACTGTTTTGATTTTATGCAATTTGAATAGAGGCTCAAACTATGGCTGAAATTAAGTTTAGATGTATTGAACTGAAAAACGCTATGAATCTTTTTTTTTTTTTTTTTTTTTAGTGATGTATCAGATATATTTCTGAATGGTGCTTTTTTCAAGATTTGGTAAAATATTTTTTCATTTATTTCTGTATATTTATTCAGTGTTTTCACATGAACCGAACAAAATAACTAACTACATAAATAATTTTATTAATAAATAAGTAAAGAAATAAAATAGGGAGGAGTGGACAGCATAGAAAAGTCCTAACAAGAGTCAATGCTGGCCAGGCTCCATGGGTCATGTTTGCAGTAGCAGCATTTGGGGGGCTAAGGCGGGTGGACTGTTTGAGGTCAGCAGTTCCAGACCAGTCTGGCTAACATGGCAAAACCCTTTCTACTCTTCTCCTGCTTTTGTGTGTGTGTGTGTGTGTGTGTGTGTGTGTGTGTGTGTGTGTGTGTGTGT
>NW_012103188.1:2269371-2315991 GCF_000951045.1 Mandrillus leucophaeus | reverse complement strand
ATAAATAAATAAATAAATAAATAAATAAATAAATAAATAAATAAATAAAAAATAAGAGTCATTGCCCTTATAAACTATTGATACACAAGAATATTTCTTAAGTAATTATGGTAAGAAACAGTAGAAAGAATAATTAATTGAGAAAGTCATCCTCCAAAAGAGAGTACTATGGCGTTGTGCAACCGAAAATCTGACGCCTAAATACAATGATGAATATGAGGAGTCATATGACCAAACTCAGCAAAGCCCAAAGAAGTGCCTATGAACCAAGATAGACTGTGGTGCTGCTAATCTACCTACATTTTTTGAGAAGTTAAAATTTAAATCCTTAACTAAAATGCTTGCATAAGATTGCAGATTTTTGAAATTAAAAGGTATCTTTATTTGTTCATGGGTACATGATCTACACATATGCTTAAGAATGAATAAGAGAATGTCTACAGGTTTCAACACTAAATGCATACAGCCTATAAATCTATGAAGTAATATAATTTAGAAGCTTCATTTATCACTGATTTAATATTCTTCGATTGAAATTTAAATCCCTGAAATATTATCAAAGCTACTACGGTATCCATATAGTTATAGCAGTTAACACAAGATCTTGGCAAGTAGTTTGATAAAACAAATAAAATGTAATATATATTTTATGAATATTAATCAAGATCTACACTTGGTAGTCATACCTCATCATTACATCAAAAAATCAGAGTGGCTTTGCTAACATTTCCTAAATCCACCTTTAATATGCACTTTCATAGAAGATATGTTGCCATTAGCACTAACTGTTTCTTACGTACTTCAAGAAAGATATAGGATCATGGGGACTAAGTGGGGATGACAGGAAAAAAACCCACAAATTTTTGTCAGACTTTCAGAAATGAGCTCTAAATTCAACCAAAATGAAATATTACCCTTGGCTGAGCTAACATAGTGGTTTTGTTAATTGTATCTCAACTAATACTATCCCCTTCCAGTTCCAACAAAATATGCTTAAAATATCATGATTTAAACAATACTTTTATTTTTTACAAATAAGTAAGACATCCTACAGCATGTGATATGTAATAAACACTACTACAGAGCAAGTCAATGATAAGCAAGGAAGCGTTAGAAAATTTCCTAGCTTGGGACAACTCCATTGAGAATGTTCAATTAGAGTACGGAAAACATATATTTCACATTTTTCCTCCCTGTTCTAAAATACTTTGTTAGATTAGCCTAAAATGGTTTAATTGATTGTTATGGGATGCACACATTCTTTGGTGAGAGATTAATCATTTTAAATTAAAAATGTAACTGTGCAATTGGGCAGCAGTAATTTAATAAGCCTGGGACAGTAATTTATATTAATTTAACCTGCAACTTCAAAATCTTGTGGGGGAAATGATTTATCTTTGGAAGAGATATACTACATTTGGATAAATAGGTGAAATATAATAGTACTCAAGTGAATTATATTTATGCTTTTAGATAATAGAGAACTGGTAATCCCTCAGTGCTAAAGCTTTGAAATATATGTGCCTTTTCTTCTTGTAAAGAATGCTGATGAAGTTAACATATTTCTTTCTGTTTAATGGGAAAAAGAAATTACAAAAGCAACACAATGAAGGCATTTCTCATATTTGCCTTTTTTGTTATTTGAAATGTTCTCACTCTTCCTTATTGTTAGATAAATTTTCTTTTTATTTTTTCTTAAAAAACCCTTTAAGGCAAGGATGACATTACTTCAGTTTTATAAATTTAGCAACTAATAATGTTCTATAAAACACTGCCCTAAACAAGTGCTGTGAATAAATAAATTATCTCAGTGTTCTACAAGCAGTATTTATCACAACAGTGAGACTTCTCTGTTGCCTGTCCTTAACTTTTAGATCCTCACAAGGTAGGGAGGCAAAACAAACCCTCTGGCAGAAAACAGTCAAATTGATTTTTTCACTGTCATTCACAAAAGTTCCTGGGATTTTCACATTCTGTTATTTTCCCTATTTAGAAGTTATTCGCATAAAAGGACACTTGCATGTAAATGCCAAGACTGCATTCTGAATATTTCAGAGGAATTTTGCTCAAGTTGTCTTACATTCTCAGTGCACACCAAAACATAACCTTCTAAAATGTTCTGTCTGCTGGCTGTATTGCAAAAGTAGAAGCTCAAGCATGAACTGCCTAATCATCTTTATTTCTGGAACAAAATAATCCCTACTTCTGTAATATTCACAGATATTTTTTCCTCTGCAAAGATTTTCCTGACAATCCCTCAAAATGCCTATTGACAATTCCATTTCAGGGTCCAGAATACTTTATTATTCTCATTTGTCCACAGGTGTATATCCACTCCTAGACAATAAGGCCCAATATACAGGTTCATGTTTTATTCATCTTCATGTCTCCATCAACTAGCACAAGACTTGGCATCTAACAGACGGTCAATAAATGTCTGCTTATCTAAATTGTGCTAAAACAAACAAATGATTAAGATTCCACAATGATTCCAGGCCTCACAGATAGAAGTAAGCTTATTTATTTATTTTTTTAAATAGGTTGAAAATCTTTTTTTTTCTAGATAAAACAGATAATAGGAGTAAATACTTATTAAGCTCTTAGTGTGTCTCATTTCCTATTATAAACTCTATACATGTTTTGTTTTCTTTTCCTTCTAATTTATTTCTTGTACAGACTGAAATTATATCACTTTTACATATGGAAAAGCTGAGTCACAATAAGTTTTAGAAACTTGTCCAAACACATGTCATCAAACAAGTAAGTGCTGGATCCATGTTCTATTCAGGGAGTCTCATCCTAGAGCCTTCTCTTAACTATAGATTCACTGCCTAAAATAACAGAAGGAAAAACTGCCTTCCTTTCACGTACACACCCTCGCCGTGTGTTTGGTTTGTTCTAGGCACTGTGTACAGTATCCACGGTACAAAAGTGAACAACACGAGGGCTTGTTTATAAAACCTCTAATCTCTATCTTTCTTGGAAATGTTTTAAAAGTTTCTCCTGCTTAAACACACACACACACACACACACACACACACACACAAGCACATACAAATAGGTGTTTTTTTTTTTCCTTTCACTGCCAAAATTCTCACCTTAGCAACCAACAACTGTTGGCTGTATTACGTCAAACACACTTCAATCTCTAATTTCTTCCAGGTTGCCCTCCTCAGTCACTGAAAATTCTGGACTTATTGTCAAATCCCATGTCCTCTTCATAGTTTTCAATTTACTTAATTTATTTGTAGCACTGACAATCCCTACATTCAATCAGATTCCTTGGCTCCTAAAATTCAATCAGATACAAGGGACAAAAGAAAATAGTACCAAATAATAACAAAATTTTAGGTATAATTGAGCTCAGCACTTCAGTTTACATATGAGAAAGCTACAACCCCCAAAAAGATAAATCAGTTCTCTGAGGGTCACATCTTGATTTAACCATGGAGTCATGATTAAAAGTCAGGGCCATCTCTCCAAAGTTTATCAAGACTTTCTTTGAAATAGATCTTTCTATTACTTCTGCCAAATCTGTATCTCAGGCCTTAACTTCATAGTAGGCAGTCTTACAACGGACCCATTGGTTCATGACTGCATTCTATTCCTCTTCGGGCTGAGCAGAACTTACTCATTTCTAACAAGTAGAATATGGCAGACGTGATGGGATTTCACCTCCAAGATTAGATAACGAAAATACTAAGGCTTCCATCTTAGACATCTTCTTTTTTGTATGGTTTACTCTGGGAGAGGCCACCTGCCATGTCATGATGTATCCCTATACAGAAGGATAGGCATGAATAAGTTTGGAAGTGGATTCTCCACAACTTGTGCCTTCAGATGAGACTGCCGTCCTGGCCAACAGTTTTACTGCAACCTCATAAGAGACGAGCCAGAGGCATTAGTTAAGTAACACCCAGATTTGTGAGCCATAGAAAATATAAGATCATATTTAAAGTTCTGGTCTTTGAACTTTTCATGCAGTAATAGACGACATCTAAAATAACATCTCATTCCGGTAATACTGTAATTGTTTAAACACTCCAAAGTAATTTGTATTGTTCTATCACTTCATTCTTCCCAAAACAGCATATGAACCATGTTTTCCTATTCATCAGTGTTCAATAAGCAATGTCTTTAAACACAATAGCAGAGAAAGTATATGTTGAAAGTACTGAATCTAGTACTCAAAGCTAACTAAAATATTACACTTTGTGTTAACTGGCTTACTGTTTCTTAAATGCATTTATTGTATTTAATGTATTATACTGTATATAATACAATAATTGTATTATAATAAATAATTGTATTATAATGTATTTCTTAAACACATTTCCTTCTACTTCTGTAATCATGACATTTGGAGATTTTAGAATAGGTATCCAAATCTTACAAAAATGTTTACAATTAAGAAAACTCTGTTCAATAATAGCTTAATCGACCATTTCTGTGATTACAAGAAATCCCTGTAACCTAAATCAGTTAACTACTTAAATTTGTCAGTTAACTACTGCCCTATGTCAGAACCTGAGAAAACACAAATGGTCTCTAAAGGGTATGGCGCTCCAGATCATTTTAAGATAATCAACCTTCAGATCTTAAAATTCAATGTAGTCTCCTTTTTAAAATGAATTTGCCTCAGAAGACACATCAAAGATCAAGAATCACTTCTGTGGCCTTTTTCAAAATCACAGCTTTCTCCATTTTATAACAGAAATTCCTCTCAGCTATCTAGAATCTCACTATGATGTCTGCCTAAAATAATGAAAAAAAAAAACAAATTGGTATTTAAACTATTTATTTATCTGTATACTATTAACATCACTTCCATCTATGTTACTGAAAGTTTTATTACCATTTTATATTTTATAATAATATTTATCAAAATAAATGCCTTTTATGTAATTTTGTTCAATTGGATACTACTATTATATGTAAACATAAGTCAATATAGAGGAGGCTTTTAAAAGAAACACTTAAAGCTTTATTGTTCCATGGAAAATATAGACTACTGAATATTCACATGCTAAAATGAAGCTTGAGAGAGTAAACAAGTAAATACTTGCAAGCACAGAATCATATTACTATGAGACATAATTTTGTGAAATAATTCAAAAGGAAGAATGAATTCAAGCAGTAAAAAGAACAAAGTAAAATATCAACCTGTTAAAAAGACATTGTTCAGAGATGTTTTTAGTTGAATAATTGTAAATATCTAATACATACTGTATTTAAGTCCTACTGAATCAATTTAAAAGAGAAACTGTCAATGTTTTCAATGTTCTAAAATATATTCTTTGCAACTTTCAATGTTTATAATGAAAATGTTTTCAATGTTAATTTAAAATATTAAAGAAGTACATCATGAATTTAAAAAATTCCTTCAAGTGGTAAATGAAAAAATATTTCAAAACCACTGTTTTATTATTTTTTTTAATTTTTGCAGTAATTATTATCCTCCCTCATCAACTTCATTTTAAATGTCATTAAAATGAACCATATTACATGAATGTCTTCTTAATTGTACCATAGCACAGTACCTTACTCATAGTTGCTAAACCAGCATTTGTATAATTTGGTAAGTTCCTCAAAGAGGAATATTACCTTTTAATATACAAAGTTAAATTATTTCCTGCAGCATATATTTATATTCGAAGTCACAATTCAAAATTTTAAAATAAGGGATACTTATCTATAAAGAAGTAAATATGCGGTCATTACAAGAACTCAGATTTCAGGAAAGCACATGGATTACTTTCATTGATTTAAGAATTTAATCATGCTACTCTTTATTACTAACAACAAAAAAGGCGGTGTCTATCTGTTACTGATAGGAAAACCAATGCTAAGAGAAATAGTTGACCCTCCTGCAGACAATTAGGCTACTTCTAGATCCTTAGCTGCTAAATACAAAATATTACCTGCAATGAGTCAAGGTGTTTAAAATGAATACCCTTCCCTAGATGCTAGTATTCTGACTGATTTCTGGAATGCTCAGCATGGACTTGAGAAACGTGAAGGTTTTGGAATTTTATCCATTGCATTATGACTTAAGAAATTATTTATGTAGTAATGCAAATTATGTTAATGTTTACTCTTTCATACTTCCATTAGGAGTATGATTTATAATACCTGGATAATTTAAAAAAGTTGCGAGGGATATGCTGAATTTAAATTAGCCTACCTTATTCAGTGTGTAAAATCTATAATGATAAATAAAGCACCCAGCTGATAGAAAGCATAAGTAATAATACTTCAGAGTGCTGGGGGTTTGTTTTTATTTTTTGTTTTTAAAACAAACTAAATATAATAAAATTAATTATTATTGGGATATGATCATGACATAAACATATTCTCTTCTTTGACTTCATATGCATATAGACTTTGAGACCTTGGAATTATCTTTGACTTCTCAAGTAAATCATCCATAACTATGCCCTAAGTGAATTTCTATACTATTTGTTCCCTTGGCACTTGTATTTTGTGCAACATCCTTATGCTGTAAACTATAAATGGCCTTGAAAATAGGGAGCGTTTAGACCTTAAAGATTCATATGGCCAAATTTATTTATCTCTTTATCTATCCAAATATTTTACAACAAGGAATAAAATGCTATTAGGATAGTATAAAAGCAAATTTTAATGCAGAAATGGCTTCCCGGTACTGAATACTTACTATGTGCTTGTCCTTGCTCAAAACACTTGGCAAAGGTTAATTCATTTAATACTCATAATAATTCTTTAGGTAACACACTGTTATTATCAGATGACTTTACAGGTGAGGAAACTGGGCATAAAACAAGTAATTTCCTAAGAATACGTCACGGTCATAAAATCACCTAAAGGCAAAAGAGTGATTCACACCAGGCAGGCTGGCTCCAGAGCCCTTATCTTAAACTAGAAGGCAATACTGCCCTTCTAAGATCTGGGGACTGAGTAGGAGTCAATTAAGTATATGGGTAGTGGGCTTCCCAATAAGAACATAGAAAATTCTAATACTCTATTGGTCCCTGGAGCTGGGAAAGAGTCATATGACTAAACCCAGACAAGTAGAGCATATAGTCTAGAGCTCTGAGTCTGGCTCAAAGTACACACACAAAATAGGAAGAGTTTAATTATACATTTTTATATATACTTTATTAACCTATTTTAATTGTATCCTTCATATTCCCTGTTACTTGAGAAATGAGGAGCTCTGTCAATAGAAGGGAGTGGTTATACTGATAAAACTAAAGTGGACAAACTCGATGTCTTTTTCCCTTGGTTGAGTCTGTGGTGTAGACTCTGACAAACAACATTCACTCTCTTTATGCCAGCCACTGGAACAGAGCCTTTTTTATTAAGTCAATTAAACAAGAAACCCTGGTGTCTCACAATTGTTAATAATTATCTTAGTCCTATTTTCTAGCCTCTATGGCAAGACTCTCAGTTCTGTCTCTTCACTATTTGTAACATGCACATTCATAAGATGCTATTATTTTGGACAAAGGGAAAGAATTTTTAACTCAGTTGAGGTTAAGGCTTTGATAAAGTGAAATCTTATCTAAACTCTAATCATCCTGTATATTACACACTATTTAGGATACTCAGAAAAAGACTTTCAGAGAAAAATGGTTCCTTTCAGGCTGATATGACAAAAGCAGATCTGTTGGAAAAAAGAGATCCTTCTCTAGCCATCAAGTACCGGATTTCCAGCTGCACCTCACACTGAGTCACCAAACCCACAAAGTCAGGAAAAATGCAGAAGCTGAGCTACCTGGTATTTAGAAGCTTAGTAGTAAAGCATAGTCATGATTTTACAAAAAGTTGGCTCATTATTGTTTAAGAGACTGTGGCAGCTATATGGGTAGAAGCTGAGGAAATGGGATGGAAGAAATTATGCCAGTGGTAACTGTTTTCCAACAATGGGGTTTTTACGTTGCTTTATTTCCTTTTATGTTTAATTCCTTTGCAGCCACCTGTTGCAATATAGACTTCAATGATTTAAAGAGCTGTGGGTCTAAAGCGATTTTTATAACAATAAAGTCTACAGGGGAAAGCCTGTTAGAGAATGGTTATTTATTGCCACCCTAGCACACAAATAAAAGAAAGCAATATGTGTACAAATTTGTCAGAACATAAGTTTACATAGGTTAAATTACTTAATGTCAAATTATTGTATGTTATACATACATAGAACCATTAAGCTGTGAATTCTTAAAAAGCAGTATTTTATAAGGATAGATGTTTGAAGAAAAGAACAAGTAATTTGATGTAGTTAGGCATTTTGCATCAATATTTAATTTCTTAAATTAAGGATAATTATTTCATGTGTACTACTGAAAATTAATCAAACTTTACAAACAGGATAATAAGTTGTCAAATAATTATGAGGTGAGTTAGCCATATTCACATAAACTTTGACAAGAAAACCAGAGATCAAATCCACTTCAGAGTGCTTCTACTTTAAATGAGAATGCTTTCCATGGACACAGCTTTTAAAGTTACTATTTTTTATTTATATCTATCTCAGTCTTCACTTATTTCTCTCCCTCCCTCCCTTCATCTCTCTCTCTCGTTCTCTCTCTCTCTCTCTCTCTCACACACACACACCCACACACCCACATCTGAAATGCAATCAGACTTCTCATTAATTTGTTCTTTTAGTCAACATTCAACATATATTTCTAGACTATCAGACACTATGTTAAGCATTGAAACTCTTTAAATGTATGATTTATAATACCATAAAATTAATTCCAAGAATAAAGCATGAATGTCGAGTGCAACAGTAATATTATCATGTGCTTTAAGGAAGCTCAACAAGCTTTGACGTTGAGGTTCAAAAGAGATTAAAACAAAACATATCTAAAATAAAATGCATGTCTTAACATTTTAATGTTTATACTTCTCTTATGAACATTAAAAACATTGGTATTATAATTAGTTGTTTACACAATTGTTCCTTCTGCTTGACTCTGAACTCCTTCAGTTTGCCTCCTATTATTTTCAGCATCCACGAGACCTAAGTCAGAGCTTGGTGTCACAAGTACTTATCACATATTGATGAATAAATCAATTCATGCATAGTCGCTTTTAATAGTTACTTTAAAAATGTGTAGTTTCCATGTTTTGTGCATTTGGCTAAATACCTGTAGCACATTTTTTTCATTAAATCTGTACAACAGTTTTATAATTTAGGTATCGTCATCCACATTTCATTAATGTGGCCACTCAAAAAAAAAAAAAAGTCAAGGAGCTTGTCTAAAATAACCAAAGCTGACCTTCAAGCTGGAGTTTGTTTGATTGTAATCCCATTTTTTAATTGATACACAATAGAATTTTCCTAAGTATTATCAGTTTAATGAGCACAGAAAGATGATGTTCATTCATTCAACGATTATTTTTTGAGTGCCTACTTTGCACCATACATGGTACGTCTTAAAACAGAGCAGGAACAAAACAAGAAAAATGTCTGACCTCATACAACTTACAATGTCCTGACGATATTTAATTTTCCAAAGAGTACCAGGTCCACTCTTTGGCAATATAATGGCATGAATAAGGAAATGTAAAATACATTGATGCATAATCTGATTTATTCATCCTCCTGCTCCAGCAAACCAGACAAAGTATAATTTCTACAATGGAATTACAGAATGAACATTTTATTCTTGGTACCTATATTAAATATTAATAATACAAAATGCTTAGGGCTTTTAAAATGCTATTTTTTCATAGAGCAAAAGCGTATGCTGAGTTAATATACATTTTACAGTCATTTTAGAGATGACAATTTTTCAAAAATGTGTATTCTGAATTAATTGGGGATAATCTAGAAATTAGATTGAAAGGAAACAGGTAGTGGAAATTATTTTAAATGTTACTATCAATTTTAAAATGCTCTCAAGTTTTCGCATTAAAAATGAGTTGGATTATTTGTTTATTTATTTACTTATTTTATTTATCATTTTTGAGATGAAGTCTTGCTCTGTCGCCCAGAGCTGGAGTGCAATGGCATGATCTGGGCTCACTGCAACACCCGCCTCCCGGGTTCAAGTGATTTTCCTGTTTCAGCCTCCTGAGTAGCTGGGATTACAAGTGCATGCTGTCACGCCAAGCTAATGTTTTGTATTTGAGTAGAGAGGGGGTTTCATTGCGTTGCCCAGGCTGGTCTGCAACTCCTGACCTCAGTCAATCCACCTGCCTCGGCCTTCCCAAGTGCTAGGATTACAGGCGTGAGACACTGTGCCTGACCATGAGTTGGATTATTTTTATTTTGCTATGATTATATATATATTCCTTATAAGATTCATATATATAAATCCAGAGTCAGTCCAAGTATCCAAGATAAAGCATGCTGGACAATCTCATCAACAGAAAAATTAATTTCAGACAAAATTCTTATCATTTAGCAGTTAGGAATATACACATTCTAGTAATTATTGCATATTTTCTTTTAACATTTAATTTAAAAAATAGAAGACATAGGTAGAAAGTATATTTTTTTTTCTTTTGGTAAAATACAATATAAATTCATTTTGATTATTGATAGAATGAGGACCAATATGGCTTTGCAATTGTATCCCAATTATATTTAGACATAAGTCTGTGTATTGTGCTGGAGTTGAGTAACTCAGGCCTGAGTAACCAGAAAGCAGCAATTTCTAAGAACTATACAAATTATTTTTAAAGCTTCTCACAAATATTTCATGGAAGAATACCCATCTTCCTTTGGACATGCTATACTAACTTTAACATGGCAAAATATTTAATAATAAATAAAATGGTATTTAAAGTTTTGGCATATTCTTGTATTTTTATACTTGCATGTCTATGCTTATAAAATAAATGTACCTAAAGATATTTTTATTGGTATACAAAATACTTTAAACAGTTGCATTAACTAGATTTTTTCATCAACTATGTGGGTCTTCTGAAATAGTCACAATATTTTAAATTCATTTAAATTTATTTTCCCAATATACTCCGACATCAGGATCCCATGGCTGAGTATCAGGATCCCATTCTCGAGCAAAACAATTTATCATGGACATTTCAATCAAAGTCTGTGATACACATTTCTTAAGGAGATGCCAAAGTTTTTTGGTTCAGTTTGAGATTTAGAAGGTAGTGATGTAAGATAAATGGTTATAATATTCTGCTGACTAATGTGCCTGTTGAATTGCCAGAAGCATTCAGGCAATTCTATATGCCATAAATAAAACCCATTGACTGAGTAGAGGTAGTAAAGTGAAAATGAATTTATGTGCTTCATCCTTAACTAATTTTCTGGGGAACAGATAATTAACAAATACTTTGCATAAAATATGAAGCAATTTCAAATGAAATGGTCAAAACTGAAGAATATCTTCCATATCAGTTATATGAAATTCATGTTCCTGATCCTATATTAAAATGGGTATTATGTCGTATAGATTATGTAGAAATTGCCATATTAGTTATGTATTATTTCTGAATAATATAAACATACTTTAAATACTCTGATTTCAGAACTTTAATTAAAATATTCTCTAAAAGTCTGAATTAAATACAAGAGATTTTGGGAGTGAATTAGTATTTCAAAATATCATATACAGAAACAATACAGATCACAAGTTAAATTTTAGAAATGAAAAAGTCCTGGTCAATTGAGTGAGCCTGATTTGGCATGTCCCAGCAACAACTCTGCACATTTACATTCTTAAGACAGACACTAATGACCCTTGAGTTTCACCCTTTTGCCATATGCCTATATAACTCTTTATTCTAATATGCCAAACTTTTACAAACTATAGTCAGTTCTGCTATAACACTTGTTTTGAAAATGTAAATTTGTTCCAAAGCAACTGATGTGTTAGGGAATTATATGAGGATAATGCCACTTTTCCATTTGCTATGTGAGCTTTTATAGGCAAGAAACACTAAAAGTCGTGGATCTACAAACTATGCAAACCCGGTAGGTGGCCTGTTTTTGTAAATAAATTTTTGTTGGAAGACAACATACCCTTTTTTATGTATTGTCTTTGGCTGCTTTCATGTGTTAAGTAGTTCTGAGTAGCTGTAATGGAGATATTCTCTGGCCCTTTAGGGGAATGTCTGTTGAGCCCTGCACTGAGTGATCAAAGAAATTGGAACCCTTCTGAACCAAGTTGAAGAAAAATGCACAAAATGCACAAAAAAATCTTCAAGTATCTACTAGCTACTTCAATTCCCTGTGTATGTTGTAAGCCATGCCCATCCACATCTAGTGTTACAACTTTTGTTTAATTTCAGGTAATCCTCATACCCACCCCATCCTCATAATAACTCACAAGCTGACACCCACTTCCACAGCAAACTTCAGCTATTTTTCAAGGCAAAGTACCATATTTATTATTTTCCTATATTTTTTCTTTTCAATGTATCACTGATAAAATTTTAGAGTGCTGTGCCCTTAAAGTAGGTTTGCCATATTTAGCATGTAAACAAAAAATCTAAGGTAATATGGTTTGGCTCTGTGTCTCCACCCAAATCTCATGTCCAGTTGTAATTCTCAATGTTGGGAGAGGGACCTGGTAGTAGGTGACTGGATCATGGAGGCGGATTTCCCCCTTGCTCTTCTTGTGATAGTGAGTTCTCAAGAGATCTAGTTGTTAAAAGTCTGTAGCACTTCCCCCTTCACTTTCTCTCCGTTGCTTTGCCATGTCAAGATGTGCTTGCTTCCCCTTCGCCTTCTGCCATGATTGTAAGTTTCCTGAGACCTCCTAATCATGCTTCCTGTACAGCCTGTGGAACTGAGTCAATTAAACTCCTTTTCTTCCTAAATTTTCCAGTCTCAGGTAGTTCTTTATAGCTATGTGAGAACAGACGAATATAGAAGGCTACTCTGTGAAATTTGAACTTCAGATGAACAACAAATGTGTTTTAGTATAAGTATGTCTGACTATTGCAGGTCATTACACACACCCCTTGCTCCTCCCGTTTAACCATACCTAGAAACTAGGAAAATTAAGAGGAGCCACGTTTGATCCTTTTGTTACTTTCTATGTTCACTTTACTTTTAACCTATTTCACCTTTAGAAGACTGTTAGATCTGTAACTGGTCTTTTATTTTTCTAGCAGAGACCTTGGAGGTGGAAAAAAGCATACATCTGAGCATTGGGCTGTTGAAACAGTTCTGACTAGGCCCAAACGTGACTAATCTTTAATCTCTTTGACGCAGGGATTGTGCTATTTAGCTTTGGTTCTCTTCCTTTTGCCAAGAATCAGGTACCGTATATCCATTACACACATGGAACAATGGCTGCATATCCTGAGTAACATCGTAATGCCTGGCTAGGATGATGCCCCAATATACTCGGCCAAGTTTAAAGTAAAACAATCAATACAACTTTTCATAAATCTTCTCTTTCTGTAGTTTTTTATTTGCCTAAAATATTCAGCTCTATTACGGCCTCTGTTAACTGACACTTAGATAATTTATTAAGGGACAGTAGCACCATCAAGTCATCATATCTTTAGTTTATTATGTTTTAGTACATATTTTTCTGCTGATTCATGTGAACAAGATCAAACCAAGCCCAACGTATCCAGAAGATCACCACCCCGTCTCTCCTATTCTGGAGCTATTATCTCCAATCTAATATTTCCTTTCTTCTTTACAAGTCCCTTTTTCTCAAACTCTGACTTCTTCTTACATGCCAGAATAAGAAAGTAATGAGAAAAGCCCCTTCACCTAAAGTTCTGCTGTGACTCGAGTTGTTATCTATCCCAAGAGCATACATATTTTAATAAAAGACAAGATTTGATCTTAATGTAGATTTCATGCAACAGCAAAGTAAGAGATTAGTGGATCCAGAAGCTTTCTGGCTCCCCTGAAATCTCAATACATAGGCTGTAACTTACTCTATTTCTAAATTCAGCCCAAATAGGAAACACTGGGGTTATTGTTTCTTCCCATCTCCATTTATGCATTCAGTGGAGATTACCAGGTTTGCAAAAGGGCTATTAAAATAAAAGGTCAGGTTTAAATTTTATAACAAGATGCTATTTAATTATATCTATAAATATTACATTTTTATTACATCTCTTGTACAGTTAATAAAAAGCGCTTAAAATGTTTCAGAGCTTTTATTTGAATTTTGTAATTAACTATTTTAAGTAATTAGGAAAAGGCAGTCAGTCCTTCTGAGTAGATGAATTAAAAAAAACAAGAATGCATTTCTGAGCTGACACATTCCAGCTAAGAGGCATGGGACTGAAACTGGCTGTAATCTTGGAGTAAGTCATTGATCCAGCCTGGGTCTTATATGTTACACATCAGTGTTTCTATAGATCTTTTCAATATGGTGGCTAATAAGGTTGTTTTTTGTGTCCCTAATATTTAATGTGGTGAGTTTATAAATATAATTCATATACAATAGAACATGAGCTGATAAACTAAAATTCACTTTTGTCTGTGGCATAAAATTTATACATTTGGTTAGTAAATACACATTGTTTTTGTGAAATAACTGTTTTTCTTTAAAATACATTTTTGGTGTATAAGAATATTTGTTTATATGAATATTTCTATATTTATTTATTGATTGATACAAAGTAATCATACATATTTAGAGAGTACATGTTATTTTGATATACGCATACAATGTGTAATAATCAAATCAGAGTATTTAGGATATCCATCATCTTAAACATTTATGATTTCTTTGTATTGTGAACATTTCAAATCAATCTTGTCTTTTAACTATATTGATATATACAATATACTCTAATGCTAATTAAAGTCACCTCACTGCGCTATCAAACACTAGAATTTATTACTTCTATCTAACTGTTTGTTGGTACTAATTGATAAGGTTTGCTGTGTCCCCACCCAAATATCATATTGAACTGTGGCTCCCATAATTCCCATGTGTTGTGGGAGGGATCCAGTGGGAGATAATTTAATCGTGTAGGCAGTTTCTGATACTCTTCTCTTAGTAGTGAATAAGTCTCATGAGATGTGATTTTTTTTTCTTTTTCTTTGACATAGTCTCACTCTGTCACCCAGGCTGGAGTGCACGGGTTCAATCTCCACTCACTGCAACCTCCACCTCCCAGGCTCAAGCAATTCTCCTGCCTCAGTCTTCCAAGTAGCTGGGATTACAGGTGCCTGCCACCGTGCCTGGCTAACTTTTGTTATTTTTAGTAGAGATGGGGTTGCACCATGTTGGCCAGGTTGGTCTTGAACTCCTGACCTCAGGTGATCTTCCCACCTCGGTCTCCCAAAGTGCTGGGATTACAGGCATGAGCCACCACGCCAGGCCAATCTGATGGTTTTATAAGGAGTTTCCCCTTTTGCTTGGCTTCTCTCTTGCTTGCTTCCATGAAAGATATGCCTTTCTCCTCCTTTGCCTTCCACAGTGATTGTGCGGCCTCCCCAGCCATGTGGAACTGTGAGTATATTAAACCCCTTTTTCTTTATATATTACCCAGTCTTGGGTAGGTCTTTATTAGCAGCATGGGAACTGACTAATACACTCATTAACCAACCTCTCTTCATTCCCCTCCCACCATCCCCTGTCTCTGTTAATTATCATTCTAGTCTCTACCTCCATGAAATCAACCTCTCCACATGTCAGTGAAAATGGGATATTTGTCTTTGTGTGCTTGGCTTATTTCACTTAACATAATAAACTCCAGTTCCATCTATGTTGCTGCAAATGACAGGATTTCTTTCCTTTTTATGGCTGAATAGTATTCCACTGTATATACACTGGGTAAAGGACACCCTCTTCAATAAGTGGTTCTGGGAAAACTGGATATCCATATGCAGAATAATGACACGAGACCCCTATCTCTCACCATATACAAAAATCAACTCTAAAGACTAACTGTAAGATCCAAAACTATAAAATTACTAGAAGAAAAACATAGGAGAAGTGCTTCTGGACATTGGTCTAGGCAAAGATTTTATGGATAAGACTTCAAAAACACAGGCAAGAAAAACAAAAATAGATAAAAGAGATTACATTAAACTAAAAAGTTTCTGTACAGCAAAGGAAACAATCAACAAAGTGAAGAGACAACTTGTAGAATAGGAGAAAATATTTGAAAATTACTCATCCAATAAGAAACTAATATCCAAATATACAAGGAACTTGACAGCAAAAAACTCACATAATCCATTTAAAATATGGGCAACGGATCTGAATAGGCATTTCTCAAAAGACAGCATACAAATGACCAACAGGTACATTACAAAAATGCTCCAGAAGTTTTGCACAGTTGCCCTAAAAGAATTTTTAAAAATGCTCAATATCACTAATATTCAGAGAAATGCAAATCAAAGCCACAGTGAGATAGCATCTCATTCCAATTACAAGGACTTTATCAAAAAGACAAAAAAAAAATCTGGCAAGGAAGTGAAGGAAAAGAAACTCATAAACTGTTAGTGGAAATGTAAATTAGTACAGTCATTATAGAAAACAGTATGGAGGTTTCTCAAAATACTAAAAATAGAATCACCATATGATCCAGCAATCCCACTGCTGAGGATTTGTTCGCAGGAAAGGAAATTAATAACATATCAAAGACACCTCCTTATAATGTTTACTGCAGCACTATTAATACTCAAGATATGAAATCAACCTAAGAGTCCATCACCAGATGAATGACTAAAGAAAATGTAGTAAATATAGTAAATGCACATTTATTAATCTCTTACATACAAGATTCTGTATCTTATTTTCCTCCATAGCATTTTTCATTAAATGTCCTATTATTTTATTTCTCATGTATTTGTTTATTGTTTTTCCCTCTAGCCAGAATATACACATTACAGGAAGGTAAATACTTTATTTATTTTTTACTAATATTTATAAACCAAAGACCAAAAATGTACCTAATGAGATATCATGAAATATTTGTCAATTAAACAGCAAATGAATGGAATACAATAATAGTTTATAATACAATCGCTGTACAATTTTTTTTGACCATACATTTTGAAAACTTAAGTACATATTAAAAAAAATTCTCTATATATTATTTAATAGGATGTAAAGAAAATAATGTTGGGGTTCTGTTTAATATTCAACGGAACTCTTAAGAAAATAACTACTCTCCATTTGTCACAAAACATTAACATATTTTTGAACAAGCACTTCATTGATATATTTTTAAATGTGTTAAATGCTTTATAGAAAAATGTGGTAAATAGGAGTCAGAAAAATATATGGAATTGAAAATTTGAGATCCTAGTATCATGTAGACTACATCAAAATTTTAATATTTTAAAATAAATTATCTAGAGAACATCTAGGAAAACAGAGTTCCAAAAATAAATAAATGCCTAATAACCTAAAATGTATTTCCCATGTAATTTTAAATTAAGTTTATTCACAAATATTAGCTACCTAAACAATTTGTGTTGATTAATTGGATAAGGTAAATTTAGTTTCTTGGCAAGAAAGCATTATACTTTTATTATTTAAAAGTTACAATAAGTTGGTATCTGAGAGTCAAATTTCAGAAGTTTGCCTATTTCTATTGCTACTATTTTCTGAAATTGTTGCTCCTATGACAAATCATGGGAACTAAGAATATTATTGGCCTATCTAATAGTAAATTTCTAAACCATATATATTATTAGTATATTTTTAGTACAACACTAGAGATGTGATTTCCCACCCTAAAATTATTAATATATTAATCCTTCATCAAATAATTATTAATATAAATTATTATTTTTTATAAATCTATTTGAAAACCAAGCATCAAAATAATAACCAATTTAGCTGAGATTTAAAAATATTAAAAATATAAATTAAAGGTAAAATAAATATGTTTTTCATTTTTTATATTTTAACGAAGTTAAATAATAATATTTATATGTATGGACATATAAAATGATTTATTCCCACTTCCTAAGAAACAAGTACAAATTAAATAACAGTGGAACAAAATCATAGGGCAAAATACCTTACATATTATAACACAAAAAAACCACTATTATATACAATCTAGTTTTAGGTAGTTGCTATCTGCAAACATATTAACTCCAAAAAGTGTCCTGTTATCTTTGAAGCAAAAAGGCATTTTAAGATATTTAAATATCTCCAAAAAGACTGAATTATAGATTTGGAAGAAACTTTAAAAATCAATGGTTGTTTATTCATTTTTCAAGATTAGGAACCCCAGACCAAACAGCTGCATATATCTATCTATGTATCTATGTATCTATGTATCTATGTATCTATCTATCTATCTATGAATGAATGAATGCTTTTATACAGAAACACAAGGCCTTCAGGAATAACTGATTAAGAAAATCCAATTGTACCCAATCTAATCATTTTACATGTCAGTAAAATAAGAATTGTTAAGTAATTTTCCTAAAGCTCAAGCACATAGTAGCAAACTTTAAAACAGAAAGCATGAATCCTAACTGCTGGTTCAGGTCTCATTATAGAATAATATACTGAATTTGATCAGACAGAAAGAACAAGAAACAAGTCAGGAGGGATTAAAAATGTAAATTAAAGGCCCATTAATTTGATTAAATTCTCATTATTTAACAATATGTAATTTGCATTTTAACAGAGGTTTTCAAACTAAGCTGCTGAAGAACATAACTATTACATGATTTAAGCTGAGAGTTCTAGTACTAAAACTGCATTCACAGGAAAGAATAAGCTAATAGAAATATCTTAATTTTAAATTTCTCTCCATTTTTCCTTAATGTATGAAAAGGTAAGTGATTTAATAAAAATAACATTGCATTAATTTTTGTTTAATAATCAATTATTTATAATCTTGTAAGTTAAAAATTATGACTACCAGATGCCAGCCCCTAAATATTTGAGCATAACTACAATACAATTTTGTGAAATATGTTTTTAAACTACTAAATAACTCTATTTTACATGTGAAAAAATTATTAAATTGGGGAATTATAAATTTTCAAATCATGTTTTAATAAAGGGAGATTGATTTTTAAAAAAACATAATGGAAGTAATCACTGAATCCCATTCTGAAAAAAATTTAAAGGCAAGAAGAAAACCTCATGATAAATGAATTTAAAAAGAACACACAAACTGAACATGTATTATTGTCCATACCTTAGAAACACTATCATAAGTATACATTTTTTAAAAGACTAAAAAGAATTACATGAAAACATGTATAAAAAGATATTCATTGGTAGAAAAACAGCCTACTCCTACAAAAGTGAGGCAGTAGCAATATCAAACATCAAAAAGAAATTGAGAAGAAGAATTGATGTATACAATTCCCTAATTTTCACCATATCATAATAAATTTATGACTGAATTTTTACTGACAAATGAAAAGTGTTTTCCATTTCCTCAATATGACTTTTTACGCATATTTCAAGACCCACCTCCAAACACAGCATTTAAAAACTCTTAGTTTCCTCTTCTAGAATCAAAAATGGTCACCCATGGTTTTATCTGAGCCACATATCATTTCGTACTGACTTCTCCCAACTTTTTATCTGCCTCTGCTACACAGGAAAAACAGACAATAAGTATGGATTAAAGCCTGGTTAAATAAGTAAGTCACTGAGCACCTTTAGTGTCATATATATTTATATATACACACACATACACAAGCATACATACATATATATCTCCTTCAAATATCTGGTATGTTTTAATTAAATATATGTGAAACTAGTGGTTAAATAAGTAAGTCACTGAGCACCTTTAGTGTCATATATATTTATATATATACACACATACACAAGCATACATACATATATATCTCCTTCAAATATCTGGCATGTTTTAATTAAATATATGTGAAACTAGTGGTTAAATAAGTAAGTCACTGAGCACCTTTAGTGTCATATATATATATATATCACCTTCAAATATTTAGTTTGTTTTAATTAAATACATGTGAAACTAGTGGACAATTTGGGAGAGGTCAAGAGAATGAAACAGATATGATCACTATTACTTATGAAAATTACTTTATGAATAGCCAAGCATATATATCCACTTTTTTATTGATCAAAGATGCTTTACATCTCATTCTGAAATAATAGGCTTCATAATTTCACAAGCTCAATAGTCTAAGAAGAACGTATTTCTTAAAATAATGTAGGGTCGGCCAGGCGTGTTTGCTCACGCTTGTAATCCAAGCACCTTTGGGAGATCAAGGCGGGTGGATAACCTGATGCTAGGAGTTGGAGACCAGCCTGGCCAACATGGAGAAACCCCCTTTCTACTAAAAATACAAAAACTAGTCGGGCATAGTGGCAGGTGCCTGTAATCCCAGCTACTCGGGAGGCTGAGGTGGGAGAATCGCTTGAACCCAGGAGGGGGAGGTTGTAGTGAGCCGAGAGCAAACTACTACACTCCAGCCTGGGGGATAATGAGACTCTGTCTCCAAATAAATACATAAATAAATAAATAAATAAATAAATAAATAAATAAATAAAATAATGCAGGATTATTCTCTGAGAATATTTATTCTCACTTTAGAATCAAGTAAAGAATAGAATAGAATACAATAGCTGAGAAGTTGTAGACTATTAATATAATAATACAATGTATTACACATATATTTAATTATCTACTTCCCACCATCAGAATATAGAATGAAATAGAATAGCAGAGTTCAGTAGTTGCAGACTATATATATAATAACACTACATATTATGTTCATGAATATTTAATTGCCTACTTCTTCCCAGCAGAATACAAATTCCATGAGTCAGTGCTTTCTGTCTGTTTTGTTCTCCCCCACAATCCCAGGGCCTACATGGCTAATTTTCAGGAAATTTTTTGAATAAATAAATGAATTATTTAAAAACTTGTGGTCTCAGAATCCAATCTCAGATATGGCTAAGTGCTCACAATATACTTACTTTTTCTTGTTGCAAGTGTTCTCATCTATAACCTTTGTCACAGAAAAACATTTTCAACTTTGAAAATATTCCAAAGTTATAATTAATTTTCCTTTTTCATTTTTAGTCATACTGCTTTGATGCTATTCCCACTGATTTGTCCACTCCCCCAACCTTCATGTGAGCTTCTCTCAGCTTCAAGAGTCATGCTTAGTTGAGAAATAACTAACCCCTTTGAAGGGTTCCAAATCTAGAAAATATCTTTTCCTACTCCAACCCATCCTTACTATTTTTCACTGATTAGATTTAGGTACAAAAAAGGGAAAGCCAACTAAGAACTTAGTTCAAGAGTATAAAATCATTTGGGTTGTTCTTAGTTTTTGCTTTGCTCTAACTTACAGGGAAAATATGCTACTGGCCACATAATGAAATTTCTCATATTTTGTCTGTTAACACCATTGTCACTGAGGAAGGATTTCCAATATGAAAGTTGGATTTAGCATTCGTGCCTTCCCACTAAAGTGGGCTCTGAACAAAAATCAATTCCAAAGACATACACTACTCTCACTTGTAGATTAAGGGAAAAAAAAAAAATCTATCTTCCATTCTGTCCAATCACATATTTGTATGAGTGTCTACTTTTTGTGATAAAACAGTATTCATATATGAGTCTTGCACAGACAAAAGTTAATATATAAAACACTATGTATGCATGCTTATATATATATATATATACACATCTCATGTAATATTTATGTACATATCCACATACAGACAACAAGCTTACCACTTGTTCAGCCAAATTCACACAGACTATATGCAAAATAAGGTATTCTAAAACTCAGAAGAAGCTCACTGCTGTAATTTATGATTTATTCATGTTAACTATCCAAGGTTATAAATCAAGCTCTTCACACTTCAGTACACTGTAATAATACATCATACTTCTCACCAAAAAAAGTCTTATTTGCATATATCCCCATTGTTTTGTTTTAAAAATAAATCTTTATTTTGAAGTAAATTTAAAATGCAAAATATTTGTGTTATAAGTTATCTGAATATTATTCTAAATGAAAGGTAGAAATAAAAAACAAGCCAAGCAAAAAAACCAATAATCAAAATGCACCTATATTTCTTAATCATTTTTTTTCAAGTAGTGCAGATTGTTTTTAACCTCTTCTCCAAGACCACAAAATTAAGGTAAACCCTAGTTACAGGAGTTGTTTAATCAAAACCTCATGTTAGTGTTGCAGAAAACTAGTTCCTGGGTAGGCAACCATGAGAGCTGAAGGTCTCCTTTGTGCCATGCACTGTGTTGAGCCCTTTATATGGAATCTAAAGCAACAGAAATAGGAATGCAGATACTAATCAAATCAATTTTGAAATACTGGCTAAATGGATTACCCATACTAATTCAATTACAATGAACAACTGAACAATCACAGGAATTTGAAAGTAATTTGAGGTAAGATTATATATCAATTTATATATATATAATATTAAAATTTGTGTGAACTGGTACTTAGGCAACTCTTAGATAATATTGTTCCTAGTGCCACTACTTATTATAATGTTTCTAAAATTAAGTAAGGAAGCTAGAAGAAACTAGCAAGTTTCTCAATCATAGTAGAGGTTAAACTTTGTATTTTGTGTAAGAAATGGACAATTATAATTATAGATTGATGTACAGCAGTGAATTCAAATCAGTTTTCACTTATCTGCACAAGCTTGAGGTACTAAGTAGGAACTAACATGGATTTATAAAGTATAAATACTTCCAAACTAATTTAATTTCCTCCTGTGATAAACTTAGAGGCAATATAGATAAGGGGAAAACAATATATTTAATCTGTGGACTACAGTGATTGTTTTGATTTTAACCCATACGGCATCCATAAAAAAATAAAATAAAATAAAAAATTTGAGACTAAACAAGCCAATTACCAGCTATCTACAGGAGGTGTGCAAGTTACACAATACTCTGAGATAATGCATGTCAGTCACTACCCCTAGGAATCAATCCAAAAGATGATAAATATAAACATATTTCTGAACGTTTTGAAAATAATTGAGAATGTAATTATCAAGCTCTTTCCTACATGATTGAGATTGCTTCTTAATGGAGTCCTTCCACCACTGTCTTCCTCTCCCAGACATTACTGTTATATCTGTTATACATTTCTCAGATGTTACCAATTCTTTAAATCCTTTAAAACTACATCATGCCTAAAAAATAAAGTTCAATGTCCTTCAGACATTCAAAATGTTTCACAATCAACCATCAGGAATCAAAATGTTTCACAATCAACCTTCAGGAATCAAAATGTTTCACATTCAACCTTCAGGAAAGAGCTAGTCCCTGTTCTTGCATGAATCCTTTACAATTACTCTATTATACTTCCAAACTACTGTGCCGCCTATGGTTTTATCACTTAATTATAACTTAGTATATGATTTCTAATAATATTATCTATGCGTGGATCTCTGTGCCACTGGAAAATTCACATGAAACCTAATATGAGTATTTCCTAATTAGTCTAAACAATTTAAAAAAAACCTCAGAATAATAATAATAAATCATTCATGAATTACCAAGCCATGTTACATGTTGGCATTTTTGTTTCAGGCATTTTGTACATTAAGGCTCATCTCACTTGGTTATTCTGTTATCTAAAGAAAGTAAATCATGAGAATTTATATATCATAAATGCTCCAAATTTCATACCAGATTGCAGACATATTATATTCATTATAGCCATGCCAACAATGTTAGTGAGAATGAGAAAAATAGAGGATTAGGCTTATATATTTTATGCCTCGAAACTCAATGGTTGACAAGATGCTGAGAATGATTTCAAACACTAAGCAAGGAATCTCTAAAAGTTTCTCACACATTACCACCAAAATTTCAACAAAGAACAACAGTTTGCCTTCCTGTTTCAGAAATCAACAGAAACTGAGACAATATCTGCAAGATCTGGAATGTCATCATGAATGTGACTACCATTGTAGGTCAGATTCCCTGATTCTGAGTTGGAGATGGTTTTTGCAGCATGGTTACTGCAGGAGGGTTACACCCAAGAAGTAAGGGAAACAGAACTGGGCAGAAGGCAAGGATGAACTGTTACGAGTGTAACAGAGGCCTCAGCCTGTGCCTCCCAGAGGCTGCAAGATGACCCTCCAGAGCAGTCCCAGAATGAGGTAATGGAGAGTGTCTTGGAATCCTATTGTCGACCACTCATTGGAGGAAGACCTCTAGGGCAGAAGCATAACTTTGAGCAAATCATCTCCTTGATTGAGAGAAATTCATGCGGAGTTATTCAGTTGTGAGCCCAAGCAGCCACATTCCATACAACTGGGGAATCACTCTGAAAAAGGGTAATCTGAACAATGAATACAACATCTATCACAACCAGTTATTTGATTTATGTAGGTAGATGGCAATGGCTTTGAAAATAAAGTGATGCAAAATCAAAGTTCAATACATAATAAACGTAGTCTATTGTAGCAAAAGCCCTTTATCTGGTCCCTCTGTTACATCTTCCTGTTACTTCTGGGAAACTGACCTCTATTCTTATTCCACTAAAACAAAAAAATGATTAAGGAGGACTGCCATACAGTTGAAGCAGTAACCAGAATATATCCAAACTACGTTATGAAATGAAGTAGCCCAGACGTATAAACATATGTATACATATACAAAGGCAGGTTTGGAGGATTACAGTTGGGCTTCTAGAATGAATAATGTAATCATCACTTAGTCAAGTGTCATTTTCTGCAGCTCTGTATCTTTTGGTGAGGAATTTTTTTTTTTTTTTTTTGAGACGGAGTCTGGCTCGTCACCCAGGCTGGAGAGCAATGGCGCGATCTCGGCTCACTGCAAGCTCCACCTCCCGGGTTCACGCCATTCTCCTGCCTCAGTCTCCCGGGCAGCTGGGACTATAGGCGCCCCCACCACGCCCGGCTAATTTTTTGTATTTTTACTAGAGACTGGGTTTCACCGTGTTAGCCAGGATGGTCTCGATCTCCTGACCTCTAAACCTCCATTTACACTAGAAAATACTGCTCATCTCTTTGCCTTGTATGTTGACTGCTCTGAAATTTTGTGGAAAGTATTAAGAAGTAAACTCTTTATTTATCTTGGTGATATTTGAGTTAGCATACTTTTCAGTCTGAACATTGTTCAATCTATTAGCATTCAACACAGTGGTTGGTTGTATAGCCTTGATGATTTTTTTTTATTATCCATAAGCTTATAAGCCCTTCCTTATTCACAGATAAGTCATATTTTGCCCTTTTTTCATTAAAATGTTATATATGTTACACTTACGTCTCTAAACCATCTATAACTTATCGGTTATGTGGTACAAATGAGGGTTAATGGATTTTTATAGGAACGTCTGACAAATTATCACAATAACAATTCTTACGTAGTCCAAACTCTTGTCTATAAATTTGAGTCATCTATTTTATCATATAATCATAGATTTTTTTAAAAAAATGGGTCTTTTTTTTGTTATCTATTTATTTTAATGCTCTAACTATTCTTGTACCAAGCTTTCTATTTTAAAAATACAATTAGATAATGAATGCAATGATCAGCAAACAGTAAGTGCTCACAAAATGGTTACTAATTTTTTTTCATCTGGTTACACTTTCAGATTAAATTTAGAATAATCTAACACTATTGTAATTGTGTAACTCATACGAATTTATATATTAGTTAATAATCAAAATCTTTTCCTATTCACTCTTCTCTAGGAAGCAGTTATGACTCTTCATTTGATAAAGTCTCGTCTTCAATAGTTTTTCAAATTTTTAGAATATTTTTAACGTGGTTCTCAAATATATCTTATTATGGCTGTTCATAGATGTTCAAAATGTTTAAGGCTATTTTAAATGGAAATTCTAACAACAAAATTTCAAGCCGCTTTTGCCTGTATATAAGAAAGTTATGATTTTGGGGATCTCTGTTTTTCATTAGTCCATGTTATTATACCTATATTTCAATAATAAGCAATTGCATTTAAAATAATCTAAGAGAAACAAAAGCAGAAAGAACAAATAAAAATTAATTACTAACCTGGCAGTCTTAAAGTAAACTATATCAATATTTATATTAAGTGTAAAAGAAGTCAATATGCCAATTAACAGGCGAAGATTGCAGGGCTGGAAAAAATGTAAGACTAAACTATATAGTACTTATAATTGTATTGTAAGATTTTGATTTTAAATCACAAATGGGTGAATGTATGACAATTCATTATTGCATTATGAGGACCTTCACCATAATCAACTAGCAATTTACAATAATACATATTCTACTAGGTATTTCGGTCTTAAAATATTAGGAATTTTTAAAACTATAGTGAAATTAACAGTTTTCATTAAAGTAGAGGTTGATTAAACAATTAAAGGAAGTTAAAAATAATTTTCTAAAATTGCTTTATAGTCTATTAAAAATGTAAATGTAGACTCTTCAGAGCTACCTTTGATTGAGTGACTGTATACCACATTGTTGCTGAGCAAGCCTGCAGACAAATCCTTTTGGGTTTTAAGCCCTTACTATTCTAAGTTGACTTCAATAAATTGGTTACTGATTAACTGTAAAACAAAGCTCAAAATGAGTCAATCATTATTTTAAAGTAATAGAATATCACATTATAGTTTCTAATGGACATCATGCCTAGAAAAACAACATTATATCATCTTCTTTGTAAGGCTCTTTGCATTTTCTAATATGCTTGTTAAGTGTGGTGGAGAAACTCAGGTTGCCATTGACTAACATTAAGTGTGTCCAGTAAAGGCGGTGAATATGAACACTTTACCTGTCATTTCTAGAGTCCTTGATTAACTAACAAGCAGGGAACGAAAACAACTTGACCTAAAGAATGAGATGTTCCTATTATCTAAATAATAACTTCCTGTGTGGAAATACTTTAAGTAACTAAAGTCAAGTTAGAGAATATTATATATGAAAGAGTGCTTTGTTAATAGTCCAGACTGGGAATCTAGGAACTTGTGTGATTTAGGACAAGTCACATTACTTGACTGTGTCTAATTATTCTTTGAATAAATAGGTAGACACAATTAGTGTTTTTAAACTGTACCTGCCTAGTCATACAGTCTCGCATTTATCTTTTTAATCCAAATAGTATGTCACTAAAAATAATGGAAAAAATAGGCCACGTGTGGTGGCTCATGCCTGTAATCCCAGAACTTTGGGAGGCTGAGGCAGGCAGATTATGAGGTCAGGAGACCGAGACCATCCTGGACAACATGGTGAAATCCTGTCTCTCCCAAAAATACAAAAATTAGCTGGGCGTGGTGGTGCATGTTTCTAATCCCAGCTACTCGGGGAGGCTGAGCCAGGAGAATTGCTTAAACCCAGGAGTCAGATGTTGCAGTGAGCCAGGATCACGCCATTTCACTCCAGCCTGGCGAAAGAGTGAGACTCCGTTCCAAAAATTTAATTAATTAATTAATTAAATAAAAAATAAAAGAACAGTCCTTGAATTAGAAGATCTCTAAAGGTCCCCCAATGTCTTCAAATTATAAGTGTTCTAAATAAAATATATAATTCTTAACAATCTCTTCAGTTTATTATTTAAAAAGGGAGGAAACACAAATCTCTACATAAACATGGCTTTCTCAAAAAAAAAAAATCTCCTAATTAATAACTGTATTTGTTTTTGCTGTTAGTTCCCCTCCCTCCCTCCCTCCCTCTCTCCCTTCCTTCCTTCCTTCTTTCTTTCCTTCCTTCCTTCCTCCCTTCTTTCCCTCCTTCCCTCCTTCCTTCCTTCCTCCCTTCTTTCCCTCCTTCCCTTTCTCCTTCCTTTCTTCCTTTCCTTCCTCCCTCCCTTCCTCCTTCCTTCCTTCTTTCCTTCCTTCCCTCCCTTCCTTCCTTCTCTCCTTCCTTCCTTCTTTCTTTCCTTCGTTCCTCTCCTTCCACTGCCATTTTTGCCCCTTAAACTTCTAATGATATATATTTGAATCAAATTGCCATTTTAATAGTTGAAGCTGACAGAATGTAAGGAGTGATGATCAAATGAAGAATATACTATAGTGTTCCAAGCACTTTACATACATCTTGTCATTTAAACATCACAATAACTTTATAAAGTATTTTTATTATTCTCATTCCATAAATAAAGACAAAAACTAGGGCATAGATAGGTAAAGTAACTAGCCCGAAGGTCATCCAGACTCTAAGTAATACAGTAGGATTCAAGCCAAAACACGCTCATTCTTAACCACTGGGCTTAAAATTATTTCCCACAATCTTTAATCTCTCATTATTGTTCCGATCTCCACTCCTCCTTCCTAGTTATTTTTAAGCTTTGTAACAGCAAACATTATTTTAGCAAGTGTATTTTGTGTTGTACCCTAAGCCTAAAAGAAGTTAAATAAATACACACCTGACTATGTATGACTTGAGAGGGAAGCAGGGGAAGATTTTATCAGCATGCTATTAGTGATCTCAACCAATATGTATTACTACTCTGTGTACACCACTGAGCTAAATTCTGGTGATTTAACAAAAACAAGATTGCCCTTGCCTTTGTATAAATCTTCTCTGACTTTCACTGTACTCATCTATGTTTTCTCAACTGCTCTAGGCAGTACATGTAGAATACATCTCTTTCTATAGGCAGCACCACCAGTATTAACCTAGGTTCAGGCCCAGGTCCATATTATGTTGTTGTTGTTTGGAAGTCAAGTTTTGTTTTTATATGAACAGAAGTAGACCATCTAGAAATATTTCAGTTTACCTAAATTGTTAAGCAGAATATGAAACCAAATTTGTAGCTAGTATCACGGAATGGACTTAACTGTTTAATGTTCAATGAGAACAGCTTCTACACAGGATCCCAAAAGACTTACAGAAAGGGGCAAAGCCATAATATTAAGCAAATAAAACTCATGTTTCAAACAGATTATACAAAAATTGATTTATACTCCATTTCCTTTTTTTTTGATATTTAGAAAGTGCGGATTTAACAAAAACAAGCCATATCCTTTCTATGTACAATGCCAATTATAATTATGCAAACAAAACTGTCAGTCTGTTATCTAAAAATTTGAGTATACCAAACCTGTAACACTAAAGAAAATCCCACCCATAAGTATCATATTTTCATAATTTGTCAACTGTCTATTGTATCAATCACATACTCAAGAAATCTAATCCAAAATGTTTGTTCTAAGAATCCAGAGATTACTGAGGAAGAGAAAGTATTATAAAACCTGGCTGACGATTATCTTATAACCATGATTTGACCAGTGGCAGTACAGGCCACACTGAATCCGTTGAAAATCAATACTGGATTATAAAATACAAAGTGCCGGGTGAGGAAATAGAGAAACAGTAACACAAAGGGATGTCTATATTAAAAGATAAAACGACAAACAAAAATGATGTACAGAATGCAAGAATCACTAAATGAAAGATCCAGTGCCAAGACCAAGACCCCTGATGTTTATGAGAAGATTAGAAAACAGGCAGTTACCATGGGGCCAGGCAGGTGGCTGCCATCCAGCATCCAGTCATCCATAAACAGGGGTGAGAAAACTGAGAAAGTAGTTCATTTAGGATCCAAGTTAACTGAGCAAATTATATCTGATTCCTAATAATAGAGTTTATTGGTACTTGGAGCACGGGTATGCATACAAGTACCGGGTCAGACAGCTATTCAGGAATCCTAAGAGAGCTGCCCAAGCAGAGAACTACATGAAATTTGACACCTACCTTTTACTGTGAAACAACTCTTACTCTTCTATTGCAAGTAGGGAAAACAAATGGGTAAAGGTTCAAAAACAAGCATTTTTCAAACACTTACTAGGAATGATGTTGATTTCTGTATATTCATTAATACCTAACTCATCTACTTCTCCTTTTTCACATTTTATGTCCTCATATGACTGAATTGGACTCAGAGCTCCATATTTACAAACTGTAAGGGTCAAATGTGGATATGATCAACCAACATATTACCTTCATTTATTCAATTACACCTGGACAATCAAGGCAACATGGCGCCAGACAGACCATTAACTAGTATCGGTGGTATTTCAGCCTCTATCTAGATGTAGGAGAAGGTATGATGTGAACAGTTTGGAAGGTTTCCTCCAACTCTTATAAATATACCTCCCTCAAGAGCTTGGAACCATATATTCTTAAAACATAAGACATTGCTCAAATAAGACATCAATTCATTAATACCATCACATAAGAATAAACTAGTTCGTCAAATTAACCGGCCTGAAACCATGAATAAATATATTTGCTAGAAGAACAGAAAAGGCTAGGAGTGGATTAGACAAGTCTGAAGCGGAAATGAAGGGGAGTATACATTATTGCGCCTAACTATACACGTTAGAACCACACACATTTAGTTGCTTCTCCACGCATAAAAGAAAGTGAAAGAGGGAGACAGAGAGCAAGTGAGAGATATATACACACATATGTCCAGGGCAGAACTCATATAACAATGAAGATACACTGTCAGAAATAATGTCATTAGATGATTTTGTCATTGTGCCTACACCACAGGGTATCCTTACACAAACCTAGATGATATGGCTTACTACACATCTATGCTGTCTGCTATATACAGCCTATTGCTCCCAGGCTATAAACCTGTACAGCATGTTACTGTGCTGAACACTGTGGGCAGTTGTGGCACACTGCTAAGTATTTGTGTATCTAAACACATAAACATAGAGAAGGTAATGGTTGTGCTAGGGTATCACAATGACTATGACATCACGATGTCAGTAGGCAACAGTATTTTTTCAGCTTCATTATTTTATATGTGGGCTTTCATTGACTGAAATGTCAACATATAGTGCATGGCTATAGTTTAAAAGCATTTAAGGCTAAGAAATCCGACCTCGACTGAGAGCTCAATGAAAGTCTCTCTGAGAAAGTAATGCTGAAATTTAGATCTAAAGTATCTACAATGAAGGAGAGAGGACGATTTATGTACAAATATAGCAACCACACTTTGGTATTATTACAATAGCAACTGCCTCCTTAACTAAACTGCTCCATTACCTCATTGCCATTACCCACTTATCACTAAGTCAACACTATCTCTCTCAAGGCCTATGGCACTCCTACAACATCTTTTTCATTGCACTTTAGAACCCAAGTTAAATAGTGAACAGGCCTTCCTGTGACTTCTTTATGTTAAAAATTATATACTTTGTGTAATTCCATGAACTAATCTGAGTTCTAACATCATAAATGGAATGTTCAGTTGACTTCTGTCACTCAAATATTTTAGCTAGTCTTCAGATTGATATAGCAGAGAGTGGGTTTCTTTTATATTGGGCAAGCTTGAGATCAAGTCCTGGCTCTGTTGCTAACTTTACAGGTCTTTGCGGATCTATCCTCCTCTGAGTACCAGTGCCATCATTCATAAATGAAGATAAGAAAACCAATCTCATATGGTTTCTCTTAGAATTACATAAGATAATGTATAGAGAGTATCTGGAGCAGAATCTGGAATAACGGAGGGATTCAATAAACAGTGAAATTAACTATCCTCCACTCTTGAAATATAAGCATTTTTTTTTTCCTTTTTGAGACAGTGTCTCCCTCTTTCACCAGGCTGGAGTGCAGTGCAGTGACACGATCTGCTCACTGCATCCTTGACCTCCTGGGCTCAAGCGATCCTTCCACCCCAGCCTCTGAGTAGCTGGGACTACAGGCGTGTAACCACTACATACAGGTAATTTTTGTGTTTTTTATAGGGACAAGGTTTCGTCACATTGCCCATTCTGGTCTGGAACTCTTCAGCTCAAGTGATCCACCCACCTCCACCTCCCGAAGTGCTGGGATTACAGGCATGAGCCACTGTGCCGGGACAGTATAAGCATTCTTAATGTGTGAAACTGATTGCAGAGATTCTTGTTTAACCTGAAAGAGTTTTTCAATGGCAAAACACCTCATAACAATAAGTAATTCCACCAACATTTCAGCCAAACAAAAAAAAAAAACCCTGGAGTCAGGGAATATATGTATGGAAGAGGGTGTGAGTATAACAGACATGGGAGAAGAGGGGATTTTTTTTTTTTTTTTTTTAATGGATGATAAAGGACCTAACTTGACCACAAAGTGGTTTTGGTGCATCAAAAGTTGTTGACTTTGAGAAGGTACTAAGGAAGGTAGGCCAAGGTCTAGTTCTGAAAGGTGTTCAAGAACAAAAAACCATGGTGAGACAAAGTGAGCTCCAGGCAGGGACTGGCTGGAGATAGCAAGACAAAAGCCACTCATGGAATCTGGTGGAAGCAGAAAGCTAGTAAGTGTGTGCATAGGCGAGCCCAAAAGTTTGGCAAGAAGACAAGGCTTGGGATTCAAGAATTGCCTGGCTGGGAAAACTGCACCAAAAGTCTATGAACACAGACAAAACTCCAATCTTTCTAAAAACTGTTCATCAGAAGGAATTAATCATATTAACGAATACATCCAGTGAAGAAAATCACAAACATGCCTTCATAAATGGAATGGCATTACATCTCTAAATGTTAAGATATTTAATGCATAGAATGGATTTGCATATTGGGAACAAGAAGTGCTTTTTTATCTCCAGCAAATACAGTCCCTTTGTCTGTATTACAAAATATAAACACATTCCTGTCATTGTTTCTCAGTGACACTTACACTGATTCAGGCACACACTGACACTACACACTGATTCAGGCATCAAAATCAAATATATTTGCAATGTATTTAAAATGACACCCACTGAAAATGAAACCACCTAAATCTAGTGTTACTGAATTAATAAGTTTTTGATATAAATTTCACATAATTTATATTGCAATTTGTCTTTTTACCCACCATTGCTCTCATATAACAATGAAAGGACTTTCATATTTGAGATTAGTTATGGCTTATCTCCATCCTGCTTTTTTCCTTGAAAAATTGATGAACGATTTTTCAGTGAGGAATAAAATGAGTATACAGAGACAAAACGCTATAGATTGCATACTGCTCCCACACCAGCTTCAGAAGGAAAAAAAAAACATAAAATATGAAGCATACATAACATAAAATTAGTAATATCATTATCAATTTTAAAGAAATGTAGAAAAAATAGAATTAAATATTAGCTGTTTATGAGCTAACTTCATTTGAATATTTTTATTTTTTTCTAAGATAAAAACCATAAACAACTTAGCACACAAAGATATTATTTATTATTTACTTTTTACCTTAGAGTCAATTAGTAATAATAAATAATATCATTGTTAATGATAAAAGAACATGCCTCTAATTGACTTTAAAAGATAAAATTGACTTAAATTTTAAGATTAAATAAACAGCACTGAAATATTCTTTAGAGTATGTGTTCCTTTAAGTCTCATTTAAAATTTTAAAATAGAGTATTTGCAAAGAGCATAGCTATGTATGTCCAATGGGATTTTGAAAATTACTTCGGTTGCTGGTAAACAGACTATGCTGCATAAAATAAGGACTAAATTGCCGTTAGTTGAGAAAGCTACATGACTCTATTGATATAAAACTCACTGAATTTGGCAAGAAAGGGTCAGAAACAGTGCACTGGATTTAGAACAAAATGGCTTTGTATCCAAGTCTTATAACTTCTGTTTACAATACAGTCTGTTTTATGTTTCCAAGACACATTATATTAAACATAACTTAGGACAAAAATTAATTCAAATTGAAAAATTCCCCACAGCAGTCAGTGACTTGAACTAGTATGTTTTACATTCACTTTCTCTTTCTGGTCATCAAAAGCCCTCCATGTTTGGAAAGGAAAGACTGTAATAAAAAATATATGGTTATATTGGGGTGTTTAAAGTATAAATTATTAAGATGCATAATCATATCTTGACTTCAAATAACCCAGATATTACCCTAAGTATTTGTCAGCCACTAAGATCAACTCATTACACTTGCTCTCTCTCCCAATCTTCCTGCTTTCTATTCTAAATTGGTGGCACTATCACTCAACTCAGATGTTCAAGGAAAACATCTAAGTCATCTTTAAACTCATGCCTAAAAGTACTATTTTCTTCTACTTCTCATACCTGCCTCCTTCCTCTTATTACCTCTCCCAGTCCAAGCATGATCTTCTCTTCTAGATGATCAGAAATAGTTCCTAAATAATCTCCCTGATCAGCTTTTCACTCTCTCCAATCTAACAATTACAGTGTGTCACAATATGATTGTTACCTCTTTACTTGCAATAATCCAATGGCTCCCTTTTACATATTCTAGCCTATTTTCAAACTAACGTCCAGTCATTTTCTCCTACATATCTGATGCTCTAGCCAAACTGGCTGCACCCACCTTCCTCCAGCACACCATAGTCATTTCTCCAAAAGCTAACACTGTCTCCTTTACTTGTCACAGATTTCTCATATTGTCATTTATGCCTCAGGGTTCAACTTAGATATAACTCTTCCATACAAAATAACCAACTCTACTATTTCCAAAATACTTTATTTGAACTAACCTTACAGTTATCATCAAAATGATTTTGTTATTAATAGCTAGCATTCTAAGCACTGGGTGGAGGTCTTACTAACTTCCAGGTACTCAGTACACTACATTCTAGGTACGTTAAACATTTTCTTGAAATCAAAATAATTAAATTAATATGTTATACTGAGGTGAGTATTACTTTGTAAGGAATAAAATAAACATTTGGTAGTCTTTATAAAGAAAACCATTTGTTCCCTGGAATTCAAATTATTCCTTTATTTGAAACTACTATTCATAATTTTCACCGGATAGCATAAAATATTAATTCTTTGACAAGAATATTATGAACATCATCTTGAACCATATTATCTAGTGAAAAGTGGTGATACTAGAAAGAAAGCGTATTCAATCAATTCAGAATCAATCTGATTCCAGCAAAGACAGTACATCATGTGAAGTCAGAGTTTTAAAATTATCTACATATTTTAACAGGCAAGTTTAGAAAAAAAAAAAGCCAGGCATAGCGGCATGCAGCTGTAGTCCCAGTACTTGGGAGGCTAAGGCAGGAGAATTGCTTGAACCCGGGAGGCAGAGGTTGCAATGAGCTGAGATCGCACCACTGCACTCCAGCCTGGGTGACAGAGAGAGACTCCATCTCGAGAAAAAATAAAATAAAAGAAAGGAGTGAGAGGAGGAGGTTACAAAGAAAGAAGAGAGCTACAACAAGGAAAGGACATTAATGAGAAATGGATAGGTGTCTAGTTTGACTGAAGTTGTGAGAACAATTTCTGGGTATATCCAGTATCTGTTAGCATGCCATTATGAAAGATAGTGAACACCGAATGGCAATGGTGGCCTCTATAATTATTTTTATGAAATGAGGAGGTAATGAGGGCTGATGGAATATAAAGAGAATCTTTACAATCGTTTTAGAAAAATGATTCAGCAGTAACATGAAATTTGTAGGGTGATTTTTGGGATATAAAATATACTGACTAGAAATGATATTTAAAATAATCGGTGTAGGCTCAACGTGGTGGTTCAGATCTGTAATCCTAGCAGTTTGGGAGGCCAAGGTGGGCATATCACCTTATACCAGGAGCTTGAGACCAGCCTAGGCAACATGGTGAAATTCTGTCTCAAGACCACCCTAGACAACATAGTGAAATTCCATCTCTACTAAAAAGGCAAAAATATACCCAAGCGTGGTGGTATGTGCTTGTAGTCCCAGCTACATAGGAGGCTGAGGTGCGAGGATCACCTGAGCCTCAGAAGTCGAGGCTACAGTAAGCCATGATCATACCACTGAACTCCAACCTGGATGACAGAGGAGACTCCGTTTCAAGAAAAAAAAGAATTGTTTATAGGAGGGATATTGTAGATATAGAACAGTGAAGAAAACCAGGGATGTGGATAAAATCAATATAATGTGACCCTTGTTGTGGGCAGCAATTGAAAGAAAGGATGGTGACAGAGTATGATGTGAGTTTGAATAATTAAGAGGAAAATTATATCATTAACCAAGAAGAATATGAAGTAAATATTCGTAGAAAGAAATGTTCCCAGAGTATTTTCAGGCTGAGAAATTGGTCAGGCATTTGGAGATATAGATCAGAAATGAGAAGAAGGAAAAAGATCATAAATGCCAATTTAGGAATTATCTAAAAGGAGATTAAAATTGATGCCATGAGATGCAGCTGGAAACCATCATTCTCAGCAAACTATCGCAAGAACAGAACCAAATACCGCATGTTTTCACTCATAGAAGGAATTGAACAATGAGATCACTTGGACACAGGAAGGTGAACATCACATACCAGGTCCTATTGTGGGGAGGGGTTAGGGGTGAGTGATAGCATTAGGAGATATACCTAATGTAAATGACGAGTTAATGGGTACAGCACACCAACATGGCACATGTATACATATGTAACAAACCTGCACGTTGTGCACATGTATCCTAGAACTTAAAGTATATATATAAAAAATTATGCCATGAAAATGGGTCAGTTTGACAAGAGTAAGAAAGTATAAAGAGAAATAACAGGAAAAAAGGAATTTTGGATAGTAAGTCTATAATCTCTCAGCTATTGGTTCTGCCACCTTGTAGTTCCAAAATGTTGGGCAAATAATTTAACCTCTAAGTCCTAGAATGTTGTAGAAATCAAACAGCATGTGTAAACTAAAGGGTACATGACTGCATATATATTCAGATATCGAACAGTTAATTGTAATTCTGTTATTATTATTGGTGGCATGGTCATTATCATCATCATTATCACCATTACTACTAGGAAAAATGAAAAAATGAAAAGGAAGAGAACTAGAAGAATTGGGATAAGGAAGTACAATACAAATCATGTTAGGATAAACGAATAGAACATCATGGACCAACAACACACTGTAATGTATTATGTGCATTCTGATCTTACATTTTTCGGATAGCAACTTAGCTTTTACCATCTGTAGATGCTAGCCTCTTATAAAATCACACTCAATCATGTTCTTAAGAAAAGCCACTCATAAACTATAAGGAATCAATTAACATGGCTGAGAAGTCTGAGAAGTCTCTTGAGATAACAGATGGTACTTTATAAATAGGCTCTGAATCACCTGTTACATGACTTGAGCTGCCCAATTACCAAGTCCTTCTTCTAAACTTTGTTGTAGTTTCCAAAACGAATTATGGAGCAAAAATAGTCAAAAGGCAAGAACTGTAAATTGTATACTAAAATCAACGTGGGCCAGGTGCAGTGGCCCACGCCTCTAATCCCAGCACTTTGGGAGGCCGAGGCAGGTGGATCACAAGGTCAGGAGTTTGAGACTAGCCTGACCAACATGGTGAAACCCTGACTCTACTAAAAATACAAAAGTTAGCTGGGTGTAGTGAGGCATTCCTGTAATCCCAGCTACTCAGGAGGCTGAGACAGGAGAATCGCTTGAACCTGAGAGGTGGAGGTTGCAGTGAGCCGAGATAGTGCTACTGTACTTCAGCCTGAGTGACAGTGCGAGACTCTGTCTCAAAATATATATATATATGTATATATATCTCACAGATATATATAGAGAGAGTACAGATGCGTCATTGATGGGGATAGCTGAAATTGCAGCAATTTCATTGCATATGACTTACGTATAAAAATTAAATGTATATGTTATGTATGTGTATCCATGTGTACATGTATAAAAGAGAGGACGAAATGGAAAGAGAGAAGGATGTAGGTACAGGGTAAGTGTAGGATAAGATAGAAAAGAAGGCTTTCTAAAATCTGTACTTCCAGGGGTCATCTTATTAAAATAAACAGGAAAGGGACTTGGATGAAGCTGGAAACCACCATTCTCAGCAAACCATCACAAGAACAGAAAGCCAAACACTGCATATTCTCACTAATAAGTGGGAGTTGAACAATGAGAACATACGGACATGGGGGGGAACATTACACACCGGGGTGTGTCGGGGGTTGGAGGGCTAGGGGAGGGATAACATTAGGAGAAATACCTAATGTAGGTGACGGGGTGATGGGTACAGCAAACCACCATGGCACGTGTATACATATGTAATAAAACTGCACGTTCTGCACATGTACCCCAGAACTTGAAGTATAATAATAAAAAAAATCAGACAATACAACATTTATATCTGTTTTCTTAGCAAGAAAAATGTCACCTCTGATTTATAAAAGGGTCTCTCTCAAACATTACTTGAAACCATATCTTGACGGAAGAATAAGCTGAGAGTTAGTTGCTCTTCTCAAATATTATCTTTCAATCCCCCATTTTACTCTTTTAAAAATTTCTAAGTACAGTGGTCTCACAATGAATAAATCTCAGATAGATTCACAGAGAACAGTACAACAGATGGTACTTTATAAGTATAGAGAAGACTCGTTTATGAGTTGCGACCCGTATCAGAAACTTTTAATTTAACACAATACTATAATATGATGATGTTTTCATAAGTGCCCTGGTTTTGCTCTATAATATTATTTACTTAGCTCAGTATCTTTTTTTTTTTTTTTCTGGGTTTCTGTTTCCTTCAACTTACCACCCAGTGAATACAAGTAACATTATCGTTAGATCCCATCTTAAGATCCTAATATAGTATGACTCTGCTAAACTTACTTAATTCATCCATCCATTCAATTAATATTTAATATTTACCAAGTTCCAGACACTATACTAATGCCGGAACCTGGTGGTGAAAACAGGAACATCTTCTATGGAGCCTTTTCTATGGGAGTTAAATATATAGTAGATTTTTTTAAAAAAGCAAAAAATAAAATAAGTTCATTTCTGATAGTACTTAGTGTTATGAAGGAAATAAAACAGGTTAATGTGAAAGTGATAGAGTGATTCAAGTATGTACAGTTTTATATTTTCATATGCATTTTAGCATGTAATTTCCCAAAAGAGGTACTAAAATATTCATATCTCTTTTCACCCATGTCATATTCATATTTGTCCCCTTATTAAAGGCACATTTGTTCTATCATGTCATCAAAAACTGCTCACAGAAATGAGTAATACAATGATGAGTAGCAGAAATTCCAAGAGGAACAAAATAAGTTGCCAGCCCCTGTGGCGTTTTCCAGGAAGGCAGGAAAAACAAGGTACATGGGCCTGAGGAAATCAATACTAACATTCTGTTAAGGATGCTAACAATTATCTTTGGATTAAGTTCCAAATGTGAATGTGTGTCATATGAATTTGGAGAAAAGTGTCATTAATGTCCAGTGGAAGAGAGTGGGACTTTACCTGGACACTGAAGTGTGGGTAAGTGTTGGAATAGGAGGGAGGGAGGAGGACAAGCAGAATTCCAGAGCAGGGAAAAGAAGTGGGTTAAATATGAAGCAAGCTTGTCTGAGGTGGGGCTGATAGAGAAGGAGAAGCTTGTATGGGGAGTTTGAGGACAATCTTGCCTATGGATTTTGATCTGTATACATCAACTAGATAGAATTAATTCAATATTTCTAAGGAGAATTGTATGATGAAAGTGATATTTTATAAAGAAGACTCTGAGATAAGTATGCAGCTTGAAAGTGGCAGATGAGAGAAAATTTAAATCAGTTAGAAGGTTAAACCTTCATGTAAACTCAAATAGCAATGGCAGCAAGAAAGCACACATATGAAACCATTAAAGATCAAAGAGACAAGGCACTGTGAATGATGAGATGAGTGGGGTAAAAGAAATGAAAAAGGGAGGGGCCCAATTTATCCCAGCCAAGGAAATAATACAAAGTGTCTCCCTTACAGTCAGTAATATACTGAATAAACTTTGCAATGACAAAAATGCAAAGAATATTTTTAGAATGTTTTCAAATTTCTAACAGGTAGCCTAAAGTTTTTTTTTTTTTTTTTTTTTTTAGCAGTATTTATTATCTTGCATATGTTTTATACAGGAGTTTAATAAACTTTCCAAAGCTTTGAATAAAATTTAACCTGAACATTCTGTATTTTTTAGTTTTGGATCAATGTTGTACTGGTCACTACTATTTCACCTTAAACATAACTTTTCTATATTTAAATGTAACAATATTTTGACGAATTATTCTTCCATTTTTCTACATTTAGGTTCCTATCAACCCTATATAACTCAGTATTACTTATGAACTTTAGATAGCTATGCATTATAAAAATAAAGTTGGTAAGGGCTGTTATGTTCACAGTTCCTGAAATTTTCAAGCAATTCGCTTTTTTCTATTACCTATGGCCTGAGCAACCCCAAATGTTTATCTCCAGCTTAGACTCCCTTTTTTTGATATCAAGTACCACACATTTAAAAGCACTATTCCAGTACTCTCTGTATATGAACAATAACTGTGGATCTCACCCTATACTTCACATGAGGTGCTAATGTTCCCCTCTATAAACTTTACCACTATGATTTTCAGGAAATTGGCCTCAACATTTACAAGGGGACTGCTCCACCATTGTGCTTTCACGTTAGGGACCACCATGATGTTTCACAGCACTGTGCCTTTGAACATGTTCTCTCTACCTAAAATGAGCAGCCTCCAGTGCTAGGTCTCCTGGTATTTATTTCTTTCCTCTATGAACTTTGGCAGATTTCATTGCTCACCTATGTTTCAGCAATGCTCGTTGTTCATATATCTCTTAAGGAACTTATCACATTTCTGTAACAATTTATTTACAAGTCAGTCTTCCCAAAACAACTATGACCTTTCCCTACTAGACTATGAGCTCCTTGAGAATAGAAGAATAATTACCAGCTGGTATAAATCCATATGCATGCTTTGAGCTGACATAAACGTACATTTTTTCATATGCAAATGTGAATGTCAAAAGTGTAAGTAAGAAGCTTGTGAAATAAATCTTCAGTTTTTTTCCTCTCTAATACTTGCCTAACATTGATTTTTTTTTTTTTTTTGGATCTAGTTGAGATACTTCCTTTATTCTATATGAACAATGTTTTATAACCTCTTTAGAAATAAGTTGCCCAACAAGAGACTTTTAATGTTTTACAATACACATATTGCTAACAAACATCTGCAAGACTATTGTTTATTCACAAAAATAGCCTGCAAAAGGAAGTCTGTATTACATAGGCAACAATGTTTTTAAATGGTTATGTAAACATGGAAAGGGATATTAAATCCTCATTCAAAAGCTTTTTAATTTGAATTCCCATTATACTTTGAAATATTTGGCATAATCTACCATTTAAAATTATTATTTAATTTTTAAATTTTAAAATGTGACTACTACAAAAATGATCACTAGTAAATGTTCAGTAGACATACTAACTACAAATGAAACTGAGACAATGAAGATTAACTTCCCATTGATTTTACTATGGACTTCCCCAAATAACCAAATAATGGTGTCTAATTGGAAAGTTTTAAGCAGAGAAGTAATGAGATTAGATTAACCCTTTGGGATGGTTTCACTGACTGTTTTATGGAGAATGGAAGGTGAAGGACAAGAGAGAAAGCAAAGGACCAGAGAGGAGGAGAATACAATTGTCCACGTGAAAGGTAACATATTGGACAATACATTTAGGAATTTGTGAAAAATAATAAGATTTAAGACACATTTTAGACTACAACAAAATATATAAAATATAATGCAGACAAATTGACTTTCTGAGTCTACATATAGAAACCTGAACCAACCTTTCTATTTTCACACTGGTAATGGGCAAATGTGCATTCATCAAGAAATGTACTGATGTGGAAAACTTAAAATATTTATGATGAATCCATACACTTCTGATTGAAGTTCAAATTTAAGCAGAGGATTAGAAAAAGACCTTTACTTTTACTCTCTATATTTGCTATTTCATTATTTTATCATTTATTTATAGTAATGATCATGAACTCCTTTGGAAAAAATAACATACTTCTATTACAAAAAATTTTTAATGAATGGCAATGTCAATGATTCACTATTAATTTCAGGGAACATATCTTGCATAAAATAAAAAGGCTGTACATCAAATTTAAATTGTCACATCACATAAAAATTTACCAAAATATCATAATTATATATGATAATATGTATTACGAATAAAATATTTTCAAAACATGTAGCACACCAAAATTGTTCTGGCATTTAAAAATGTAGATTACTTTGCTTTTACTTCAATATCATCTACCATAAATGAAATTATGAATTCTATGTTCTGTAGTTTAATGTCTGAAAACTTCTCATATAATTTGAGTGATATTTTTAAATCTCAGTGGCCATCCTGCCATACGAATCAGTTTTGTTTTATAAAATGTAAATTAAAACATTTGCAAAGCCATTTTGCTTCAAAATAAGAGAGATGAGAGATGAGATGTACATTTTTAATTTTACAAATCTTAATTTTTACAAATTATATCAGTTAAAACAAGCTGTGAGTATGTTTTAAAATCAGCTCTAATCAAAACCTCAAAAGCAGCATATGTGAAGAACTCTGGTTAATTTTGAAATTATTCAATGAATCAAAAGCTAAAATTTCACGAAATACAGTAGTACAAAGAACTGTGCTTGATTCAAAATTACTGCATCTGAAATTTGAGAACATTTTAAAAATAGTCAGCAGGATTCGGAGTAATCATTAAGCAAGCATTGATAACGGAGAAAGAAACCATTCTGTGTGTGTCCATTATCTATTATCTCTTCTGACTACAGAAATAAAAGATTTAAATCAAAATATTTCGTTTTTAGCACTACAAGAATACATGGAATTTCATAGTCAAATACCATATGTTTTGAGTTAAAGATATATGTATACATGACATATACATACACGCATATCCATAGCGTGAGTCATCTTGTCAAAATGTATCATAGCATCAAAGTTCCAGAAAGTGTTCATCAAAAGGGTCATTTAAATTTACCTTAATAATATCCAGATCAATTAATACAGAATTTGCCAGCATTTTTCCTACTGTGACCATTGCTGACCTCGTTATCATAGTATCATTTATCAATGATTTCAGAAGAGGCTCTTTCACGAAGTCCCCATCAATCCATTCACTCCACAAATATTTGTCAATGTCTAATGTGAGCCAGACATTGATCTAAGCACTTGAAAAATAGCCAGATCCAAAACAGAACTAGTTCCTACCCTTAACAACCTTACATTCCGGTAAAGGAGACTGAATCAGAAAATCGGGTGGCTTGGATTAAGTTGATGGCAGAGATATAATGAAAACTGAATCAATATAAGACATATTTTGAAGGGTTCAATTAATAGGACCTAAGGATGGACTTGCTCTGGAGGAAGTAATATAGAGGCATCAAAAATAATTCTAACGTCTTTGATATGAAGGGAGTATTATTTATTGAGATAAGGAAGACTGTTGGATAGAAGAGTTTGGAAAGGCAGAAAAAGATTTTTAAAAAACATTTGTGAAATATTAAATTTAAGAAGTCTAGGAGATATCCAACTGGTATGTCAATTAGACAGCTATTTACATGAGTCTGGAGCTCAGAAGGAAACTCAACACACATATAAATTTGGGAGTCAGTGACACAGATTCAATACTTATAAAGAAATGTTAAGAGGTCAACTAGAATAGAAATCCAAACGCGAACAGCCAAGCTATGAAGAACTTTAGCATTTAGTGAACAGGTAAAGGAATAAACGCAAATATATTCCCTAAAACTGAAAAGGAAAAGCAAGAAATATGATTTGTTTCACCACATTAAAAAAAATTTTCAGAAAAAAGTAAGTCTTTAGATGCTTAAAATACTATTCATATTTAAGTAAGGTGAGACTGCAAAGTGTCTATCAGATTTAGCAACGTAGACATTATAGCTTTAGTAGGGAGAGAAGTGGCCTGATTAAAAAAACAAACAAACAAAAAAAAGCTATTCAGTCCTGAAACTACAAATTATTTAACATCAAAAGCCATTCCTTGGTAAACATTTAATCATCTGAGGCAATATTAAAACATCTTACATACTACATACATATTGGCAAATTAAATTTAACAAACTATTACTAAATTCATTCTAAGTGACAAGCAATCTATTATGGTCTGACAATTCAAACGAAAATAGGACAATAGACACAGTCTTTACATATAATGAGCCCATGACATTATAGCACAAATATACATATAAAATGCTGAAAATACCAGATAGAAGCCATGCATAGTGATGCCCAGGGGCCATTGGAATGCAGAAAAATAATAATTTTGTTTCTCTGTTCTATGCATTTTTGATCTAGAATTGCCAGTTTTAATGTTAAAATAGAAATCTATAAAAGCGGCCTGGCGCAGTGGCTCACACCTGTAATCTCAGCATTTTGGGAGGCTGAGGCGGGCGGATCACCTGAGGTGGGGAGTTGGAGATCAGCCTGACCAACATGGAGAAACCCCATCTCTACTAAAAATACAAAATTAGCCAGTTGTGGTGGCTCATGCCTATAACCCCAGCTACTCTGGAAGCTGAGGCAGGGGAATCGCTTGAACCCAGGAGGTGGAGGTTGCGGTGAGCTGAGATCATGGTGAGCCAAGATCGCACCATTACAGTCCAGCCTGGGCAACAAGAGTGAAATTCTGTCAAAAAAAAGAAAGAAAGAAAGAAAAGAAAAGAAAAAGAGAAATCTAGAAAGGCTATTGCTTTTGTAGCTTACAGTAAACCTGAGCTTTAGGAAATTAGCAACTTCATACCTATGCCAAGAATAAGTAAGAAAAATAGTATGGTTAATAAAGCACTTGCAATACTGATTTAGGATTAGGAAAGAGTACAATGCAATTTTTACTTATCAGGCTTCTCTTGTCTTTCAAAATCAAAAGCCTGCTTTATATGTAATCTAATTGCATGGCAGAAGTATGTAGATGTGGAATGAACTAAAAATTGATGAGTATAAAAGAAACGTAGCATGGGAGAATAGTCATAACCAGGCTAACATGACATAATAACTTGATTTTAAAGAATCAACCTTTTTGTCTTTATAATTACTACCAACAAAAATTTATGACATTCACAGAATCATAAAAGTTGCAGCGTAATTTCAATTATATCTTGAAATGAGTTAGTATCAAGAAACTGGTCTTACACTAATGCAGGAGAAAAGTTCAATTGGATTACATATGCCAAGCAAGGCAACTGATTCTGCAAAAGCTCCGTAGGTCCATTTTGTTAAGATAAATACTAAAAATGGTAGCAACTTACTCTTTGCTGAACACAATATATATTGACTCAATCACCAAAACAAAACTATGAAAGTAGCTAGCATTATCCCCATTTTATGTATGAAGAAAGAAAAGCAGAGATAAACTCATTAACTTATCTAAGGTTACTTAGAGAGGAAGAATTATGACTATTATTACATGTTATTTAAGAGTTTAAACAATCTTTGAAATGTTACACGATTCTAATAGACAAGAATCTCATAAACTATTATTGACATCCATATTATGACTTAAAATACATTCCTTTCTGAGATAGATTTAATATTAGTCTGCCTTTTAAAACGTTCTTGCTTTCATTCTATCCAAATAATTTCTTATATGGTGGCTTCGGAACCAGAAATTTGTTACATTCCAATCATTTTGTTGATACTTAGTTTGTTCTCTGCTCAACATTTTTATCTGTAATTGACTAAGTTCTATCAATAAAAATATTTGGAACAGTTTAATTTCAATGGAACTTGTTGGAGGTGGTAATAAACAGGTCTAGTCACCTGGGACTGATCACTCTTTAAAAGAAGAGTTGTCCTCTGTCTCAGTGGGTCATTAACTATTGAATGTTCAGCCTCTGAAAGACAACAATTTCCCCTGACAAAGGCTTGAAGAAGCACCTGCTATCCAAGGAGGGCAGCCATGGGGAGGACAGCTGCTGCTGCCAGATGGTCCTGACATCTCTTGGTCCTATTTTATAGAGGGATTGTTTAAGCACCTTAAAGATCCTATTTCATGGTCAGTGAAATTTATTTCCGATTCCTCACAAGGATACAATGTTTCCACTAAAAAAAACAGAATCTACACAGAGATTACATCCCCAACCCATCTTTTTTCTTTGGTTAAAAGTGATGATGATCATGGTTATAATAAGAGATTTAAAATTAAGGGAAGCAACTATCTATCTTACTCTAGCTCTGGCTCATACTTTAGGGAAAAGGCCAAGACACATGGAAGGAAAACAGATATTAGTAGCAATCAATGACTATTTGTACATCAAAGACATTGATTATGAAACTATCATTTAAGACCCATTACTCTAACAACCACCTTGAAGCTTTCCTGAGCTTGAGGTTATAATGTTATCAGTAAACCTCTAATATCCTTAATACCAAAATATGCAGGAGAATATATTCTGATATCAGCATATCAGATATGTGTTGCACTCACAAAAAAAATTTAATTCTACATAGTCATTAGTGGTGAATTTAATTTTTCAACTCCATATTATATAAGGGGCAGTGAGAAACATCATTCCCTGAATAAGGGATGAACAAAGAAAGAAATTAGGTGTATTTTATCAAGTTATTTATGTATATTTGTTTCTCATTTTTATTGATTGTGGGTTTTAAGTACAACCAATGTTAAAATGTACATTTCAATAGGAATAGAATATATTGGCTAAAAGAAGAATGAAAAAATAGAAATAAATTTTCATTTGAATTCAATACTGTTAATGCAAGTTGCATGTACAGTGTCTTATTCTCCCTACAGCGGTTGTACTTTAAATTGAAATGTCATTGATATACTTTTATAAATCAGAAGGGCTAGTTCATGTATATTTTATTCTCTATACCAATCCTTTTAGGACATAATTAAATGCAAACAAACAGAAAAGAACTAACTTGAATCAATGTGTCCTTCTGAATGACATATCCTTCATACCTGCAAAGCCATCTCATCAGCTAGACTACTGCACTCA
>NW_012103188.1:2265354-2267986 GCF_000951045.1 Mandrillus leucophaeus | reverse complement strand
GACAGATAGATATCCAGAACATGTGAGATATATGATAGTCACAGAGATACAGATAAATAGGTCTATGTTACAGATACTGGCTAAGAATTTCACAAATATTAATTCATTTAATACTCATGATGTATTCATGAAGTGGCCACTATTATCACTCCAATTTTACAGATGAGAAAACTGAGGCTAGACATGACATAACTGTACCAAATCACATAGCCAGAAAGTGGTGGAACCAGACAACACACTCCTGAACCTACTCTTACCTAGTAAGTTATATATACTATCTCAATATTTGAATATAAACTAATTTTCTGGCACTGGAATCTTTTCAGATCTAACTTTGGTAACCTTTGAAACTATTGATGGTCTTTCCTTAAAATTCTCTTTAATGTTATCTTCTGTCACTGTGAGGAAAATGGCTGTGCAGCAGTCAAGAGTAGGCCAAAGTAAACATCTGGCACAGCATGACACAGCAGGATTGGAGCAAAAGTGCACAATCCCTTGCATTATATAACCACAGTTATGTAACCATGTTATGAGTGGACTCACCACCTGGCTCTGAGCCACTGTTGTCTATGAAGTGCATAAATATATCACTGACACTGTGAGGGGTGGTGCATAATAAAGCCATGTCCCACCTGCCTATGGCCCCCCTAGTGTTCTTTCAACTACCTGCCACCTATTCACCAACTCCCCTAGGACCCCAGCTCAGGTTGGAACCTTATAATTGGGGTAGTCAACAGGATTCCAAGGTGAGCGAGTCCTCAGCTCCTGATGGTCCTGGGTCAGCTATGTGGTCTCAGCATGGGTTGTGGTACCTTGTGGCAGCCTTCCTGCTCAGATGGGCCCCGGTGAAAACACGGGTGGTGGTGGATGGGTCTCCCGTGACCATGGAGAAGGCACCGAAGCACTGTGAAGCACAGAACACTGAAAAGGAGCGAGCCTCTGCTGGCAGAATTGGATGGGCGTTTTTGACTGTGCTATGGGAAGTCCACATTCAGTCCCTGTGGGATACAGCTCAGGTAAGGGACTTCCAGGGGCAAGCAGAGCGCCTGGAGATCCAGATACACAGCTTGAAATGAGAATTAGGGCCTGCTGTTAGTGTGGGCCTGGGTCAGCTATCCCAGTCAGAGATCCCCGCCTAGTCTGATACCAAGGAGGAAGAACCTCCACTGCAGGCTCACCCAGTGGTCCGTCAGAAAATAGAGCAGGAACAGCCATTGGGGCCCCGGTGTGGGGGGGGGGGTTCAGGGACACCCTACTGTGGTGGATCACATGTCGATACAGTGCCTATACCCCAACTGAGTTGCATAAGTTAGTTAACAGTGTCAGCAGTTCATGGGGGAACCCCTACCCATCTGGATGCTTTGCCTTTTGGATGAGGGAGCCTATGGTATTGTCTGCTCTGCCTCTGAAATGGAAAAGTTGGTCTCCATTATGACCCATCCCTCCCTTCATCAGCGATTGCAGGTGAGCAGGCGGTTAGCACGGAGCAAGGTGACCACACCCTGATTGAATGGCTGATGGCTGCTATAGAATGGTATGGAATGATGTCAGAGAAATACCAAAAACTGTGAGTAAATGGCAATCATATGCAGAGCTGGTGCAGGTAATTCGGGAAATGGGTATGTGGCAAATTGTGTTTGATTTAAATACCTGAGGGCCATATGTTGAATGCTTTACCTCCCACGTGAGGGGCCTTGTGTTGGGCTCTGCACCCCCGAGTGCTTTCAGCTCTCTGGCCACTGCCCTTACTCTGTATGTGGGGCACTGTGTACATGAGATGACTACTGCCATGGTGGCCCTCAGAGAAGCAGAGGGCCATTGGCGGGACCAGGGATTTTGTGCCATAAAAAGGGGGAAGTTACCCTTTCCACAGGTGGCGCCTCATGGGACAAAAAAGGGCCCCAGCGGGTGACCTGCACACAGATGTGAATTGATTCAATTTTGGCTGGGGTTGACCAAGATAAAACTGATAGGCAACCCAGTGAAGTGCTGTGAACTTTGTGGAGGCAATTGCCCCCAGAGCAGCAATTCCAGAAAATGTCCAAGATGGGGCAGGACGATGTTGCTCAACTCAGTCCCACCAGGACGCTCCAGCTCAAAGACTACTTGAAGGTGGGTGGAGTTACACAGCCTTTTGTGTTTGATTAGGGAACTGACCAAGATGCCTGGCTTGGGGGGAAACCAGACGACCAGAGGCCACATATGGAATTGGCAATCCACTCTCCCCACTGCCGGCACTGGTAGACGCTGGTGCAGAGTGTAGCCTCGTCTATGGGAACCCAGATAAGTTTCCAGGCAAGGCTGCATACATAGACATACATGGAGGCCGGTCAGTGAAAGTGAAAAATATAACCGTGCTGCTGACTCTGTAGGAGAGGGGCACCCCCACATTCCCAATGGGGCATGGTATATGGATGGGTCCAGCCAGGGTGTGACTGCTACCTGGACTGCTGTTGTGGTCCAGCTTATTACTGACACCATATGATTTTTTTATCAGGTGTGGACAAAGTAGTCAAGGGGCTGAACTCAGAGCAGTGTAGATGGTGATCACCAAGAAGGAGACACCCATGGCAATCTGCACCAATAGATGGGCAGTTTATCAGGGTCTAATCTTGTGGTTAACTACCTGGAA
>NW_012103188.1:2260905-2263479 GCF_000951045.1 Mandrillus leucophaeus | reverse complement strand
ATGTGTTGCACTCACAAAAAAATTTTAATTCTACATAGTCATTAGTGGTGAATTTAATTTCTCAACTCCATATTATATAAGGGGCAGTGAGAAACATCATTCCCTGAATAAGGGATGAACAAAGAAAGAAATTAGGTGTATTTTATCAAGTTATTTAAGTATATTTGTTTCTCATTTTTATTGATTGTGGGTTTTAAGTACAACCAATGTTAAAATGTACATTTCAATAGGAATAGAATATATTGGCTAAAAGAAGAATGAAAAAATAGAAATAAATTTTCATTTGAATTCAATACTGTTAATGCAAGTTGCATGTACAGTGTCTTATTCTCCCTACAGCGGTTGTACTTTAAATTGAAATGTCATTGATATACTTTTATAAATCAGAAGGGCTAGTTCATGTATATTTTATTCTCTATACCAATCCTTTTAGGACATAATTAAATGCAAACAAACAGAAAAGAACTAACTTGAATCAATGTGTCCTTCTGAATGACATATCCTTCATACCTGCAAAGCCATCTCATCAGCTAGACTACTGCACTCATGCTCATAAATTTGACAAGGTTGGTTGATTCTCTTCCAATCCTATTTACATTTAGAAATATGTAGCCATATAGGATATTTTTCTATTAATTTATAAAGCGCTTCAGTTATGATGAAAGGCAACATTACCTGTCTGTTTCCAGCACAGGTTAATATTTTGATTACCTTTGTATCTCATTGTTAATGTAGAGTTTTTGAATAGAAACTGAAATGCAGTACAGATTTTGCTATGTTTTAGAAGATAAAGCATTCAGTTAGGATAGTCCAAAACTGTCGATGGGATCATCTTTCATTAGGGCCACTTAAGCCAATATATGGATAAAATGATTCATCACTTTAACTCTAGAAGCCATTATTTCTAATTAAAAACTACCCCATAAATACCTATTTTATTATGACATCTGTGTGGTAAATAAATTCAAGCTATCAGTAAAGCACTCACCAAGGAAATTACCTTAAAAAATTACTTCATTTCCAAGTGTATCTTCCTAATTAAAATGACTATTTCCCATCCATATTTCTAAATTGCAATTTATAATAACTTTAGAGTCTCTGAATATCTAACACTTCGGGAAGTTATTATCTGGATTTCTTAAATCACAATGCCTACAAAAAATTTAACCATTTATTGACCTTTTACAATTATGTGCATGAAAATTTATAGAGCTCCCTGATACTCAAAGAGAAAAAGAACAAACTGATAAAACTCTATAATCATTTTCCTCCAACTCCAATCTACAGAAGTGGGGGTTAATTCCAATTCAATTACATCAACTGTACAATTATCACGTATACTACTTTGGGATATAAAAAGATACATAATACATGAATTCACATACTGATGTGACAATCTTCCAAAGCATTTTGTCTCTCCAATATTTAAGGAATGACTGATTCCTTCACCTTTAATTTTTAACTTTGCTTTCTACCCACCTTTCTTTTCTAGGTAGACAACATGGTGCAATGAAAACAACTTGAGGGTCGTGTTTCTTTAGATTCAGATATGAATATTTACTTTGCCATTTACTAGCAATACAGTTTCCCTTACTAAAGTTCAGTTTACAATTGTCAAGCTTCAGTATCCTATCACTGTCTCTAATTTCTCAGTCTGACCTGATTTATGTTCTCAAACAATACTGTGATTGTTGGCTGTGCTAACAAAACTGTAAGCAAACATTGGACTGTGTCTTCCTGGAGAACAGAATACAAACTTTGGAGTTAAATTATACCTGGGTTTGTAACCACGTCTCCCTACCAATATCTAACAATATCTGTATTTAGAATAGGTTATTTCACTGAAAAATGCTTTTCTTCATTAAGCCATAATTATATGAGATATAAATATATTTATCTGGAACAATAGATAGATGATAGATAGATAGATAGATAGATAGATAGATAGATAGATAGATAGATAGATAGAGATAGATAAATAGATAGATAGACGACAGATAGATATCCAGAACATGTGAGATATATGATAGTCACAGAGATACAGATAAATAGGTCTATGTTACAGATACTGGCTAAGAATTTCACAAATATTAATTCATTTAATACTCATAATGTATTCATGAAGTGGCCACTATTATCACTCCAATTTTACAGATGAGAAAACTGAGGCTAGACATGACATAACTGTACCAAATCACATAGCCAGAAAGTGGCGGAACCAGACAACACACTCCTGAACCTACTCTTACCTAGTAAGTTATATATACTGTCTCAATATTTGAATATAAACTAATTTTCTGGCACTGGAATCTTTTCAGATCTAACTTTGGTAACCTTTGAAACTATTGATGGTCTTTCCTTAAAATTCTCTTTAATGTTATCTTCTGTCACTGTGAGGAAAATGGCTGTGCAGCAGTCAAGAGTAGGCCAAGGTAAACATCTGGCACAGCATGACACAGCAGGATTGGAGCAAAAGTGCACAATCCCTTGCATTATATAACCACAGTTATGTAACCATGTTATGAGTGGACTCACCACCTGGCTCTGAGCCACTGTTGTCTATGAAGTGCATAA
>NW_012103188.1:2255496-2260115 GCF_000951045.1 Mandrillus leucophaeus | reverse complement strand
GTGGTGGATCACATGTCATACAGTGCCTATACCCCAACTGAGTTGCATAAGTGAGTTAACAGTGTCAGCAGTTCATGGGGGAACCCCTACCCACCTGGATGCTTTGCCTTTTGGATGAGGGAGCCTATGGTATTGTCTGCTCTGCCTCTGAAATGGAAAAGTTGGTCTCCATTATGACCCATCCCTCCCTTCATCAGCGATTGCAGGTGAGCAGGCGGTTAGCACGGAGCAAGGCGACCACACCCTGATTGAATGGCTGATGGCTGCTATAGAATGGTATGGAATGATGTCAGAGAAATACCAAAAACTGTGAGTAAATGGCAATCATATGCAGAGCTGGTGCAGGTAATTCGGGAAATGGGTATGTGGCAAATTGTGTTTGATTTAAATACCTGAGGGCCATATGTTGAATGCTTTACCTCCCACGTGAGGGGCCTTGTGTTGGGCTCTGCACCCCCGAGTGCTTTCAGCTCTCTGGCCACTGCCCTTACTCTGTATGTGGGGCACTGTGTACATGAGATGACTACTGCCATGGTGGCCCTCAGAGAAGCAGAGGGCCATTGGCGGGACCAGGGATTTTGTGCCATAAAAAGGGGGAAGTTACCCTTTCCACAGGTGGCGCCTCATGGGACAAAAAAGGGCCCCAGCGGGTGACCTGCACACAGATGTGAATTGATTCAATTTTGGCTGGGGTTGACCAAGATAAAACTGATAGGCAACCCAGTGAAGTGCTGTGAACTTTGTGGAGGCAATTGCCCCCAGAGCAGCAATTCCAGAAAATGTCCAAGATGGGGCAGGACGATGTTGCTCAACTCAGTCCCACCAGGACGCTCCAGCTCAAAGACTACTTGAAGGTGGGTGGAGTTACACAGCCTTTTGTGTTTGATTAGGGAACTGACCAAGATGCCTGGCTTGGGGGGAAACCAGACGACCAGAGGCCACATATGGAATTGGCAATCCACTCTCCCCACTGCCGGCACTGGTAGACGCTGGTGCAGAGTGTAGCCTCGTCTATGGGAACCCAGATAAGTTTCCAGGCAAGGCTGCATACATAGACATACATGGAGGCCGGTCAGTGAAAGTGAAAAATATAACCGTGCTGCTGACTCTGTAGGAGAGGGGCACCCCCACATTCCCAATGGGGCATGGTATATGGATGGGTCCAGCCAGGGTGTGACTGCTACCTGGACTGCTGTTGTGGTCCAGCTTAGTACTGACACCATATGATTTTTTTATCAGGTGTGGACAAAGTAGTCAAGGGGCTGAACTCAGAGCAGTGTAGATGGTGATCACCAAGAAGGAGACACCCATGGCAATCTGCACCAATAGATGGGCAGTTTATCAGGGTCTAATCTTGTGGTTAACTACCTGGAAGTTACCGAATTGGCTAGTTGGTCACCAGCTCATTTGGAGCCAGGCCACGTGGCAAGACCCATGGAAAATGAATTACGTTTGCATGTTCCTCCCCGGCCTTTGTGGGGCTGGAGTTCAAGGTTGGACCTGGTGCTCCAAACCTTGAATGAACAGCCACAGAAAGGCGGCCCAGCCCCAGTGGGGCACTGCTACACTGGGCCACTGCCTCCATCCAGTTACAGATACAGACACCAAGGATGACCTCCTCCGACTGGACATGGGGATGAATGGTAATCTGTTATTGCCTGCCTCAATGCCCCTAAAGGCAGGAAAACAAAAAGCCTGGCTTTGGCCATGGACCCTCGAAGGCCCCATTGCCGATGGTTAGCTATCATAGTCCCCTGGGGGGAGGGCCTACTGTATGATTTACATGTCACTCCTTGGGTATTTAATATATGGCCTCTGTGAATGACTGTTCATAGGGGAATGGCCAGGGAAGGAACCCTGCTCTGGGGGACATATGTACCATTTGTGTGGCCTAATATGAGCTCCCCAGTAACTTTAGCACAGATGCAGGATGCAAAGGAACCGTGGGGAGCATCGTCTAGGGCAGAAGCCCCTGGCAGCTGCCAGAAATGAACAGTTAGCCTGTATTTTGCCTGAGGAGCATGATTCATCCGTTAGTACCTGTGCCCACTGTCATTTCGACCATAGATTGACATGCTCCAAAAGCATTATGAAATGGGCCCACACCTACACTGAGGTGGAAATACACTAATATTTCCAACTGTAGGATCTGCACCACCCTTCCACCAGCAGCTGCGGACTGCTTGCCCTGGCACATACACTTAGCTTCTATGGAGAACTGGGCATGGCTAGAGACTTGGGGTCCCATATGCGATGCCTGGAATGTGAAAAGGTCAACTTTGGATAGGGGGCACGGCAAAACCAATGGCATGCCCATCCCCTGGCTGACCCGTAATGTCTATGACGAATGGGGCTGGTTAATGGGGGAACATGTAGTGTGCCCACCACAGGTACCATGATGTATAGAGCAACAATCAGACGGCATCAACATGGGGTATTTGCCCACCATAGCCTGCACAAATGTAGCATATGTCACCACACCAAGGGTGTAGTGGAATAGGTGGCCTCATCAAGGTCAAGCTCCAATGGACTTTGTGTCCCCTGGGAGTTTATGGGTCTGTGGATACAAGGAATGGCCATATTTGCCAGTGAACTGGACTGGCCCTTGTACTTGGGGGTGGCCTTTGTGCCACATTGGGGTGGCCCAATGTGGGAAGGCAATGTGCTTCCCACATTGCCTAGGCACCCACATAACTGGGAGGTGCTGTGTTCCCACTTTTTGCAAGTGTTGCAAGCCCCTTGGTGGCTCTGCCCCTTAGCTTTGACCATCCCTGGAACAGGTGTCATTACTGTAGAAACGCAGGTTACAGCCCTTGCAGAGTACACAGCTTGGCCCCGAATTACACCCATGTCACCCTCCTGTTAACCAATGAGGCTGATCAAACCAGAAAAGTGGTGCTGCAAAACTGGATGGCCTTAGATATAGTAACAGCTGCCCAAGGTGGCACCTGTGCCCTTATAGGGACACAATGTTGTACATTTATTCCAGAAAGTCAACAAAACATAACGGCAGCCTTGCAAGGGATGTCACAGGAGATTGAAGCAGTTGAGAGCCTTACTGATGACCCCCTACAGAGATGGTGGACATCCCTGAGCTCTGGCCTATGTTGGGCCCTGATAATCATGGGGAGCCTAACAGGGATATTAGTAGTAGGTTGTTGCTCCTTGTATTATTGTTGTGGCCTATGGGTCCAGGGTGCCACCCTGTGGGCAAGTTTCCCCACTAAGAGGACCCTCTCGGCCTAGGGGGTAGAGTGTAAGGAAAATGGCTGCGTGGCAGTCAAGAGCCGGCCAAGGTAAACATCTGGCACAGCAGGATGCAACAGGATTAGAGCACAGGCGCACAATCCCATGCATTATATAATCACAGTTATGTTACCATGTTATGGGTGGCTCATCACCTGACTCTGAGCCACTATTGTCTGTGAAGTGCACACATGTATCACTGACACTGTGAGGGGCAGCACATAATAAAGCCATGTCCCACCTGCCTATGCCCCTCCACTCCCCGAGTGTTCTTTCAATTACCCACCACCATCCATCAACTCCCCTTGGACCCCAGCTCAGGTTAAAACCTGACAGTCACATTGTCCTATTTTTGTAGGTTCCTTTCTAAATCTCTCATTAACATTCACCCTTATTGGCCTCCTTCACTCGCTCTTCGTTTTCTACTTTTTTAAGTGGAGGTATTCATCAAAGACTCACCTTTAAACATGTTCTTACTCTACGCTCCTTCCATGGCTTATGGCTACCATATACACATATTAAATCCATCTGTTCTTATCTCAGGTTAACCAAGTCCCTGGTTCTAAATTTCAAAACAATGCATTTCCATCTAAAAACAGAACAGCACAATCAGGACTTTCAGTAGGCTTTACAAGTCTGAAACATCTCACAACCATGACTCTCTCCTACCAATCCCAACTCTTACGCTCCCTGTGATTTCAATCTATTAAAATGGCATTACTGGCCCTAATCCCTTGGCCTCCACCTAGACCCTTTCCACTATTTATCTTCCATACTGCTCTCTGCCAGATCAAACTATTTTCATGGATTCTCCCTATACCTTCATCAAGGCTCAGATGACATCATGTTGATGTAGCATAAAGTCCAAATTCTCTAACACAGTGTTCAATAGCTCTGAAGTTAAACTCCTATACACTTTCCCATCTTGTCTTCTATCAATCCTATCCACACTGGATTCAATGCTCTGTGAAATATGGAAGTTCATCGCCTCTGGCTTTGTCCATACTATTCCAAGGGCTGCTCCTATTTGTTCCTTCTCTATGTATCCAAATCTTAATCATCCTGTTTATCTACTGAAATAGTCAATGTTTTCTAGTCGTTTCATTTGGGTAGTTAACTCTCAACTTCAACATCCCTTTCTTTGGAATCTTCTGATCCTGTTGTACAAAAATACTGCATAAACAAGATACGTAAAACTGCAAAATTTGGAGAGAAAGTAACTCAGGTAAGCTATATAATTTTACCTCAAAATTTTACCTAATTCTTTTTTTTTTTTGTTTTGTTTTTTGTTTTTTTGAGACTGAGTCTCGCTCTGTCACCCAGGCTGGAGTGCAGTGACCGGATCTCGGCTCACTGCAAGGTCCGCCTCCCAA
>NW_012103188.1:2252314-2253466 GCF_000951045.1 Mandrillus leucophaeus | reverse complement strand
AAGCTCCTCCTCCCAGGTTCTCACCATTCTCCTGCCTCAGCCTCCCGAGCAGCTGGACTACAGGTGCCCACCACCACGCCCGGCTAATTTTTTGCATTTTTAGTACAGACAGTTTTCACCATGTTAACCGGGATGGTCTCGATCTCCTGACCTCATGATCCACCCACCTCAGCCTCCCAAAGTGCTGGGATTACAGGTGTGAGTCACTGCACCCGACTGGCATTTGCCAGTTTCATAGAAAATACAGACAAGTATTTTACCCCAAGTTAGACAGTTATTAAAAAACAGCTAAAACTTGAATATAGGCCTTCCACTAATACTACAAAATAACTAGAGTGGAATTTTTCAACTAGTGTGAACGTTTGTTCTTTGATATAAGTCATAAAAACAAAGAGTTATATAATGAAGTTCTTATTCACCTCCAAATGTAAGTAGACTTTTTTTTTTTTTTTTTACCTTGGGTATGACCTTAGGTACTCTGTGTTTTAGTTTTTCCACTTACACAAATGAGGCTTTAAGCCAATCTTTAAACTTTCCTTTGGAGCAAATATGTTATTATTATAAGGTTCATCATAATAAAAATATGTGAAGAAAAGCTAACCAACGAATATGTTATGGAAACCAAAATATTTTTAAAATACTGATTAGAAAATCGAATCCACCATCATATAGTGATACTATTTTGCTCACTTAAAGATACTCTCTATGTGAAAGATACCATGGGAGAACAAATGAAGACAATAGAAAAGTGTGGCATAAAATATTTTACTATGTTGTCATGCCCAATCAGATTTAAAGTAAATTAAAAAGATCACTTAAAGTATCTAAATATGGGCTGGGCATTGTAGCTCACGCCTGTAATCCCAGCACTTTGGGAGACTGAGGTGGGTGGATCACCTAAGGTCAGGAGTTGGAGACCAGCCTGGCCAACATGGTAAAACGCCGTCTCTACTACACATAAAAAAAAAAAAAAAAAATCAGCTAGGCATGGTGGCACATGCTTGTAATCCCAGCTACTGGGGCAGCTGTGGCAGGAGAATCACTCAAACCCGGGAGGTGGAGGTTGCAGTGAGCCAATATTGCACCATTGTTCTCCAGCCTAGGTAACGAGAGTGAAACTCCATCTCAAAAAAAAAAAAAAAAAAAAAAAAA
>NW_012103188.1:2226089-2246184 GCF_000951045.1 Mandrillus leucophaeus | reverse complement strand
ATATATATATATACTCTTAAAGCCTCACACAAAAATCAAATCACATAATTAATTATTTTATGTAAGTGAAAACTATGTGGGCAGATTACTATTCATTTATAGAACAGATATTCCCCCAAGCAGGGTGTTACTAACTTTTATAATATCAGTGAATTAGGTACACTGAAACATCTACATTAGTCTCAAATGCTTATTTGTCGATTTTACTTAGGAAGATATGTTGGACCAATTCTGGTTTTATCATGTTTACAGAAAAACTCTTAGAAACATTAGTAAATAATATAACCAAGTATAAAATAAGGTACTCCATAATTCTTCTACTTTTCCATATCTGTGTGTATGCATAAACATGGCATGTTTGTGAATATGTTAGTGTATATTCATAAGCATGTTAGTGGCATATGTTTGCCACAATCTTGGCTGAAAATATATGATGAGAAATCAAAGAAACTACTATTTACTTCTTAGAAAAAGCCAAATATTTAAGAATGTTTTAAGGAAGATATTGCAGTTGGTTATCTTTCTAGGGACACTGAAGTTGATACATTGAAAATGTTATACACCCATTTTAACTTTAAGGCTTTAAACTTTACTTTTAATGAAAGATTCTCAAGACTCCACAGTCCGAACGCATAAACGGTGAAATTTGTAGATCACTCTTTCACACGTAGAAAGCCACGAAAATACAAAGCAGTCACTCACTTTGTTGGGACATGCCTTTGATTGGACAATTTTTTAAGTATATCCTTCATATAAGTTATAAAGATTATATAAGTTAAAAATCAAGTTACAAGAAGATTCACACAAGTTGTGGTATTGAATTGAGTCCTTAGCAAGGATGAATAGATGAATGATGAAGGATAAATAGACGTTTTTAAGATGAAAAAGGGATGTGGGAATGAATTAATAATGAATGAAGAAAAGTCATATCTAATTATAAATATTGTTGATAGTTTTCCTGAAAATAAGTACTAAAATCTTTATGATCAAGGTGTTTTGACTCATGGGCATCAATTGTATCCATAGAACTATCTGTCATTACAATACTTTACTAAAGTCCCTAATATTCCTTTACTTAATAGTATGGATCACACTATTTATAGAAATTAAATTTTAATTATAAAATTAAAAAATAATTAATTTTAATCATAAAAATACTAAATTAAATCATATTGAAATCATGAGGAAGTTTTTCCTACTTGTAAGTGGTATCAAAGCATTTAGAAATATTTTTCCTGGTTTCTCTGTATAAAATGTAAGAAAAATAAATAAGGCACTGGAGTAACAATAAATAGTACTTTTTAAAGTGCCATAGAGATAGAAATTATTCTTCTTGTTGACACTTTATTAGATTTCTAGTGCTGTTCACATGCATTTCATTTGATCCTCACAGCAACTGTGTGAATTTGTTAGTAAGATGGTATTTGCCAGTTTTTCTTTTTCTTTTCTTTTCTTTCTTTTTTTTTTTTTTTTTGAGACAGAGACTCACTCTGTTGCCCAGGCTGGAGTGCAGTGGTGTGATCTCGGATCACTGTAAGCTCCTCCTCCCAGGTTCTCACCATTCTCCTGCCTCAGCCTCCCGAGCAGCTGGACTACAGGTGCCCACCACCACGCCCGGCTAATTTTTTGCATTTTTAGTACAGACAGTTTTCACCATGTTAACCAGGATGGTCTCGATCTCCTGACCTCATGATCCACCCACCTCAGCCTCCCAAAGTGCTGGGATTACAGGTGTGAGTCACTGCACCCGACTGGCATTTGCCAGTTTCATAGAAAATACAGACAAGTATTTTACCCCAAGTTAGACAGTTATTAAAAAACAGCTAAAACTTGAATATAGGCCTTCCACTAATACTACAAAATAACTAGAGTGGAATTTTTCAACTAGTGTGAACGTTTGTTCTTTGATATAAGTCATAAAAACAAAGAGTTATATAATGAAGTTCTTATTCACCTCCAAATGTAAGTAGACTTTTTTTTTTTTTTTTTACCTTGGGTATGACCTTAGGTACTCTGTGTTTTAGTTTTTCCACTTACACAAATGAGGCTTTAAGCCAATCTTTAAACTTTCCTTTGGAGCAAATATGTTATTATTATAAGGTTCATCATAATAAAAATATGTGAAGAAAAGCTAACCAACGAATATGTTATGGAAACCAAAATATTTTTAAAATACTGATTAGAAAATCGAATCCACCATCATATAGTGATACTATTTTGCTCACTTAAAGATACTCTCTATGTGAAAGATACCATGGGAGAACAAATGAAGACAATAGAAAAGTGTGGCATAAAATATTTTACTATGTTGTCATGCCCAATCAGATTTAAAGTAAATTAAAAAGATCACTTAAAGTATCTAAATATGGGCTGGGCATTGTAGCTCACGCCTGTAATCCCAGCACTTTGGGAGACTGAGGTGGGTGGATCACCTAAGGTCAGGAGTTGGAGACCAGCCTGGCCAACATGGTAAAACGCCGTCTCTACTACACATAAAAAAAAAAAAAAAAAATCAGCTAGGCATGGTGGCACATGCTTGTAATCCCAGCTACTGGGGCAGCTGTGGCAGGAGAATCACTCAAACCCGGGAGGTGGAGGTTGCAGTGAGCCAATATTGCACCATTGTTCTCCAGCCTAGGTAACGAGAGTGAAACTCCATCTCAAAAAAAAAAAAAAAAAAAAAAAAAGAAAAAAAAAAACTAAATATGTTTAAATCTGTGAAAATCACAATCACAATTTTTTAAAAATCACAACGCTGCTAAAAATTGACTGCATACAGCATATCCTCAAATAAGTTCTTTCATTATAATGTTGATGAGAAAAACAAATTGATTTCCAGGGGACCACTGTCTGTGTGGAGTTTGCATGTGTTCCCCGTGTGTGTGGGTACTCTTGGGGTAGTCTGGTTTCCTCCCATATCCCAAATTAAGTATGTGCACATTAGGTCAACTGTTCTTACTCAGTGGTTCCAGTCCAAGTGGGGGTGGCTGTGTGAGTGTGCCTTGCAATGGAAGGACGTCCCGTCCAGGGCGGGTTCCCAGCTTGCCCCCTGGGTTGGCTCTGGCCACTGGCGACCCTGAACTGGAATAAGTGAATAAACAGTTATCTCACTTGTTTTCATTATTCTTTCTTAAATGTATATAGAGCTCACATTTATTTCAGTGTTAATATTAGAAGTATTTTGATCTTTATTTAGAAATTGGTGATGTTTGTGTGATCAGAAATATACCTTAGAACTTAACTCATTTCTATTAATTAGCATATAGTAAAGTTGCTTTCATTATACATCACTTCACTTACTTATAATAGCAGTTTCCAAGGACCTACTAATTATGTTAAGTGAAGATTTACTGTATATTTTATATTAAATATACCTACATCTTTTTAATTGTGAGAAAGTATACCAACATTCTTAACAAAATAATCATCATCTAAGCTATGCATTCTGAGAATTATGTCATTGAAACTATAATAAAGTTTTCTAAATCAATTAAATTATTGAAATTCATGACAAAGTATTTCTATTTATAGTCACTAAACTGTAAATAAAAATCTGAATTAATTTAACTTTTTTCTTTTTATACATGATAGAAGTTTTAAATGTTACTGTATGCTATCTATATATCCAACTGAGTATCTCTTCTTAAATGGCCCTCATGAACACATGAACATTTAACACAGTTAATAATATTAAGTACCATGCCATTTTAATTTCATTAACACATATTAATGTGAATTAATAGATCATTTTATTTAAAAATGAACAAAGATTTGACCCTACTGAGAATTTTCTGAACAGAATGCAGCTTCTCTATTTAAATAGTCTGTTTTAATTCAGTGTGTTGTTTTCCTTTGTGGAATTTATCACTCTGTGTTATTTTATCAAAGAACAAAGCTTTTAGTGAGACAAGAAAGTATCGATAGGAAGAAAAACATACTGCAAAAAGACAAAGGTGCAGACCATACTGAAGACACAGAAGAAATGCACACAAGATAACCCCAAACAAAGTTTTATCTAAATTTGCTTCTATTGTGAAGACAAAACCATGTCCGATGTTCAGAATCTGAAATATGCTCAATTGCAAAATATCAGACAATTGCTATGGCAGAGACCACTAGGTGACTACCCAGTATTGATTCTCTACTTCCCCTTTAACAGAACTCCAATTCTCTTGGCAGCAATCCTGTTCTCGCCCTAAAGAGAAATTGCACTTCTACTCTTTCAGATATGGGAGAACACATGATATTTTGTCCAAATAAATATAAGAGAAAGTTGTTGAGCAAAACTTCCAAAATGGGTAGCAATCTTATGTGAAATGTGCCTTTTGCTTCTTGCTCTTCTCTTTTTCCAGCCAGAACACAGAAACTGGCTGGCATGAAAATGAAGGTCACATGTAAGGACAGCAGAAAAAGAATCTTGCAGCCACAGAAGCCTCCACTCCCTTTGTCCAGTCTTTAAGCAATTTAGACCAATCTCAATCTCCAACAGAAACCCTTGCCTAAAATTCATCTTTCATTTTCTAAAAAATTCAACAAGTCTAACTGAAGGCCTTCATTGCTCTACCACCAGCATACAATCAATTTAATCCCTTTAACCTATTCTGCAGTCAAAGGTTAACCTCCAAAACTATCTCCCTCACCTGACTCCATATTCTGTATGTCTCATTCAAGGAGTGAACCCAATTTAAGCACAAGATAGGATTCTCTGCACCTCCTCTAAAAGTGAAAAAAAAAATGTAATTTGGCGTAAACTATTTTGAAACATCAATTATCATTTCATTAAACATTAAAGAAGGTTTTTCTAAATTTTTTCAAGAATAACCCTATACAAAAAAATCACCTCAAACAATACTATTTTTTTTTTTTTTGAAACCAGTGCTTCACAAACTGTCTATGGTAAAGGACCTCTTTGATTTTTTTTGTTTGATGTTTTGTTTTTTATGTTTTTTTGAGACAGAGTCTGGCTCTCTCACCCAGGCTGGAGTGTGGTGGCACAATCTCAGCTCACTGCAACTTTGACCTACTGGGTTCAATGGTGATCCTCCCACCTCAGCCTTGCAAGGAGCTGGGACCACAGGTACGCGCCACCACGACTGGCTAATTATTTTATTTGTAGAGATGGGGGTCTCACTGCATTGCCCACGCTGGTCTTGAACTCCTGGGATCAAGTGATCTGTTCACCTTGGCTCCCAAAGTGCTGGGATTACAGGTGTAAGCCACCGCACCTGGTCTTGTTTGTCAATTTTTTTAATGCAGGGATCCCCAACCCCTAGGCCATGTACTGGCCCATGGCCTGTTAGGAACCCGGATGCACAGCAGGAGGTGAGCAGCAGGCAAGCAAGCATTACCACTTAGGATATGCCTCCTGTCAGATCAGCAGTGGCATTAGATTCTCACTGCAGCATGGACCTTAGTGTGAAGTGCACACAGGAGGGATCTAGGCTGCCTGTGTCTTATGATAATCTAATGCCTGATGATATGTCACTGTCTCCCATCACCTCCAGATGTAGTTTCAGAAAAATAAGCCCAGGGTTCCCAATGATTCTACATTATGGTGAGCGTTATAATTATTTCATTATATATTATAATGTAATAATAACAGAAATAAAGTGCACAATAAATAGAATGCACTTGAATCATCCTGAAACCATCCACCACCTCACCCCACCCAGGTCCGTGCAAAACGTGTCTTCCACAAAACTGGTTCCTGGTGCCCAAAAGGTTGGGCACCACTGTTTTAATGCATCTGTTTTATATACCAATTCTTTTATAAAATTTACCCTCCTCCTCAACAACAGAAAAATCCACTGGTCATATGTTTGAATGTTGTAACAAATATTAAATTGTTATAAAAGTTTCCAAAAGCTTATTCTCAACTTTTACTTGGCTTGTTGCAAATAGGAAAAAACATTACTCCTACATATACTAGTTTAATGTTCAACTGTCCTTTTTCTTTCCTACAAATAAAAACTGAATTAAATAACAGATCATCTTGAGAAGTCTGTGAAATTTTAAATGCCCTCATTCCTTAATTTTAAAAAGAAAAATATGTCAATTCAATTGCTTTTTGAAAGACGTTTAAAGGCTTTTTAATTTTTTTCTAATAGGTGTAGAAATATTAAAATACTCATAGTTTTGGGTTTTCCTGAAAAAATACTAGTTTCTTTGATTTCCATCATGTTTTTACCCAAAATTGAGACTGACATATTTCATTATTATGCTTGTAAAAATATGCTAAAATAATTTCAAATTAACAATGTCATATAGCATTTTTATAGATTTTTACCTAATCTAGATATCAGCACATGGTAAAAATAACTGAAAAATACCTTTATATTGTAAAAACTATATTCTATATTAATGCAAACTTTTTAACACTAGAGATTAGAGAAACTAGGTGAATGTTTATTAATTAAACCATAGAAGAGACAGATGGAGAAAAAGGTAGCCTTTTAAAAGACATAAAATACTTTTGAACTCTGCAATGCTTTATGGAAAGAACAGTTCAGAAGCAATACGCATATGTCTGTATCAGGAGTTGGAAAAAATGCCGTCATCTAGGCTCCCTACTTTGAGAAACCTCATGCCATATTATTGAAATGTATGTTTCTGGTTTAATTCAATGATTATCTAAAAAGCTGACAATATATGCTATATTAAAAAGAAGGATAATTTATTTTAAATAAAGATCATTTCTTTCATGAAATGGTAGAAGAGGAGAAAACAAAAAAGGAAGAAGAAGAGAAGGTTAAAGGAAGATGTAGACAAAGACAGAATAGGGAAAATTGGGATACATTTAACAATGGTCAAATTTATATATGACAGTTAACATAAATTAACTTAGAAATTAAAATTACTATTACTATATTAAAAAACCCAGCACTTCAACCCTAGGCAAACAATAATGTGGTAGATGGTAAAAATCATAACATCGCTGTTGCTTTCATGTAATAAATTTCTAGTTTAGAATTCTCCATGACAATTCGATATTAATATTCCACAGAAATTCTTTTGGATACGCTGTGTTGGAAAAAAAAATGATCTTTCATTAGTAATTCTTTAGTTCTTGTGAAAACAAATCTTCCTAAAATAAAAAGACTTCAAGGAAATAAGGTAGGTACTTATAAATAATATTTTTCAATAATTACCAATATGTGAAAGGCAAGCATGAATTTATTGGTATGTCTTTTAATAAATAGATCTGGTGTTTTCAAAGTACTGGTATCTGAGCTGAGGTTCCTTGATATTATAATAGAAATATGCCAAAAACAGACATTCCTGAACTAATGTATTTTAATGTTCCTATTTCTAAATGGTCTTATGTTTTTATTAAAGACTGTGTTCACTAAAAAATACCTAAAATTATTTTTTAATGTCAAAACAAAAATAAGAAATATCTCTAAAAATAAGTGGGCATCTCTTTTCATTTAGACACAATATAGTTTACACATTTCCAATTATTTTTAGAATAAGCAGAAAGCTTATTCTATTTATGCAGACTAAATAGATAATATATTTACTCAGGATCTTGATGAAAATTGAGAGATTTTAAGCTGAGATAACGTAAATATCAAAATTACTATTATCATTATTTCTATGACTATTATTGGAAAACTGACTATGTCCTTTATAAGACACTAAGTGAAAAACCACTTTAGATGAATAAGCTTTGGTAGTATATGACAAATAACTCATGTAACAACCAGAGATCAAGCAGAACAAACAGAACCAGAAATATACCTCTTTGATTTGATATACTATTCCCAAAAAAAGCCATTCTCATATTTTGACTGTCTCTGTCTCTTCCTTTTCCTTAATATAACTGCAAAATCACTCAATGACCAATAACCAAAGTCAAGGAAAATACCAAGCATAATTATCCAATTATTGGAAATACTAATTTAGATCATGTTACCTGAAGTAACTCATCTATTTACCAGAGGAGAAGAATAAAGAAACTTAAGATAATAAAAATTTTCTGGGAATAACAACAGTATGTTCTTACAAGGGAATTCAGAAAACCCTCAAATTTCAGGTCCACTGTTCAAAATAATTAACATACGTTTAGTAGTAGAAAATTTTTCTTTAAATCACATGCAAGGGACAATGTATCTTACATTTGTGATGCATTATTTACTGAAAAGTTTATGAAACTTTACATATTTTAATTAGACCTAACCAAAGGTAGGAAAATGCTTTTGTTATTATTATTCCCATTTTTCCAGGTGAGTTAGTTCTAGGCTGCCATCTGCATGTAATGCTTCCAGCCCTTCAGAATGGTCTGTGGCAGACTAATAGTGACTCCTGAGATAATTTCCTGATTTGTCTCATTTTCCTACAGAGTTGACAAATTCTAGTCCCAGCAGCGTGGTTTAATTCAATAATAGAAACAGGCCTTTCAGACATAAATATTCACAATAACTATAGAAAAATTATATGCAACTGTCAAATATGTAGAAATTATTTGCAAAATGTATGATTTTAATAAAATGGTCCCAAACCAGTATTCTCTGTGAATGAAGGAGGACTATTGTATATAAAACAAACATAAGAAGACGCTGAAGGATGGAGAAAATAAGGCAGACAGGCCTCGGACTCATGGAACAACGTGAACTCAAGGAACAACATGGCGCTGAGTTCCCCAGTCTCATTCATTCATTTGTTTGTTTGTTTGCTTGTTGTTTAACTCATACTTCCAGATTTGGAGCAGAAAAATCTGGCAACATGGAAACACCAACAGATACAGACCCAAAATGGCCCAATAAAGCTTGCTTTCCTGAGCCAAAGAACCAGGAAAGGGGCAATGAAGTAATTCAGAAAACTTTTAGATAAACACTGTACTACTCCAGGCAAACAACAGAGAAAACTTTAGCCCCACCCACACCCACATTACCAAAGACCAAAGAAAGCCTAGAGTTCCACCTTCACTAGGTTATAACCCCAGCACCTCTATGCACCCCCAAAAAAGGTGGTGTCAGGCAGGATCTAGTGGGGACCTTGGACTTTCATCCCCACTCCAGAGTGGCAATGACCTCCCACCCCGCATTGTCAGTAAAGAGCACCCTTTCCCCACCTCCTAAGACGCTGGTGTAAACAGAGACCAGGTGAAGACTTTCATCAATTCCCACCAGTAAGGAGGCACACTGACCCCCTGTTATCAGTGGAGGTCACACAGGGGTAACAAGGCACTCATACCCATCTCAGTAAGGGCAGCATCAATAGAGCCCTAGTGAGGAGCCTAACCTCCTGAGCACATCCAACAATAATAAAAAGCTTCAATATCAGCAGTAGCTGAGTGTAGAACGTGGACTTCTATCATCTCCACCTGCAGTAACAAGGCAGCTACAAACTAACCTTCCTGTGAGAAAAGAAATCAGCTCAAATGGAAGATTTAAATAAAAGCCAGAGCCTCATAACCTAATACACAGAGTATCCAGTTTTCAATTGAAAATCATGCATCATATGAGGAACCAGGAACATGTCAAACTTAATAAAAAAAACACAATCAATAGAATCCAATACCAGGATGACAGAGATGTTAGAATTATCTGACAAAGATTTTTAAAGCAATCATCATAAAAATTTCCCAATGAGCAGTTACAAAAATGCATGAAAACAGATGATAAAACACCATCTTAGCAACAAATAGAAAGTCTCTAAATAAAAAATCTAGAACAGGAAAATACACAATAACCTATATTAAAATAACACCTGGGTTCTACAGCCAAATGGAAAGGAAGGAGAGAAGAATCAAGTTAGTTAACTTTAGGATACAGCAATAGCACTGTACAATGTGGACACAGAGAAACACTGGAAAAATGAAAAGAGCCTCAGAAACTACAACAAAAGATTTACCATTCCAGTTGTGGTAGGCAGAACTCACGTTTCCACCAACACCAAAGATGTTCATGCCCTAATCTAGGCTAGGCTGAGTCAGGCATCTACATCAGTGTTCCCAGAACAACCAATGCCTGCCTTTTTCATAGGATTTAACCCCACTGAACTGAAACTGTAGTATCTTTGGCCAAGAATTGAGTGTACTGGCCTGGTGTCGGGGACCACACCTATAATCCTAGCACTTTGGGAGGCCAAGGCAATAGGATTGCTTGAGCTCAGGAGTTCGAGACCAGACTGAGCAACAGAATAAGACCCTATCCCTATGAAAAAATTGTATTAAAAAAAAATACTTGGGTACAGTGATACATGCCTGTAGTCCCAGCTCCCTCGTGAGGCTGAGGTGGGAGTATGACTTGAGTCAGGTCAAGGCTGCGGTGAGTTGTGTTCACGCCACTGCACGCCACCTGGACAGCAGAGCCAGTCTCCAAAAAACAAACAAACAAACAAAAATACCAACAACACCACCAATAAAATTGAGCTTTCTGAGACAGGAGACCCATAGCACCCACTTTAATGAAGTAGAGGTGTGAACGATGACGTAATATCCAGAATTCAATTCATATTTATTAATATGAATATATGAGGGTTAACACATTGTTAGCTTTTCATCTAAACAGAATAAAAGTTTCAAAAACTTAGTGAATTCTCATATTAAGATGGAATTATGACTTTCATAGCTTAAATTTCAAAGTGATTTTCTCTGCAATATCATTTCTTCTGAAAATGTTTGGGGAATCTCTGAAATATCCCAAGTATTTCCTGTCATCTAGTAAATAAAATAAAAGCAGTCCTTCCACCAGCTCAGCCTAACATCTGCATGAAATTTATGACAGATCATGAATGTGGAGAAAACATAATTTAATAAAGTTGAGAGAATTGGTCATTTTTCTGACAAAAGATAAGGAAGGAAAGAGAAATTAGTGAAAATTGTATGTAAAGCTGCAGAAATATCATTAATGATTCAAACCTGGAAGTTGAATGTTGCTTTGAAGTATTAACACAAGTCATCTGAAATTGGAAATAGCTGATTATCCACATATTAGGCAAAGAAAACTTGGGCAAGCTATTTAAGAAAGAATTCTGCTGTGTTACAAAATAATATCTATAGAGGGAGGATGCCTAGGAAATTACTGTTACTGACATCACTTGCCTCCTGATATGATACCCTGAAAAGAATATTACATCATTTCTGTAGTATTCCTGCCAAAACGTATCAGGAGAAAACATCTGAAAAGCTCAAATTGGGAGACAGTCAGTGAAATAACTGTCCTATATTCTTCAAAATATCAATGTCATAAAACACAAAGACTGACAAACTATTCCAGAAAAAAAGAAAATGAAGAGACATGATCACTGAATGTAATATACGATCAGAAATGTTCTTTTGTTGTAACTGACATTGTTGGGACAATCGACAAAATCTGAATAGGTTTATAGACAGAGCTGACATCATGGGCATACAACCAAGTGCAGCTGCATGAGGCTCCATACTCAAAAGGATCAACACTTGGAGTTTCATACTCTCAATAATCTTCCTGAAATTCTTACCAATTTTATCTCTGAATTTGTGTTTTGTAAGTGAAGCCCAATGGGATGACAGACACCAAGGGCCTTGGTTCAAGTATAATCTGACATCCCGCAACCACCATAGCATGGGTTCTCAGTTACTTGATTCGGACCTTTTGGAATCCCAGTTCCTGCTGGCATTCCACTCTCTGCCCCAAAACTGCATCAGCAGCTCCGTCACCAGACAGGATGTCTGAGCTTGGGGGAGCTTGGGTCAAGGAAGTGACTCGTTGGCCCAGGACAGCAGCATCCATGATAGTGTATTCTGTGGGCATTCAGCAAGGGTTTCTCACTCAACCCTGATGCAGGACATATTGAGTATGTCCAGGCACAGAAGTTGGAATCACTTGGATGTCCACCACGGGTTGGGGTGGTGGGTCCACTGGAGAGGAAACTGATTTCCCCTGCCAAGGCCCTGAATTATCAGTTTGCACTGGGTCCTGCTAATTACATAGGTAGCCCTGTTTATAGATTACACAATAGTATTGTAATACTGTTGATTTCTTAATTTTGATCACTGCTGTGTGGTTATACAAGAGAATATCTTCATTTTTTCAAAGAAAATATGCACTACACACTAAAGTATTTAAAGAAAGGGCAAATACACAATACATACTGAGGTAAAGAGAGAAAGAAAAGGAAAGGGAAAAAAGCAATGTGATAAAAGGTACAATGTTTACATTTGGGGAATATAGTTGAGAATATACAAGAATTATTTGTATAACTCTGGCAATTTCGTCGAAAGAAAGAAAAAATCCTATTGTATCTAGCTCATCTCTAAATGCTACTCATTTTTAGAACCCATGAGTATAAATTTACAAATAGAGTCATTTTTTTAAAACATCATTTAAAAATGTTCAACATGAATTATTTTAATGTCATGAATTACTAGAAAAAAATAACTTTCAGAATTTTAATTATTCCATCCTTCACTATTTGCCAAAGTAATAATTTAAGCAGTTTTTGGTTTGGTTTGCTTCTTTAGAGATTAAAAACACACATGCAAAGACCTGATTATTGTAAAAATCTAGTACACGCATCCACATACACAAAAATGTACCATATTATGTTCTCTCTAAACTTCCCATTCTGTGATCCCTTAATAAAGTTCTGACCAGTTTTAATACTATAAAAATTGAATTAAAAAATGCACTTGAAAATGTAAAGATAACACTTATTTAAAGGTAAGAAAGGCATAGCAAACCCATTGTTCTTTTGAATTAACCTTACAGATCAAATCATTGTCAATTTTATTGTAATAATAAAAATCATGACGTTTTATTTTACGGATCAAATTTTGGCTAAAAAAGGCATAGATCACATTATTTAAAAAAATACTGCTAAGACAGAGTGTCTATAATGGAGACATTTAGACCTCTACACAATTAGGCTTTCTGAATGCTTTTCTTTTGTATCATTCATGTGAACTAGCATTTTGGAACTATGAATTAATTAAGACTATCACAATGCCTTATTCTTAAACATCAAAAAAGAAAAATGAAATATATCCTGCTTGATAAATATGAAAAGGAAAAAAGGAAAAGCTTGGAATGAGATAGACTTTATATTTATATATATAATATATATAAAGTCTATATCATATATATTATATATAATATATATATAACATATATAATAAAATTTTTCAACTAACTGGGATTTTTTTAGTGACTTTCTTTTCCTCAATATCTTGATTTTTATTATAATGTAACTTGAAAAGCAAGTTAATGAACCAGGCAGAGATAGTCCTGGGGCAGAATCTGCAAGTATTGTAATTCATAGGAAAAATGATTGTTTTTGATGACACATTAAGGGTCAGGAATACAAAATTAATGCCGAAACTGCATAAGATTTTAAAGCCAATATATTTAATCTTAAGAATCAACAGTTTTCTTTATTCCTGATGTTTATTTGAAATTTATCCACATAAAGGATTTAAACACTCTTAGAAATAAGCTTAAAAGCATGTTAGACTTAGCAAGAGGCAACACAAATACTTTAGCATCATCCAGACTCAGTGTTTTCTCACTTCCAAGAAAAAAAAAATCAGGTTATAACTCAATTTATATTTGAATCTTAGTCTAAAACCATACATATTAATTTTAAGAGCTTTAAAATGTATCATGATTGCTTCTTTTGTACTCTATAAAAATAATTAAATAATCTAGATTAAACAATTTATTTCCAATTTAAATATTGGTAAGTAGGGGACATTTTCACAAGGCTTGAGACAGAAAACCAGGCTAGAGTCCGGCCAGTTCTCCATACCAATAAGAACTGGAAAATATATGTAGGGCTTATGGAAATCTGTTCTCATAAGCAGGGAATGATCAAAGTAATCTCTGTATAGTCGGCAACAAAGCAAGTCTTTACAAGCAGCAGAGCAGAAAAAAAAAAAAAAAAAAAAGGACAGCAGCTAATACCCCCATGGGCTGCAAATACCCAGGTGCAGGGTCAGTAGTTTAAAATAGCCTTCTCATTGGCCAACTGGGGCTCAGCAAGAGAGGTAAGAACCAAGCTAATAAGCTCAATGCATTTGGAATTCACTGAAGACCAAGGGAAGGAAAATCTTTAACAAAAAGAAAACACACAGAAGAGTTTAAATAGTCAATTTTATGTGATCTTTAAAAAAACCCTTGCAGGAGTTTAAATTCTGGTGAGATTTCTCTGACATTCTTAGATCCATCTTATAAATAGTACTGGGTTCCTTCATTTTAATTTGTTTTTCTCTTATTTTCCTTTCCTCTTCCCTCTCCTGGCTCTACAACCCCAGTCCCTGCCAGAAGCCCCAATTTCTCATTTCTGAAATGATGTAATATAGAGTTACTAACATATGTATTTAGACAGCTATTTTTCCAGATGCATTCCTCCTAATGATAATCTACAAAATGTTTGTTATGGAAAACCAATTTATAATTTTGGGTTCAGGATTCACAAAGGATCCCTTTATTTGCTTCTCCATTCAGTCATGTATTCATTCATTCTCCAGTGAACTCATTCATTTAGACAGGACATACATACTTGAGAATGCAAGCCAAAAGTGTTTTTATAGCTTTAAATGCATGTGTTTGTAAAATTAATGGTAAAGTATGTACATTACATATGAGCTAATGCAGTCTCCCTCATCTCTTGGGATTTGAATCTCTACTGCCTTTTTCTAACCCTTCAAGTTGTTCTTCAGTGATGACAGAGAAACTGTTACTGCAGAGCTTTGCTTGGCAGGTAAAACAAGATGCAAGTTAAACTAAAAATTGGTTTACACAGCTGGTTGTTTTCTTCAGTTTCTTGTGGACACCTCTGTGACACCATCAGCATGTTGTGAATACAGAAAATTTGTGAGAACCGCCGATCTTGAAGTTTGAAGGCTTCATAAGATGTAAAGAAATGAAATTAAGGGACTAAGTATTTATTGTATTATACTTTCAGACTTTATTCAAATTTTAAAAGGCAGAGACTATTTTTTCATTATATATTTTGAGAAAAAAGAAAATTAATATGTGAAGACTAATGACATATCTACTTCTGCAATATCAAAGCAAGTTATTTTTTAAACATGTTACTTTAGCATAATTTTTAATGCAATTTTTTCATGTGGATGCTATCTTGACCTGCAATTTTTTCATGTGGATGCTATCTTGACTTCCAGTTACAAAAAGAAAAACAAACCTCAAATTATCCTTATTATGAAATCTGCAAAATTATAATAAATTATTGTAAGGGTTTATTGTTTCAGATTTAGGCACTGAATATAAATTTTATCACTGAAACCAATTACAGACATTCTGCTGAATTACTTGTATAATTATTTGCCTAACTTAGAATGCCTTAGGAATGCAATAAGACCTTTACAAATCAGACTAAGTTAATCGTATCCATAATATTTTATTTTGTTATTTCTAACCTTAGTTGAAATATAAAACCTTACACTCTCATTTATGACAGTTGGTTCCATGGAATGATTTGTAGTATGTAGCATACTGTTATTAGCTGAAGGAAATTCCAATGACATCATTTAGCCATTATAGGAGATAAGCTCACCTATTAAAGAACAATACTAACAGTGTTTTATATTTTTACCAACCTGGCATGCTGAATAATTTGTGCAGAGTATTTTTCTTGTACAAACACATTACAGTTAAAATATCTGAACTACCCTTGCCTCTCCAAACATGAATGTGTAATATTTCAAATGTTTAATATCTCCAATGATTTATTAACCACATATATATCCTAGTATTTTTAAATAAATACAAAGAAAAATGCTAAATTTAAAATAATGTAAGTCTAGGAATGACATAACACCCCACTTAGTTTTTTATTAAATGCATTATGTGTCAATACAGAGATAGTAAAAACAACATTAAACATCGAAAAAATCTGCAAGTTCAATGGAGAAAGACATATTGATAAAATAGTATCTTACCTACTTTAATAATATATATCTTTAAAATGTATTAGTAATTTATATAAGCAATATGTACTCCCTCATTAATTATGAGAATTAAGTCATTTAACCTATGCAATTTAACCACCCAACTTATTTTTATAGGTAGGGTCAAAAGTTACCCTACACTATGGCCAAATAGACGGAAGCTATATTGTGTGGCACTTGGGTGTCAGCCTGGATTCAAAGCTTGGCTTTCCCACATGTTAGCTGTGTGACATTCCACAATTTTTTTTTGTCCTCAGTTTTCTCATCTGTCTTTGAGGAGCACACAGAATCTGTTCTCACAGAGTAAAAATTAAACAAGATAATACATATGCAGACAGTAGATATATAAGGCCTTCTTAATAAGTATTAACTATTTTCATTATGAATGTTTTTACCACTTCAGTGAATGAATGTATAAAATGTTTGAAGTTTGTTTATTCCTGGTGATATCTTTGACTTCTTTTCAAATACATTTGGCTGAACTGAATAAAGTATAATGTAACTATAAGTCACATCTGGCAGAGAGTATTTCTGGTAGGTTTAGCATTATAGTGACATCCAGATGTTGAATTATACAGAAGAAAATGTGTTCTTTTTCTGATTGTGGCTGACCATTACACTGAGTAATGTTAATTATTTAGAAAGCTTACCATTAGGCAATGTGGAAAATATGTTTTGCATTTAATACAAAAAAGCTTCTCAACATAAGAATTTGGCAAAGTTAGGGTAAAAAATCTGTGATTCCAAATTCTATTTTATCTCTAGTTTTTTTTTTTTTTAAAAATACTGTATCTCATAGTCTGTACTAATATTCAGCATATATTTTACATATTGTATTTTTATCTGAGGACTACAAGGGATTTGAATAAACTGAAATAAGTGATGTGTGCCAGAAGACAGTTTGGTATTCCATTAGGCTTAATGGACAGTTCTCATGCTATAGGAATGCTTCAGTAACTTAACAAAATTTTTATTGTCATAAATCTCAAATTATAGAATTTCTTTCATCATAAATCTCAGATTATAGAATTACTATAGATATGCATCTAAACTGGGTAGCTCATAATAAACACAGCTCATATGCAGTGCTAAACATTTACAAATAATACCTGTTACAGAACTGTGTCCTTTACATACAGTAACAAGAAATGTATAGTTAGTATAATACTAATCACACACATAAGAAAGTATGTTAAAGCCTAAGAAATTCCGTGTTTCTTTTCCTACTGGAATCGCTTATTCAGTGCAAAATCAATTAGTTTTTAATCTGCCATTATTTTAAAATTCTCCATAATGGGCAGGTAGCAGTGGTTCCAAAGACTCATGAAGTCTAAAACTCATACAAGATTCCTTCCTCAATTAATTTCATTTCATTCCAAAGAAGTAAGTAGCTACTATGAAGCCTTTCTGAGATCAGGTCTGGAAAAGGGGTTAACAAAGAACTTCCGACCAAGTAGAGTCCCAGGTAAGCATAGTTATTCCATTATTTTTATATCTCACCTGTTTATATGAATACCATCATTTTAGATGATATTCTTACGTGCATTTTAAACATTGTTAGATATTTCTCTGCAATATGAGGATACTAGCAACACAGTAACACATCAGGCTTCTAAAAACTAAAAAGCTTTACATCTGAGCCATTATTTAATCACCACCCTGACACTTTTTGACTTGATTATTGAAAACACGAATGGATCTGCCTTCTTGATTAATATTAACCAGATACTTTTTGCGAAGGACAAAAGGGAACATGGTGTTGATTGAGACCAAATGACTTATATATAGCATAAACATTTTTATAATTCTTATTCAGGGTGGTGATTTTTTTAAAACTGACATATTTAAAGAGTGTTCTCACTTCTCAGCAGTCACACCCACCTGAGGCATCCTCCACAATAATAAATATTAAAGCCAGAATAAAGAAATGCTCAATGACATGATTCTATGCATTTTCAGGTAAACCATTTGAAGTTCAACCAAGTAACTTTTTATAGCCTGTGGATTTATTCCTGTATTTTTGTACAGCAAAAAGTCCATTGCAATTGGAAAATAGCAAGGTACTAGTCTTCCTCAGAGTAACTAAACAGGAAAACATGCTCTCAAAATGTTTCCTTTCTTTAGAACACTCCTTTCTAGTCCTCAGAGAGGTCTGCTCTGAACACACTGGGCTAGGTTAGATTGGTTTATTGTATATGGCATATACATTCTTTATAACTATAATGCAGTCAAATGATATTGTTCCATTCATTCAGAGAATTTATTTCAGTTTTCAGTTACATATTAGTTAGTGCAATTATTTTAGTTATGCCTATCTCTGCCAATGGACTGTAAACACCATGCTGCCAGAAACTTGCTAACTATTCTATATCTACTAACTAGCAGAGAACCTGGTACAGTGTAGATACTATAGACTGAATGTTGTCCCCTAACGTTTCTTATATTGAAGCCCTAAACCCCAAAGTGACTGTATTTAAAGATGAAGCCTCTAAGGAAGCAATTAAGATTAAATAAGATGATAAGGGTTGAAAGTAAAATGCCTATTTTCTCACTATACTACTATTACCCCCAATACTTCTGGTCACCAGATGTGTGGGGATTTTCCTCACACCAACCAATTCTCCAGCTCTCCAGGTACCAGTTGTGTGTACTATAATTTAGTTCAATACTGACACCATCTACCTAGGGTTAGCACAGACTCCACAGGTTAAGGGGTCAATCACACCGCCTGTCCCCCAACTTCAGACACCTGTTGCAAATCCCAATAACCAAATGCACCTCTGACTCCCTAGCTATGAATAGCAGATTTCCACAAACAACTCCTTGGGTTCAATAATTTGTTAAAATGCTTGCACAGTTGATTCTGAATTACCAATTTATTATAAAAGCATACAACTGATAAACAACCAGGTGGAAGAGATGCATAAGGCAAAGTATGGGAGAAGGAGCACGGGGCTTCAAGGTCTTCTCTAGTGCAACAGCCTCCCAGCACCTTCACTGCACACCAACTGAGAATCTCTCTGGGTTATGAGACTTCACTAAGTAGGCACGATTTGACAATCATTAGCAATTGGTGGCTGAGTCTATTTCCAGGCCCTTTCTCGCTTCTGGAGGTTAGATGGTAGGATATTCAGTTCCCACCTTCTAATCACATGGTTGATGTCCCCGGAAACTAGTCCAGATTCTGAAGGTATTTAGGAGCTTTCAGCCACTATTAATCTCATTAGCCTACAAAAAGACACTTGTCACTTCAGAGATTCTAAGGGTTTTAGGAGTTGTGTGTCAGGAAACTGGGATACAGACCAAATATGTATATCTTATTGTGTTACAAAGATGAAGTCTTTTTCCAGTAGGATTAGTGCTCTTACACCAGAGAGTTCCCGCTCCCTGTGCGCACACAATAAGGAAAGACCAGGTGAGGATATAGTGAGAAGGCAGTCATACACAAGCCAGGACGAGGGCCTACACTGGAAACTGGCACCTTGAAATGGGAGACTTGTAGCCTCCAGAAATATGGGAAAATAAACTACTATTTTTAAGCCACCTAAACAATGGTATTTTGTTAAGGCAGCCCAAGCAGATAAATACAACAGGTAACTAAAAAGACTTGTTAAATGAGTGAATGAATAAATGAATGAATAAATGAAATATGATGGAAAAGCCCCCCCTGCCCCACTCCTCACCAAATTCATTTTTATTAAGAAAGAATAACATTTAATGTAAGTTTCTGGCAGTTGCCAGTGTTTCTTCACGCTGCTGGAGGGAAAAAGGGTGACTTCTCTAGCTGATAAGTTTAGGAAAAGAACCTGACATACTCAGTTCATTTCTTTTCCCTCTCCCATCTCCGGGCAGCCAAGCATGCAAAGGGAAAGAGATTCTGGTGTATTATTCCACACCATAAGTGTTGTAGCAGCATCACCTTACCTAAGAGATGTGTTTGTATCCCGCTGTGCCTGAAACTGCTTAATTTGAGGTGTGATATTAGGAAGCCCATTGCAGCTACATGCTCCAACTACTTTATTAACATTTTTAAGTTGATCTGTCCAAATCTTTGTCTAGCTCTCAACTTGATTAAAATTTATATGTGTTAAAACAGTGCTACTTATTGAACCTACCAAATCCATGTAGATGACAGCATTATAATTTCAAAATGGGGAATGGATCATCAAATGATTCAATCATTGGTGGAAACAAAGAATA
>NW_012103188.1:2212738-2221254 GCF_000951045.1 Mandrillus leucophaeus | reverse complement strand
AACTTTAAATAACTTTCTTAACCTCATTCAAAATGAAAAATTATCAGCAAAAATTCCAGGACTATAATTCTATCCACTGCATTAAAAAAAAAAAAAATTTTTTTTTAAATCTTCCTTACACATAAATTGTCACAGGGTCCCTAAAGTCAGTTTCTATAATTATTTTTAAAATGAGAAAAGATAAATTCAAAAATGCAAAAGGTGCTATAAAAATAATCATTTTAAATCTAATGCAAACAGAGCAACCTCATGAGAATTCTAACAGACCTTTCAGTGTACTGCACAAGCACGTGACATACCATTAAGGAAATATAATTAAGGACAAGGGAGCAGGAATTTTTTTTTTTTTTTTTGTAACTTTAGCTGCACATATGGAGATTTTTGTTTCACTTCTGGTTTACTTTCTTTTAATCAAAGACCCCCACTGTAATGCCTTTACACAGGACTCAGTGTTGTGGTTACCATGGAAACCATAATTCTGAATGTCCTAACTTGTGTGATTAAAATTTAACACAAAGTAACATTGATAGTTTTCCCCATTTCCACTACCACCAATATCCAATTCTAATTAGCAGCACAATAACTGGTTTGGAAGGAATAAAGCGCTGTGACTACTATAGCCCCACATTGCCAGTTATTCACAAGGAATCCCAGAAACAATATATAGTGATGGTTCTCTTTTACAAAATGCCTGGTTTAACGGAGGAATTATTTCTAGTTCACTTTTCATCACCTCTAGAAAATAAAAAGTATATCGCTTTTCTTCTTTTTATATACTGTAAAAGGTTTTTTTGTTTTTTTCCCCTATATTTATTTCACTCGCTTGTTCAACTGGAGCAACAGCTTTTTAACACAGGTCTGACATAGTAAAGTAATAAATGAAACTATGACATTTTAATTCCTCAAACCCACAGGTAATATTTATATTCATTTCTATAATTACTACCTTGGTTTCTTCAATATAAAATTAACCCTTCTAGATATATTAACCATGCAAATAACATTGGCAAAATCCTTTTATTTAACTGAAGCTTAAAAACTAAACTGAATCTTTCCCTTTTCTTCTTTTTTTTTTTTTTTTTTTTTTTTTTAATGAGCACTCCAGTGAAGCTAATAAACTCTCAGTACTCCATTAAGGAAATATATGCTCTCTTGCTGATTATTTTGATTCGCTGAAAATTGTCTCAGGGGTATACTTGCACTGATCGTATGCCTTGGTACTCATCGCTTCTACTTATAACAGAGTACAAATTTATTGCATTAGTCAACACAACATTTTAAATGTAGAAATTATACTCTGTCATACCAACTGAGCTTCTTGTCTACCTTAACATCTATAAGAGCAAACACAAATGACATTCTTTCTCATTCCTAAAATCCCAAAGGAAGCAGGTTAAATTTATAGAGCAAGAGGGAAGATTTTAAATATTAAATTCTTAGAGTTCAGAGGCTATCTTAGTCATTAAGTCCAACACTCTCAGTTTTTAGCGTAGAAATTGAGGTCCATGAAGCTTAAGGGATATCTTTGTAGTAGAACCAGTACTAGTAGTTTTAGATGTTGATTTAATATTTTTAAATTATTCACTACAGAATAGTGACATTTCTCTTACTATTTGTTGACATCTTCTACTTATGTTTATAAATCTAATTACCTTGAATGTGCACACATGACATTTGTAAAACAGATCTTGAAAACTAATGAAATGAACCTAAAAAGATGAAATTGGGATTGTTTTAATAATTTTGTTATATGTCATTGTCTGATATAAATTTTGTCATTTCAAATTTTATTTCACGCTGAAAATATTTTGTTTTTAAGATTATATCTTAATGCAAACTTTCAAAGTTATGGCTAAATTAGTAAGCAGTTCACTTTGCTAATTAATTCTTACTGTGAAAAATATTTTAAAATCATCTCTATTCCTGAGCATTTTACATATTTCATTTAAATATTATACATCCTTAACTAAATATTTGAGTATTAACTGACATAATTTTTACTTCCAACGTCATTTTGACATTAGAATAAATAATAATTTTAGTAACGTCTGATTCCATCAACAATTTCCATTTCCATATGCTTTCTACTTACAAGTAAAGGATTGTCCTGTCCTATAAATGGTCCATTCAGGACTTTTATTTCTAATTAGAATATGTGAATAAATTCAAGTAACCCAAGAGTAAGTTATTCTTTTCTTTGCAGTTAGACAGAATGATGGAAGAAAAAGCACATATATGTGTTTTGGTGGGGGTTGGGGGAAGTTAAGGAGACACAGTTTTGGAAAGAGAAAAAGTGCACGTAAAAGACGACGAGAGGAAAGAGAAGGATAAAAATTAAGATTCCTTTATTTACATGTTCTTTACATCAGATTAGATATTAAATTTTGAAAGATCCTTTGAATATATCAGTTCTTATTTCAAGACTATGGCAAGGGAGTCAAATATATTGAGAGACAGAGAGAGAGAGAGAGAAGAGAAAGAGAGAGAGAGAAAGACATTGTATACCAGAGGTTCCATAAATGAAATGGAAGGATAAAAAAACAGAAGAAGTCAAAAAGATGGAAACGTCAGTAAAACCTAGGGAAGACAGGAAAGGCAAAAAAGAAGTAATTACTTTACCAAGTAAAGTAATTAGGTTAAGTTTGCTAGATAGGACCAACATGAATGAAACTTGCTAACCAGGTCTGGCTGAAGATTTTAAATTCAAAATTCTTGCCAGGTCTTAAATATTAGTATACATAAGAAAAAAAAAGATAACTTATCTCAGTGAAAAAAGAATAATCCATCTTCAGGTTGGAATGTGGTATCATTTATTGTCAATACATTTGATTGTCATTAACTATCATCAGAAAAATAAGGGTCTACTAAAATTTATTTTTTTTCAATTCATCCAAATTCAAAGTAAAAATCATCATTTTTTTTTCTTTTTAAAGTTCCAAAGTCTGCTTTCTAGTAAAATACTCGTTAATCATATTCCTTTCAATGATTTCTTATTCTTAATTCTTGAACATATCACAAAGAACATTAACGCTTCCAGGATTGCAGTTTCAGCGAGACATTGTTCAATGATTTTTTTCACAAGGTAAAGTAAAACACATCAAAACCAATATCACTTTATTATTTCATCATTCAGAGTCTAGCCTGGTGAGCGTGATAAAGACATCAACAATAATATGAAGAATGGCTCCCTCCAGAAATTTCAACAGAGATCTGTTTACAAAGTCCAAATTTACTTGCCTGTTCAAATTACAGCATGGACAGCTCTCCAATGACCACTTTATTATTTACCCATTATATTTTCAGCAGCTATACATTCCAGTGATCTTGGGAGTCAAAGACAGAGAAATAGAGTCTTTCATTTAAAGTTTAAATCTGTCTTTGGAGAAATGATTCTTAGTGATAAGAGATTCAACATACCCCTTGGAGCCTGAAAAGGCCAGTTAATACTGACAATTTTTCATAGGAAATTCGCTAATACTACGGGTTATCAAACCTTCCTGGTAGAGGTATTCATATGAAGCAATTAGAAAATTGAAGCACAGAACTCTTCTCACCCAGAATCTTAGGAATACTAATATTCTGGCTATGTGGTGTAAAAGAGTGTAAAAGTAAAGAAATAAACAAGAGAGAAAACCAGGAATTGAGAGCTAAAAAGATGCTTTCAACTCACAACTCTCTAGGCAATAAGGTGGGCCCTGAAGGAGTTTGAAAAAGCAGGACCACAGAAGGTCATGTGCTTTCATATTCCCCACCGCCCCACATGCCCACATTTGCCTCATTTCTTTTTGACTATTTGTGTTTAAGGCTGGAGAGAACACAAATGGAGCGTGACTCAGCTTCAGTCACATCTGTCCTGTTCCTTAATTTATTTTTCTGTAAATGGATTACTTCCTAGAATGATTGTGAAATTCATTTGAAATTTTAAAAGTTTGTGAGGAGAACAAGTGAAAAGGTTTTAACAACAGGAAAAAGACAGAGGGAATGTTAATGTGCAAGAAAAAAAGTTTGTGGTTTCAAAGACTTAACTTTATATAATTTAGTAACAATTGTAAATAATGTCATAAAATGTGATGATATTTGCTAAAATATTGAAGTCCTAGAAACTGCACTATTCTTGTTGTTTTGTATTATTTTATAGTATATATACTTATCATATTAGAAAACTAATAAAATATAAACTTTTTTATTTTCCTGAATCAAAGTCTCATTCAGCAGAAATAATAATAATAATTTATTGCTTACTAGGCTAATAGATTATTTAGTAAATTACATGAAAGCATGTTTCATAGGGCCTAGAACATAATAGACACTCAGTGAATTTAACTTGAATATGCATTTACATGTGAGAAGTTTCAAAAAGGCCGAAGTACTATAAAAATACATATTATTGGTGTTGAAGTATAAATGAATACATTTGCTGGAAAAAAGGTAGATTTCTAGTAAATTTATAGTTACTACTTTATACAGTAATAACAATGACAAAGATTTCCCTCCTGGATGATAAAAGCTTTGATGCAACAAAAAAGACAGTGATTGGGAAAGTCAAAATTGTGTTGGTTACTCATCATTTTGACCTACACTATACAATACGTTGTTAGAGATCAAAGTCCTTAAAATAAAACAATGCCCAACACCTCAGTTCAACTGAATCAAGTTGGCCATCATTCAGCCAATATAAAGCAGATAAGACTCTCTCCTTAGGGATTAACATCACAAATGTGATTATGTAATTTGATAGGTATATTCCTATAAAAGTTTTATTTTTTAAATACTCAATTTGGGCTGATCTATGGCATTATCAAAAAAGTAAATAACGTCTTTTTTTAAATGAAAAACTTTATCATCATTAATGACAGAAATGGTCCAACATTATAATTTAGTTTGCATTCTAAATATATTAAATATAAATAATGAGAAAAATCTAATGGTTTTTCATTAATTTTAAACTTTGTTAAAAATTCACTTTCTGCTACAGCTAAAGCTAAAAGGATGTTGTCACCAGATGACATGTATGTATAGGAAATCTGTCAAGCACTTGGGTGAAAAGCACACTGTAGGTAGCGCTTTACAAATAAATCCTTTCCCTCCTTAGCTAAAATAGGCTACAGTAAATGCAATTTGAATATGATCTCAATTCAGGTGTGTTTTTCCAAACTTATGGTCTCACAACAACAAAACACCCTGGTTAGTTTGGTGGAGACTCCATTCATTCATTATTCCTTGTTTGTCAATTAGCATTAGCTCAATGTGCTCTCAACAGGTGGGATAATAAATCTATGCGCTCCTCTTTCTACATTAACACTTCAGCTATTCCCATCCATATCAAAGTTTTCCAATTTGTTTTATATTAAATTTGTTCCCTGGTATTTTATTGAAGTCCATGCCAGTTAAAACATTTTCAGATATCATTTTCTGATACGTTATCATTTTCTGGTCTCTTTCAAATGAGTTACAATTGGCTATTTTTTCAGCGAAAGCTTTAATTTGTTATAATATTTTATCAAACAAATCCAGAATAGGTCATTACCTATTAAAACCTTCATATTTTTATTATATTTGTTGTGTAAAATTAACATATAATAGTGAGTATGTTTTAACTAAAGCTAGAAAATAGACCAGCTGAGAGAGAAAGCACCTGAAATAACAATAACAGTAAAGCAAAGTTAATAGAAATTATCTGTATAAGTTTTGTGAATAAACTGTGGTCTTAAACAACAAAACACCCTGGTTAGTTTGGTGGATGACTTCATTCATTCATTATTCCTTGTTTGTCAATTAGCATTAGCACAATGTGCTTTTCAGAAGCCATATAAGCTATGTATACAGCAAAGGTTTTTATAATACATTTCCTCTGTTCTTATCCTATGAGCAATTATTTTCAAAGGTGGTATCATAGGGAATTACTGCTGCAATATTGACTGATACTAGTGTAATGAGAAGAAGCATTCATTTTTCTTGAATATTTATACTATGTCCAGAATAAATATCACACTTACATTTTCAACCACCTTATCACTAGATTGTCCTGGAACTGACAATCCAAAAATACTATTAGTTCAGTGTATTTAATCAGATATGAAATTAAATTGAAATGAAACATAATCTATTAAAATTTTTATTTGTGGAATAATTAATAACACTGAAGATTTTTTCAGTTGTGGCTGAGAACACTGAAACACAATTAACAAAAGTATGTATAAAATTTAGTTTCTTCATTTAATTTTAAAATGGAGAGTTTATAAGATTATACATACATTATACCCAAGTTTTATAAAAATCTAGCCATTCAGAATTTTGGCAACAAAGTCAGCAAACAACTGCTTGCTTCCATTATGCTTGTAAGAGGCAATTTGAGAATATACTCCCCAGGAATTAAATTTTGTGAATAAACATTTTAGCTAATTGCATTATTGTTCTCAGAACACTGAAGACAGCAGTAAACTAAACCAAGCAATCCAATTTCTTTATTTCTTTTCTTAAAGCAATTAAATTCTCTTCCACAAACACATTTTAGAAATCAAGGAAAAACTACATGTATTGTATACTGGATGGATAGGGAAGATATGTAATTTTTTAAATATATATTTAAGTATAAAATTTGTGCTGTTTTAAAGAAGAAAAAGTTCGGTATTCAATGGTTTGTGTAAAAGTTCAGTGAGGGGAGTTTGTCATTTGAACTTTTCATCAGTGCTTAGGGCACTGCATTTTGGGAACAGTGCGAAGAATACTAGCTGTTCAAAAATACTATCCGTTCAAAGAATACTAACAATGAACGGCTATCCGATCCAGCCATCCATTTCAGATTTTTATCTGATCATTTAATCCCATCTTTAATGTATGTCTTACACTCTTTAGAGATCTTATTATTTAATAAAACAATATCACAATAATACCTGTATACTTAGGTCTCTACTAAATACATAATAATATAAAAAGAGTTCTCCTTATATGTCCTTAAATTTCCTCTTGTTTGCTTCCTAATCCAATACTCTATCACTCAGGAAAATTATATTTTCTCCAAAACAGATTATTCATTATTTTATAATAAATAATATGGTCTTACCATGACCATACTCATAGAAAGCCCATTCTCTGTTCTCCACTAATCAGATCCTTTTCATATGCTATGAAATCTGCAAAGTTTTCACAAAGAATTTTATTAAGAATTAATTACTCTCTATTCCTCATGTTCCTATTAGAGTACTTGTCATATTATCATACAGCTAGCAGTACATGTTTCTGTATCCCCAACTAGACTTCCAGTTTTCTCCAGATGGTATGACATTATTACTCCAGAACACAGCCGAGGTCTTATGCACACCAGACGCTAATACAATATGCACTAAATAAATGATTTATTTTAAAGTAAATTCAAATTAACATATCTTATTCTTCATTCCTCTTCAAGGGTTATGATGACATTAATTAGCATTTGAAAGATGGTACTTAATGTTCTGCATTACACCAATATAAGTAAAAGTGGTATGTTTAATGTTTCCTTTCCTTGTAAGCATATAAGCTTGAAAATTTTAAAAATGTATATTCACCCTGAAAAAAAATTGAAAATTTATAATAAAGCCTGTGTTTCATAATTAAGTAAAGGCTCTAAATTATTACTGACATTTTAAATTCTGAAAAAAATTAAAAAATGTAATGCTCAATAAAATTTCATTATACTAAAAAATGAGGATATGAATTTACATTTACTCATGTACTTGCTTAATCTAAATTTTTTTTAAATATTAAGCTTTTGAAAACCAATACCAAAATTAATGATTCTATAATACTTAAGCTACTGGATTACTTAGTGCATTTCTGTCAAGCACTAAAACTTTTTCTTTAAGTATTTTTTAAGGTCTTTAAAAATGTACATATCTTTGACTTCTCACAAGAGTATACAAAACACAGAGGCCAACTAACTTTTTCTTCTCAATGACCCAGGCTCATCACAGAATTGCAACATCTTATTTTTTTAGATCACGGAGGTTATTTGTGAATAATAGAGTGCTGTTCTTGCTAATTGGACAAGTGAGAATACTACAATCCAGGGAGATCGTGTGGTGTGCCCTGGGTCTCAGAGCAAGTTAATGGCAAAACCAGGCTTAGAATGGAGAGAATCTTATTCAGGGTTCTTCCCAATAGGAACCACATTTGAAAATTGTGTATAACTCAGCGGCTCTTAGATACATAGAGAAACTTTGCTGTCACATATAAGGGATATAGCCAGCTATATTTAATAATTTTATGATGATTTTTAATGTTTATTGGGTTCCTATACCTAATATCCAATGTCAGAATCATGTTTTGTTGTATTTCCATTGTTTCATAATTTGGTGTATTTAATCAGAGAGGTTTTGTATACTAGATGACCAAATATGTTAGAATACATTTGTAAATATTTTCTCATGAGACTCTTTTCTTTCTTTCTCTCTTTTTTTTTTTTCCCCCCTGAGACGGAGTTTTGCTCTGTGGCCAGTCTGGAGTGCGGAGGCGAGATCTGGGCTCACTGCAACCTC
>NW_012103188.1:2204593-2211683 GCF_000951045.1 Mandrillus leucophaeus | reverse complement strand
AATGAAATTTAGAAATAATAATAAAAAAATCAATAGATAAACCTACTATATGACCAGCAATCCCACACTTGGGTATTTAACCTAGAGTGATGAAAACTTACACACATGCATGCAGACTCACGCACGTTGCAAATGAATGTTCATAACAACTTTGATATGGTTTGGATGTTTGTCCCCTCCAAACATCATGTTGAAATGTAAACCCTAATGTCAGAGGTGTAGCCTGGTATGAGGTGATTGGGTCATGGAGGTGAATCTCTCATGAACGGCTTAGTACCCTTCTTGATAAGGAGTGAGTCCTCACGCTGAGTTCACGTGAGATCTGGTTTTTTAAAAGAGTGTGACACCATCCCCACCTCTGTCTCTTGCTTTCTCTCTGGCCATGAGCTACATCGGGCCCTCTTTGCCTTCTGCCATGATTGTAAGCTCCCTGAGGCCCCCAACAAGAACAGATGCTGGTACCATGCTTCCTGTGCAGTCTAGAGAACTATGAGCCACAATAAATCTTTTTCTCTTTATAAATTGCCTTGCCTCTAGCATTATTTTATAGCAGTACCAACGAACGAACACAATCTTTTATTATCACTACAAATTAGAAATAACTCAAGTGTTTTTCAATAGGTAGATAAATGAACTGCGATACATCTATACAATAAAATGCCATTCAGCAATAAAAACAGGAATGAATTATTGGGGCACTCAACAACAAGGATGAACCTCAAAGGTATTATGCTGAGAAAAAGAAGTCAATCTCACAAGGCTACACACTGTATGGTACATAGGAATGTAGGAATGGAGAACAGACCGTGGTTGCTGGGAATTTAGGGGCAGAGGCAGAGTGTTTGACTACATAGAAGCAGCACTAGGAAATTTTTAGATGATAAAACTGCTTTGTATCCTAAATGTGAAAATTACACAATTCTATACAGGTTTTCCATTTCATAGAATTTTCAACAGAAAACAAAGCATACAAACAAAAAAACTATATGCATAAATATAGATGGAAAGGCAACAGTTGTGGTTGCATAGGTATCTATATTTGTTAATTCATCAAATATTTACAATAAGTAATTTTAAATGTATGTTGTCAAAAAATTTAAATGTATATTGTCAACTGAAAGAGAACAATGAACAAATCTCCCTCCCGCAAGAAAACAAAAAGTCAATAGCTAATAATGCACTGTTTATGACACAAAACACCAATCTATAAATATTTATAGCTCAGAACAGACCTCACTCTATTCAACATAGCATCCCTGATTCAGGCAGAAATAAGCAGCCTTTTTTGGACCATCATAATATTTGTTCAATGCTGTGGGTTAGACACAGCAGTGGACACTTTAAGATAAATAATATCTGGTCAAGACAAGGATCAGAATACAAAATTTTGACTGGGCTACTCTACTGCTAGTTCAGGGTTTAGCCGTAAAAATAAGAAAAAACAGAGTTAACATAACGATGAGTATGTACTCACTTTATAACATAAAAATTTAATAATAAACATTTATTTTAAAATAACTAAATTTTAAAATTAGTTATTATTGTTAAATTTAACGTAAGTTTTAACAGATTTAGTAAGAAAAGCTATACACACCAAAAATACTGATCCAAGAAATTGGTTATAACCTTTTGTAAAATTCTGTTAAAAATGAATTTTATTTTTGTTTTGGTGGGGAAAAAAAAAGTATTATTGTTGTTTTGTATACCCTCCATTTGCTGTTCATGGCTTCACAGCCCGCTCTGTGGATTAAGTAGTAGCTGACAACTTTTGCTTTGCTCAACTGACTGGCAGCTATCATTCGAATACCAGACTTATCTTTATGCAGATTTCTAAAGGTCACCATTTATGTCTGTAAATTCTGAAGGGCACTAACTATGTACAGCTGACAGATTCTGACAGCCACGATATCTCCAAGAGTGGAATAAGCAGGAATGCCTGTCTGAATAATTAATGTGCTTTTACCCTGCCCATAGCCAGTTTTTACATCCCGCACATTCTGACTGTGGTTTTGAAATTAATTAGAAAACATAATCTCATAGCAAACCAAAGCTTCCTTTTTAAATTTCTACAAAAAAAGGGGGTAAAAAAATGATACAATTAAAGGCCTTCAGTTTAAAGTGTTAAATTTATAGAAATCACTCCTACCCAGAGATGAAAATTAACATCTAGTTCTGGATATTATTTCTGGAAAAAAACAGACATTACTGTTTCTGTGAAGACATTACATCGTTACTGTATAAAAAGCGTATAAAAGCAAATAAGCAAAGAATTCTGCTCCCTACACTGCTCAATAAATGGCCCCATCACAAATAATGTTGCCACTTTCAAACCTGAGACTGATTCCTGATTTCAACTTTTCTCTCACTACTCAAATGCAATCAGTCACTAAGATCTATCAGTGAGCCTTCTAAATAGTCTTAAATGTGTTACTCCCTGTCCATCCCCATTGTTGTTGAGTTAAACTGGATCTTTCTCATACCTCACCTGAGTTATTACAAATATTTCCTGGGTAATCCACCTGCCTCCAGTCACATGATCATGCATGCTGCTTCCAGAGTTATCTTTCTAATATACAAATCCATGAGCTAAGCCAATGGTTCAATATAAAAGACACACAAAAACAGAAATTAAAAGGATGCTATAAAGAGGAAATATTTAGAATACATAAAATAATGGAAGGAGGCAATAAACAAATTTTGTGTAATGTGGTAATATATGCTCTGGAGAAAAAATAAGGCAGGAGATGGGGAGAGGGTACTCCCAAACAGTTTCCATTTTAAATGGGAATGTGCAGGGAAGGCTGCCATGAGAAGAGAATATCTGAAGTCTAGGAAACAAGCCATATGAATAACTGGGGAGACTGATCAGTAGAAAGGCCCAGGACATTCAACCCTAGGTATATATCCAAGAGAAATAAATACATACACCTACACAAAAGCTTGTACAGAAATCTCCAAAGCAACGTTATTCATAAGAGCTTAAGCATTTCAAAAAGTCCATCAACTAATATTAGGGGAAATATCAGCTGCCATTTTCTTATTGTTGCCTTGGTCATGTATTAATAAAATAATCTTCATTTTTCCAATTTTGACGTTAGGGCTACATAAAAGCAATTTTCTAGATGTGAGGACTAGTTTAGTTAAAAATCATAGAATTCCATAGATGCACTTAACCAAATTCATTCAACGTGAGTACAGTAAAATACCCTTTCAAACAACCACCACCATCAAAATCCCAATGAGTAGCCACTTGAATACTTCTGAACACTCTGGGGGCATCTAGGATAGATGCTTAATTTTCTATCCTAGATGCCCCCAGAGTGTTCAAAAGTATTCAGGGGGATGTTGGAATAAAATTTCAGAACATCTCCTCATGTTTATTTTCTTTATGAAAAATCAGACAGCATTACGACTTAATAATGTTTAATTTAATGACTGTCACAGGTCCCAAATATGAAGTTTCTGGGGAAATCATAGGGATTGTTGCCATGTTAAATGTTTGGAAAGTTTGTTTTCTAATATATTAATTGAGATCTAATTCATATACCATAAATTCACCATTTCAAAGTATACAAATAGAGAACCTTGGCATAGTGTTTATCCTTTCTTTGCTTCACTTTCCTCACCTGCATAATTGAGTTAACAATATGATCTACCACACAGTATTTAGAATAGAACAATGCATATCTTAAGGACTTCGTAAATTTTTGTAAAATACGCTACAGTTTTTTGAGCCTCCAAAGGAAAGACATGCTGGAGAAGGTCCATTTTGCACAGGAAATGACCTCTTTGAATGTATTTAACACACAAATCCTTGGAGTAATTCTTTAATTCTCTATCTCACACATTACACATCCATCAGTATATTCTGTCTGACCACTTCTAAACACCTCTTAGGCTACTACCTTTATCCAAATCACAATCCTCTTCTGCATGGATAATTACATCACCCTCCTTTTTTTCTTTCCTTGCTCTACTGTTGTCGCAGACAGCAACTGGAGACCTGATCCATCTTCAACCTTCTTTGCTCTCCAGCTGCCCTGGCTTCATTGCTGTTTGTGGAACACACTAGGCCACTCCACCTAAGACCCTGGGCCTTTCCATCAACTAAAAAATGGATAAACAAAATGTGGTGTATCCATATAATGGAATATTATTCAGCCATAAAAGAAATGAAGTAATGATTCCTGTACAATAAGGGTGAAACTTGCAAATATTATGCTAACTGAAAAAGACAGGAAAGGCCAAACATATGATTATTTTTATATGGTAGACTCTCAGTGAAAGTACGTTAGTGGTTGTCAGACGGTGGGGCAAGAGTGGAATGAAAAGTAACTGCTAATGGATACAAGGTTTCCTTTTGGGGAAATAAAAATATTCTGAAATTAGAGAGCAGTGATAGCTGCACAACTGTGAATACAGTAAAAGAAAAAAACAAAAAAATAGGGAATTGTATACTTTGAAATGGTGAATTTATGGTATATGAATTAGATCTCAATTAAAATATTAGAAAACAAACTTGCCAAACATTTAACATGGCAACAATCCCTATGATTTGTGCAGAAACTTCATATTTGGGACCAGAAACTTCATATTTGGGACCTGTGACAGTCACTAAATTAAATATTATTAAGTCGTAATGCTGTCTGATTTTTCATAAAGAAAATAAACATGAGGAGATGTTCTGAAATTTTATTCCAACATCCCCCTGAATACTTCTGAACACTCTGGGGGCATCCAGGATAGAAAACTAAGCTTTTGTAAGGCAAACATGATACTTCACGGACTGTTCCAGGTCTACTTCACCTGACTCCTCTCCTAACCCTGTCTTACCACATATGCAATCTTTCAGCTGCAATGGAAGCAGCAATCTTTCAATGACCATCCCTTGCTCTTTCACAAACTAGTGTGTGGGCCTGGAATGTATAACCTCACCTTCCCTGTCACAACAACTCCTCCGTGAATTTCACAGCTTCTCTGAAAGTTTCGGAGCCTCCAGCAGAAGTGAACTGCTCCCACCTCTCTTTCTTTAGCAGTCTGTCAGGAACTCCTTCAAAATGTGCACACTAGTATCTGCAGTGCTTCATCTTTTTCACCAGTTTTTAATACGTCCACAGCAAACATATCTAAGTTTGCTTGGATTATTTTTTTTAAAAAGGATGATTGCATGAGTGTGTTTTATATATTGATTTATTTCACCAGCGCTAAGTACTAAATAAACTATTACATATCCAACATAGTAAAAGAATGTCTGCCAAATTTAGTTGTTAATGTATAAATAAGCTAATAAATACGAATGAAAGACAGTCAATCACATCTATTCTGAAAGAAGGAAATAATATTAATTGTTCGCAAATGTGATTGAGTGTGAAGAAGAAAACACTGACAAGAAATTCCAAATGAAAGAAATTCAATCATATCTCTTCTGTGAAATAGGAACAACATTGCTTGCATATAGAAATAAATACGGGGAAGAAAACAATGACAAAGTAAGGCAAAAATGCTTAAAAGACAAAACATCAACTGGAAAATGTAGTGCATACAAAGGCAGGTGCAATCGTTTTACAGTTTAAAGTCATGCATTACTCTTAGAGCTCAGAAAAAAGTACGGAATATTTGAAAATAGATGATAGCAATTAAAGTACATATCAATTATGTCAATAATTCAAAATAAAATGAACTTAAATCATTTTAATATGAAGAACAATAGGAAAGTTGATATGAAAATGAAATGAACTTAAATGATTTTAATATGAAGAACAATAAGCAAGTTGATATTTCAAATTTTAGGCTATGTATTTATAATAATGTACATGCTAAACTTTACAAAGTAACTTTATAAAAATTACTTTCAGTAACTTCAAGAAAAGAGGAAATTCTCATTGTACTGTTGATTGATTAATATACGGGCCTGTTTTGCCTTCTATGATTTTCTGGGGAAAATGTAAATATGGATATTGACATAAAGTTACACCGTTTGAAATATTTTATACTGGACTTCATGAACATATTTCTGATAATTAACAACATAATTTTTGAAAGTAATTTGCTTAATATTAAACATCTGGTTGCTACCAAATGACTATATTTTATTACCTAATATTTATATTCAACATTATGAATATGTAATTGAAAACGGAATGAATTAAACAAAAATGACTTTATCACATTGTGTTAGTGTACATGCAGCAACTGAAAAAAAACTCAGTATGATTATTCTGCATTAGTTAAGAAAGTAATAAAACATATGTACCTTTCCAAAAAGGTGGAGACCTACTAAAACTATTATTTTTAGCTCATTTATTTTTCATATAGCTGGAGTATATTTCCTCACAAGAGCAATATTTTTAATTAGATCACTTATAATTTGTTCACAAGAAATATGATTTTTGGAAAATGTATAACAAGAAATGGCAATTTATTTTCCAAAAATATGTAAGATTCCATTTTAGTAACACATTACAAATATGCTGACGTTTCAATATGGTAAAGACTCATAAAATAATATACTAACTTGAACGTAAATATTTTAAAATAAATTTTGAAATTATATGGTTGGCAATAATAATCTACTGATTACCTTAATTTGCTCTTCAATTGCTAAAAATCCATGGTTTTTTCCTCCGATTTACCAAATTAAACATTTCTGAAAAAAAAGAAAAAAATATTTAATTTCATGATGAGAAAAAATAAATACTCTGTGTTATGGTTACAGTTGTAGAACTATTTGAATATTTCTTGTTGGTTGCCAAGTTTATTATTTCCCACAATGCCTGAGGTTTCACAGCAGAACTATGGTATGTAGAGGAAATTTAGGACACAGATGACACATCTTCCTATACTATCTAGTTTATTATAAGGTTTACTGGGAAAATTGATGGATTTGATAGTCAAGATTTTTTTTCTAATTAAAAGAATATAACATTTTTAATATAAGTTTTGCTATTTCCAAGAAATATCCTTATTTCTTGCCATAGGCTCTTCTAGCTAAGATACTGGGATGAGTCTTATCACTTTTGCCATTAGATAACAGGCATAGAAAACAAACTGAGAAGCACCTTAGCACATCTAATCATACACACACACACAC
>NW_012103188.1:2198829-2203598 GCF_000951045.1 Mandrillus leucophaeus | reverse complement strand
TATTTTTGGAGTGAGTGTCCATTTGTATTTGCCCAATTAGTGAGGTTTTTGTACCACAAGAACAATTAAAGTTCATACTTGAATGCCACACTTGACTGCTTGGACAGGAAAAACAAATTTTTAATCAATTGCTTAAATTTCACTGGACGATCATTCTAGCATGCTCCCTCAATAATTACTGGCTGTCACTTTTTTTCCCTGGTTTTTGAAGAACTGGCATATCTCATCTTCAAATGTTCTACATATCTAAACAATCATGGGTTGTTCTCTACAGGTTTGCCTACAATACTACCACCTTTAATATCTTTTATTGTTTCCTTCCCATCTGGGAAATACATTCTGACATCCAAGCATGACTAATTTCACAAAGTTCTCCCTAATACTACCAAATCTACTCCACCACAGACAAAACCAATCTTATCTTCCCTGACACTCCTATACCTCTTTGTACATTTCTCTATTTTGCTGAAAGCTACACTATAGTATGAATTGCTAGAGAACAGAGACTGTGGCTTCTTCAATCTGTATCACTCTTCCCTAAGGAACTAAACACCTAACAGCGCCACAAAATGCTGACTGGGTAAATAAAACATTTCCATTTCTTAATTGAACACACACGTGCACACACACACACCCCACACACAGAAACTTGTTTATTGGAAACTGTATTGGCTGAACATAAATTAAGACCAAAAACAAAAGTACACTCTTATATGTGTCTTTGAATTTGTTTGTATAGCTACCTTTATAGGTTCGTTTTCTTTTTATAGGTAAGGACAGAGAATCTTCCATTTACAGTTTGGTTATTCAACATCTCAGTGCCTCTCTCAATTACAGCCACTTATGGCACTTGAGAGTCAGCAGACAGCTCCGACCAAGGACAAGCTTACATAGAGCCACTTAGCCTGCTAATGAGAAGGCAACCAGGTGTGAGGGAAAACACCAGAAAGAAAAAGGCAAGCAGGAGGGTGAAGAAAATAGAAAAAAAAAAAAACAACTGCAAGAAGGGCAGAAAAATGTATTATATCAAATGATACTATTCTATCAGTAAAAGGTAATAAGACTGAATTTCTTTTGTAATTAATAAACGATCTAAAAGGGATCTTTTAAAAGGAGCTATAAGAAATATTGTTTTAAGCAATATGATTATTTTTGTCAGGGAAGACAAAAAATGTAATTTATTTTAGATAAAAATAAATGTCTGCAAATATATGTTCATAGTTTCATTACTTTATAGTTCCATATGGTTCGAAAGAGACATAAAAAGCAATGCACCAGAAATTATTGCAATTCACTCTAGGTCTTGAGAATTAAATGGAAACGTTTTGAGTTTGAGTACTAGATTGTTTTAATTAAAAATTAAAAGTTAAATTAATTTCTGCTTTAAATCAAACTTTGTAAAGCAATCACATATATAAGATCTCCAAAACGGAAAATAAAATAAAAATGGCATTCAATCCATCAATTTAAAAAAAGCTGGAATACATGATAAATATGAATGTTCAAGGTACATTTTCTAATCCTAAAATAGAAAGTTTAAAAAGTAGAGAAATTCATTGATTCATCAAATATTTACTCAATGCCAGGTACTGCTCTAGTTGGTATGAATTCAGGAGTGAACTGAACAGATGAAAATTGCACTCACAGAGCTTACCTCTGCATTCCAGTTGTGGAGCAGTAAGTGAGAGTAAGAGATAGATACATGCATACACACACACACACACACACACGCATGCGAACACACACACAGAAAATGTGAGTCTGTGTCTATACGTATACATATACATACACACATTTTTACATATTTATAAAATATATTACCATACTATTATGTGTAATAGATATAGGTGTAAACAATTTACATACATTTTCTATTTACATGTAAAATTCTTACTTTTTTGGCAGGTTAAATTCACATTTAACCCTTAAAACAATTCTCTGAGGTTAGTACGGATATTAGTGACAAGACCAGAATTTGAATGCAAAAAAGCCAAATTCAGACTCTACATCCTCAAGCCTTTCAAATAACATACTTATTGTTACTATGTTTCTTACACGGATGTTTACAATGAAAGAAAATAAACTTCCCAAAATCTGTATTTTAGAAAATGATCATCTCAGAACTTCATGACACTGATTACTGTTAGAAGATACTTTCACATTTTGGTATTAAAACAAGATTCCAGGAATCCCATTAAAAAATAATGTGGAATTAAGATGGAAAATATGTTATTTTCTCAGGCCAGGTGCCATTAATTCCAATATTATGTGGCATCACCTACTGAACTATCCAGTCAAGGTTCATGAATCAATGAAGAAGTGACATGAACAAACATGTTTTTAAAAGACTATTCTGTTGTCAGTTAATAGATGGCTTTCAGCCTAAAATGACAGTGATATTTTTTAAAAAGGTCACTGATAATTGAGACTTAAAAACAATACAATGAGTTAGAGAAATTTTTATGAAGAAATACCTTTTTGTCTATGAGAGTTAATCCTTAAATCATTCTTAAAACTAGACCAACAGTTACATATTAGGTATTACTAATATAATTTTATTATTTGTAAAAAGAAGTATATCACTTTCACATCCATCATTTAAATTTTTTTTGGATATAAATAGGAAAATGTGAGTCAATGATCTGAAAACAGACATAATTATCACATTTATGACAGTCCATCTCCATACTTTCAAGTAGGCCTTCAAATGTTATCTTTTTACTTATGATGGTCAAATTCTTTTTCCAACTACCCCCTTCGGGTCTCACCCAACTAGCCTATGGGTGATTTTCAAATATCTTCTACTTTGATTTCTTATTGATAGGCATCATCTTATGCCACCTCTTTCTAGATAGTGTTCAGATTGTTTCTTCATCTCTATTTCCAATATCATAATCCTCATCACTGTGTAAAATAGAAAATAAATTTTCACCCTGTTTTACAGATTAGAAAGCTGTAATTCACAAATATTACCATGGTTATTACATAATATTTTAAAGACAAAAGTCCAAGACAATTTGTACTTAGTTCAACCGCCTGTCACTCATCTTGTCTCACTGGTCTACACTCCTCAATAGTACCTCTTAGAACACCATTCAATCCCCTCTCAAATCTGCCTCGCAAATGATTCCCAGAACAACTTAAGACTTCATTTTTCTCATGATGATTTTCTGCTCTGTAATCCACAAAAGCACTGTTTTAATTTTCACAGAGTCTGCTTTTCAAGAATTTATAAAGGATCAATACAATTTTTGTATTACAAACACCACTTTTTGACACCACTCTACTCCAAATAGAATTTCCATAACAGCGAGCTTGTGTTGCTGACTGGCACCTCAGACAAGACTATTCTGAACAGAGTGGCTTGTCAGCTAATGCGATCCCCTGTACACTTGTTCAAAGTTTTAAACACTGTGCTGAAGTCTCATCTTCCCAAAAAATTAGCCTCAACTGTTTTGCACAAACTCACCTCTAAATGCTTGGTAAACTTTAAATCAGTAGTACAAAGTTTAGTCCTGCATGCACCCATATTTTCTACTGTTAGCCTATGGCCCCAAGAAAGAGTATTCCATTATATAAAGTATCTGGGGACGGAACAGTGAGAATGGCTAAATAGTCTCCACAAAAATCAACGATAAAACTGGACAAAATTGCTAAAAACAACAGTTTCAGGACTATAGAAATTAATCAGTCATTTAAGAAATTAGGAAATGTTTATCAAGAAACGCTACTGAACTTCTGGTAGGAACAATGGGGATCCCATGTCATTTTGCTTGGGAATTTTCCTCTCTCTCCCATCCCCAAATAGGCTTAATGTCAGATCAAAAAACAAATCTTAGTAAATATAAAAGGATGAAAAATCATATAAATTGTGTTGCCTTACCAAAACAGAATTAAATTAGAAATAAAAAGAAAAATAGGTTTTGGAAATCCCTAAATATTTGGAAGTTTTAACATTTCTATATATCCCAAGGGTCAAAGACAAAATCACAAAAGAAATTAGAAAATATTTTAACTAAATGGAGCAAAAGCATACCATAACAAAAATTATGAGATGCAGTGAAAGCAGTGCTCAAAGGCAAATTTATAGCTTTAAATGCCTCCATTAGAAAGGTAGGAAGATCTCAAATCAATAATCAAAGCTTCTACCTTAAGCAAAGAGAAAAAGAAGAGTGGGCTAAATGCCAAGTAAGCAAAAAAAGAGGGAATAAAGGAAAGAATAGAGGAATAAAAGAAAGAAGGTGTAAACTTTACCAGAAGACCAATGTTAAAATGACTGCTAATTATTTAAAATCCCACTAATTAATATTAAAATCCCACTAATTATTTATCTTATGCTATGAAAAAAATTCCTTACCTTCTGTATCTGGTAGCATTTTCATTTTTAACATGACACATCAATGAAATTACTCTTAAGTTTCCTCCTCATTGAAAAACATACAATTGATTTTTTGGTAATAGTCAACAGATCTATAAAGTATATAAAAATGCACAACATAGAGGAAACTCACAGGTTATTATTAGGGAAAAAATACAGAAAATCCAGAGAATGATCCTCAAACCTTTGTCAATATATTACCCCAAAATTTTGCTTATAGAAGGCTGAGCTTCTTACATTTTGTTTATATAAATACTAAAATACTTATAATTAATGCAAGGAAGGGCAGAAATATGTTGTGGTGACTGTCAGTTTGCCTGTCTGTATATATAAGGTAGAGTAGGATAGGACAGGATAGGATGATGGGATAGGATAAGATACTGTACCATTC
>NW_012103188.1:2196393-2197384 GCF_000951045.1 Mandrillus leucophaeus | reverse complement strand
GCTGAAATCTACCCTGCAGTTTATATCATGAAATCATTGTTAAACAGTATATACATTTACATATTCTATGACAAAACAGTTCAAAACAATTGGAAGTTTGCTTTGTAAGTAATGAAAATATAACAATAATTTATATTTAAGTATTTAAGAAGTTTTAGTAAGAAGGGGATTATAAAGATCAATGTTCATTTGTTCAACTTCAGTAGGAATATAGTATATTTTAATAATAAATATTGTTCAAAATACAAGGGATAAAGTCAGGAAAGAAAACATTTGTTCTCAGAATTCCTGTTAAAATGAGAAACTACCACTCATAAAGCAAAAAGTTAATTTTCAATATATACCTGCAATTAAGTGACACTGATCGCTGTTGCTTCTTCAGATATGAATTCTAACCTCATGTATTTTTTTCTAAGATGAATATACAAAGAGAACATATAGACCCTTTGGTCTTTACAGTAGCTATATTTTTGAAAGATTGCATATTAATTAATTCATTTTGAATGCATTGGAGATATTTACCTTTTACACAAGCTTCATACTAAATCATTTTGAAATGCATTGCAAAGTAATCAGCTTTCAACATATATATTATTTAAGCACTCTACCATTGTTCCATCTCCTTTCCTTTCACACTGGTCAAACATACCAAAATCTAACCTGAAACATGCATGCTGGGACAGTGTAAGTCAGATTAACTTAGGGAGTACACTTGATGATTCATATGATAATTATCTCAGGGTTATGGATGTAGGAAATTTTGTCCTGGTTTATGTCCAAAATTTGAGTAAGAAATTTAAAAAATTCATTAAAGCAGTAATGCTCTACTAAGAAAAGATCCTTTTCCTTAAACATTTATGTATTCTGTCTTTAACTATCCAGTTTTTAGTTCACAGAACTGTACTTTCCCTTCATGGTAAATTTAGATTAAAAAATTTAGAGTTTAATCTTGAACTATTAAATACAAGGAAAAATAGCCTAAGAACAAGTT
>NW_012103188.1:2184493-2191423 GCF_000951045.1 Mandrillus leucophaeus | reverse complement strand
TTGTGGTGACTGTCAGTTTGCCTGTCTGTATATATAAGGTAGAGTAGGATAGGACAGGATAGGATGATGGGATAGGATAAGATACTGTACCATTCCGTACCATTCCCTACCACACCATACCATGAAAGCAAAGGCAAAAGAAGGAAAGAGAAGAACCCGTGCTGAGGTGTCTTCTATATACCCAGCCATTGTGGTAACAGCTAGGAATAGGGCAGTGTAAACAGATACAGTTCTTTCCCTCAGAGAAGAGATTTTTTTTTTAACATTAAAACCAAGGATTAGGTGTTTTCTCTATTCCTTTAGTGCAGAGAATTATTCTTTCTCAAGTATCAAAAGCTACCCAAAGCTCCCACAGCTTCCACAGTCACAATCAATTCCGTCGTCGTCTAGCCAAGGACTGACTCACAGATGCTTCAACTTACTGCTAGTATCTAAGGAACTATGTAGCCATTCTCTTATGACATAATAAAGGAGAAAACAAGACCTGCTGTGAATAACCCACCCTCAGGAAGAGTTCTAGCATTCTGTTGTAGATAGGAAAATAAGAAGCTTCTTATGAAGGGAGAAAAGATGGTAAAATATACAGCAGATGTGACTGATGGAGGCTTGAACAGACATCTAGAAAAGGATTCAGTACAGAATGGAAATTCCATATGGGCAAGATGGACTAATGGCTGGGGGCAGTGGGTTTCCTGCTCTCCTTTAAGCACTTTTCTGCATTACAAGTAGTCAGCAGCCCATGTCTGTAACCCTAGAAAGACTTGGTGGCCTTCCAGGAAGATATTTCCTCAGTAATGCCTGCTCCTTTCTCTCTCTGCTTGAGAAATAGCTTTCAAATTATCAATATTAAAAAAAAAAAACCATTTAATTTACCCTCTGTTTTTATCCCTCAAAAATGGCTATGTTTTGACTATAATTACACATGACAAGTGGTATTTGCATACCAATCGTGGTTGCCAACTTCTATAATAATGGGAATTATTAAACTTCTCTTATTTATAATGAAATATGCCTACGCTCTATATACTTTTAAATGGTAATTTTCTAGTAGAACAAGCTGAAATCTACCCTGCAGTTTATATCATGAAATCATTGTTAAACAGTATATACATTTACATATTCTATGACAAAACAGTTCAAAACAATTGGAAGTTTGCTTTGTAAGTAATGAAAATATAACAATAATTTATATTTAAGTATTTAAGAAGTTTTAGTAAGAAGGGGATTATAAAGATCAATGTTCATTTGTTCAACTTCAGTAGGAATATAGTATATTTTAATAATAAATATTGTTCAAAATACAAGGGATAAAGTCAGGAAAGAAAACATTTGTTCTCAGAATTCCTGTTAAAATGAGAAACTACCACTCATAAAGCAAAAAGTTAATTTTCAATATATACCTGCAATTAAGTGACACTGATCGCTGTTGCTTCTTCAGATATGAATTCTAACCTCATGTATTTTTTTCTAAGATGAATATACAAAGAGAACATATAGACCCTTTGGTCTTTACAGTAGCTATATTTTTGAAAGATTGCATATTAATTAATTCATTTTGAATGCATTGGAGATATTTACCTTTTACACAAGCTTCATACTAAATCATTTTGAAATGCATTGCAAAGTAATCAGCTTTCAACATATATATTATTTAAGCACTCTACCATTGTTCCATCTCCTTTCCTTTCACACTGGTCAAACATACCAAAATCTAACCTGAAACATGCATGCTGGGACAGTGTAAGTCAGATTAACTTAGGGAGTACACTTGATGATTCATATGATAATTATCTCAGGGTTATGGATGTAGGAAATTTTGTCCTGGTTTATGTCCAAAATTTGAGTAAGAAATTTAAAAAATTCATTAAAGCAGTAATGCTCTACTAAGAAAAGATCCTTTTCCTTAAACATTTATGTATTCTGTCTTTAACTATCCAGTTTTTAGTTCACAGAACTGTACTTTCCCTTCATGGTAAATTTAGATTAAAAAATTTAGAGTTTAATCTTGAACTATTAAATACAAGGAAAAATAGCCTAAGAACAAGTTATTGCACCAGCACATGCTACCATATACCTTCTACAGACTCATGATAGATTTTTTTTAAGATTTACTGAATTTTTATAAACTTAGGCAGTTTCTGAATGTCAGTTCCAGAAAAATGATTTTTATCTCACATATCTAGAAGGCCAAATTGTCAGGTGATACAAATCCCAATGAAAATCCACTATGCCAGAATCCTTACTGTTTTACTAAAGACGAGAACCTGGCATCTAATGAAATGTTCTCGGAGGTTTAAAATAGTTTGGATTGCCAAGCCAGACACTGAATCTCAGATGAACTTTTTCCAAAAATCCTCATTCCTCTGGTCATTAAAAAAAATCAATAAATGTATTCTAACTAAAGTTTAAAAAGCTTCTGAGAAGTGACCTCTGCCAAAGTGTTTTGGGAACATTCCAACTGTGCAGGGGGCAGAATGTGGGATCAAAAAGCAGAAAGAAGGAAATAAAGAAATGCTTCTGCACAAGTGAAAAAAGAAATCTGGCTGGAGGTCTGAAAGGGATTAACTTACATATCAAATATCAGGTTTCCATTGCATTGCCATTCTGCTTTCTCCTTTTTTCTCTGCCCCCTTCCTACATTGCCTGTAGTTCATCGCATGAAGCTTTATTTCTCACTTTGTCTAAGATTTCAAGCAGAAAATCTTCAGCACTGAGGTCTTAAAAATTTGCTTTATGTTCCACAGTAATAGTCCCTTATCTGAGACTCCAACATCTGGAAATCAAACCAATGTAACTTACAAGTTTGAATCAGAAAACACGTTTGGAAAAAAAAAAAAAAAAAGGCACACTGCACTAAAATTGAACTTCATGGAATGGCCCTCAGTCAAGACCTACTTATTCTTTCTTTCCTATACAGAGTTCTAACAAACAGAAATCAGAAGAAGTGAAAGCAGAGTATTGACAAACTGACATCCAAAAGAAATACCTAAGGCTCTGAGGAAAACAGAAAAAAAACAAGAAAGAACTTTGGAAATAGCTTTACTATTCAAATGCAAACATCTGCAGTGGACACTTGAATAGGAGGAATATTTGCCCCAACTTTTCAGAAATTTTTTTTTTCTACCCAAAGAATTACCCCCACACCCACCCAAACAAGATCCTAGATAACTAAAGTTTTACTCATACATGATTCAAGCTAGTCATAATAAGGTTAGGTAATACTGGTATTCTAGATAAGCAAAAGTTAACGCCCTTGACTAAGTTCAAAGGATTTGTATATGTGTAGGTATTTTACTCTGCCTTTTGAGGACATTACTTTTAAGTATTTATATTTTATGTCTATATGTTATAGCTATAAAAAGAAGAGTATATAAATCTAAGTTTTAAGTTATTTAGATATTGCATGTCTATTGGGGGAAAATTCATATCAACCTTTCATATAAGATTCACTAAAATTTTTTTAACCTGTTGGCTTTTTGTAGGAAAACGTTAATGCATCCATAGACCTTTTTAAAATTAATGGATGTTGCATACAGTTAGCAACACAGCTCTTTGAAAAGTAAAAAAGTCATTAAAGTGAAACAATATTTTTCAGAATAACAAAAGTCAAAGAACAGCAAACTATGAAAATAATTTACCTGAATTAAAATGTTGTGTTATTTTTTAATTTAATTGATGCTAAATTTAATTTCCATTGTTACTAAATGTAATCAATTAGTTTTGAAGTATACATTCCAGAAATATAAAGAAAATGCTAATAACCAAAATTTTAACATTTTAACATTTTTTTTCTACTTTCCCCCTTAATGAAAGTTAAATTCTCAAATTCATATGGGATAAATAGGCAAACATAATTTTAAGTATACCTATAAATGCAAATCATTACATCTCTTATTTCTTTAAGATATTATTTCAAATTAAATAACTATGCTTTATAGAAAAGTCACATTTATCGTCTCTTACATGAATGTTATATGCTTATTATAATTTTAAGAATAGCATGCTGTGGTTATTACAATAAAAAATCAAGATCAAAGATGAGCTAGGTATTTTTGGAAAAGCGACAAAGAAGAGTTTTAAAAAACTTGTCTGAAATCATTTTTGCATATCCCAAATTTGCTATTTTCTTCTAATGTTTGGCAAAATTCCTACTAATAGGCAGCAGCTTTTTAATATTTTAATATTTCAATGTGTTACTTTAACTTTTATTTCTATTAAAATGGATGACAAATTAAATTACACAAAAGGCAAACTTTTATATATTTAGATTTCAAAAGAACATTGTTCACAGTCATTTTCATTCAATAATCAATCTAATAAACAAAGAAAAAGCCACAGTAAACCTAAAGCTGGGCTAGCTAACTGCGCTACAAAACTGAGTTAAATATTGTTCCTATTACCAGGACATTCACAGGCAATTGCAAACTTTCTTAACAGTACACAACAGTCTTGGTTTGGCTATTTAATGATCAACATTAGGTATATGAATAACAAAGAGTGAAAATAACAAAGCAACAGCAATAACAAGCTTAAAAGGTCAACTAACTTAATTGAAGCACAATTTAGATCTTAATCCATATAAACTGTTAATAATTACAATGGAATACAAAAGCAAAATTACTAAAAAAATCACTTAAATGTTAAATAGCAAATAAAAACAAAACATCTGTCTCTACTTCACTGCAGTCAAAGACAGTCAAATGCAAGTTGATCCAATTAAGCCAATTTAGGATCCACAACTACTTAAAAGCATGACCTATATACTAAGTGATGAAGGCAAAATGGATTTGGTCCAAATCCGCTTTATTTGCTTAGATGCTATTTATTATGGCTATATTTTATTATACAGTAGTAAAAAATTACAGTGTGACATCCTGTTATTTCCCACTGGGAAAAGTGATACAGATGCACTATTAAACCTCAGCACAGGCATCAGGATGTCAGGCCACACTCCACTTGTGCCTTTATAATGTGTCAATAGACGTTGATGTTTATGCAGCTGATGGTAAAGCCAGCCAAATTACCGCCACTTAAATGTTCCATAAAATCATGGCTTTATAGAAATCTAGAACCTTTTCAGCATTTCTGGTGACTGTACACATATTGGAAAGAGAAAGCTTATTTTAAAAGAAAGCAAGTAATGACCATTAGTTCTTTTTTTAAAAAAGTAATTAAATGCCTTAAATTTTCCCTAAAACTAATACACATTTTCAAGGAAAGGATCTAGCATATCACAGAATACCTAAACATTTATCTTTGCCAAACAAAATTTTAGGTAAGTTGTAAACCCTAGTTCGGACCAGTTCTAAAAAATAATTTGTTGAGAAATTATGCTTCACAAGAGAATTAAGATTATAGCTTTTCTAAAACCCATAAATATCTTTCCTGTTTCATCATTATTCTCATCAATTTATATTCATCATGTGTTGAAAATGTTGTAGGATTCTAACTATACAAATAGAAATTCTCATTTTTTTTCTGTTACTTGAAAGAGAGAAATGGTAAGAAAAATTAGTTTTTCAGTTAATAGTTGCCAGTTCTGAAAATACTAGCTGGTGTTCTACAGTGCTATATGCTTTAGGCAGGAAAATATTCAGAGATTCACTTGCAGAGATTCAGGTGTTCCAAAATTTGTTTTTCCTCATGAAGCTGAAGCAATTTTAGATTGGCTGCCATGGGGCATCCCCCCAGCCTCAGCAGATCCTGAAGCTGAGACTTCCTAGTATCCAACAGCACCACTGCAAACTACATCTGGGCTTCCGGAAAACATAGAGTAAGTGAGGCACCAAGGCAGATACATTTCCCTTGCCTCCAATATATGAATGATCTAATCCTTTCTGAGATGGTTTAGCCCAAATGCTCTTGAACATCAAGAGCCTCTATTAGCTGGGAGTGTGTTCTATGCCTTTTGCACTTGCCAAGATATTGGTCCCCTTAGCCAGTCTCAGTAAAGCAAAAGAAAACTACACTGTATCTGTTAAAACAATCAGTTAAACTTCTGAGTGGTATATTGTATTCAATTTTTTTGTAACATTTTGTGATCTCCCAGTCAAATAAACTCAATAACAACAATTTCTTTTTTTAAAATCTTACTATTTAGAGAACCAACTTTGGATAACGAGACAGCTGGGCAGTATGCATCTGCATTATTGTCACAATGTCGTAACAATTTTCTATAACTTGGGCATAATGATATTAGCCTACAATGCTCATCTTCCATTCCCTTCTCCAGATAAGCATTTTTTTTCTGTCTTTTAGAGAATATCCTACTATTTTATGATCCCTCTAGAAATTCAACCTTAGGCTAAGTAAGGTTTGTCATAATTGTTAGAACTTTTAAGAACACAAGCACAGAATTATTATTTTCCATACCTGTTAAAATATCATAACACAGCCATTCAAAAGTTGACATTGAATGACATTCAGGTACTATTGAAGAGACCGCCACAAACAACATTACAGTAACCATTGCTATTATTACTGAATTTTGGTGATGATTATTGTCTCTCAAATGCTCGCTCTGTCTTCATCTCTAACTCCAACCTGTTTGTACGTATGGTGACTCACATTTAGAATGTCCTCTAATTCTCCATCAATGTTAATGGCTTCATTTACGTATTCATTCATTTATCTTACAATAGTTATTCTAAACCTGCTGTGTGCTAGACAGTGTATTATTTTGTGTGCTACAAAAATAAATAACTGCTTAATTCCCCGTGGAAGAAAGTTGTATAAATGAATACTTTAAAAACATAAGGTCGGCCGGGCGCGGTGGCTCACGCCTGTAATCTCTGCACTTTGGGAGGCCGAGGCGGGCGGATCACGAGGTCAGGAAATCGAGACCATCCTGGCTAACACGGTGAAACCCCGTCTCTACTAAAATACAAAAAATTAGCCGGGCGCGGTGGCGGGTGCCTGTAGTCCCAGCTA
>NW_012103188.1:2182997-2184008 GCF_000951045.1 Mandrillus leucophaeus | reverse complement strand
CTGGGTTCAAGCAATTCCCCTGCCTCAGCCTCCTGAGCAGCTGAGAGTACAGGTGTGCACCACCATGTCCAGCTATTTTTTTTTTTTTAATTTTAGTAGAGATAGGGTTTCACCGTGTTGGCCAGGATGGTCTCGATCTCTTGACCTTGTGATCTGCCTGGCTTGGCCTCCCAAAGTGCTGAGATTATAGCTGCGCCCGGCCTATTTCATGTTTTATTTATCATTCACTATAATAAACCCAGAGGATGGGTTTATTATATTTTATTTATCATTCACTATAATAAACCCATTTATCATTTATTGAGTATTTGACCACACCCACCAATTATTTATCACAGATTATATACATGACATATAAAATAAATATGCATAATAGTGAACAACTCAAAAGGTGTGTGCTCTGGACACAGGGTGCTTGATTACAAAATCTACCTCTTACATTAAATGCATGAACTTACTTAAACTATTTTTGCCTCAATTTACTCATCTGCAAAATTGGGACTATGAGATATCTTAAAGCGTTACTGAAAAGATTAAAAAAAAATCCAAGTAAACTATCCAGAACTATCTCTAGCACACCATTGGCACAAAACATGTTCAGCTAGTCAGGCCTTAAATGCTAACTTGATGTTTCATATGTATATCCTTTTTGAAATCCTAATTTATAGAGTAAGTAACATTATCACCATTTAACAGATGATGAATCTGTAGTTCAGGGAAGTTAACATTTTCTTAACATGAGAGAATTTCTAAATGGCACAGTCACAAAGCAACATATATCTACAATATTCAAAAAGGAGAGAAATAAACATCATGCATATATTAGGTTGGGCATCATAATCTACATGTTTACAACTCTAGCCATTTCAAAAGAGACAAGTGACTGTCACTACCAGATAAAAATATAGCAGAGTAAATGAAGAACAAACTCTGTTAAATATTTAAAAATCCTTAAAAAAAAAAAAAAAAAAAAACCACCAGCTTTTACTTCAATTAATTGGAGCTTTAAGA
>NW_012103188.1:2179260-2181782 GCF_000951045.1 Mandrillus leucophaeus | reverse complement strand
CTTTCTCAGATAATTTTTATACTACAGCTCATAATTTAATATCTTCTTTGTTTCTGGATATTTTTCTTCAATTTTATGGTTGACTATACATGTTTTATACTTTATGCTTATTTATTTAAAAAACAAAAAACTCCGTGATATTCTCTACATTTTAAACACTTTTTGATAATATTGACAAAAATCTTTCATAGTCTTCACCATCTCCTATTCTGTTTCTTTCAAGTCTTACTGTTTATTGCTTCCAGAGTATTTGTCCTAAATACAGATAATTCACAATAAAAATAGCTGTCTTTATTGTGTGTCACACACTGCTGTTAGCCCTTTGCCTACAGTGACTCATCTAATCTTCACAACATTGTGAAAGTGGATATCATTACTGCCCTGATTTCAAGATGTAGCTGTGGAGGCCTGGGAATTAATTTGTAATTGACAAGGCCTAGACTAGAAATCAAGCCTATCTAACCCCAAAGGCCATACCCTTAAAGTACTTCATTTTACTCTTTACTTTCTTTGACAAGTATGTTATTTATACTTTAAGGCTCAACTCAAAAGCAGATATTTCAATGATGCTTTTTACAATCATGCAATCTGAGTCAGATCAAAGCTTCCCTCTCATCTCATGATGTTGTTATTCTTCTCTGATGGCTGACACTTAATGCATATTAACACTGTTTTCTACACATAAATCATCTCACAGATGATATAATTATTATTATTAAACCCACTTTTTAAATGTAAGAAATGAGAGCTACAGACATTTAGAAAGTCACAGGAAATCAAAGGGCTATGAAAGGATTCAAGCCCACGCAGCTGATAGCATGCTCATCCCACAGCATTCTAGCACTTGTTAGAAAGAATAACACTGGGGTTAGGAGCACAGGGTTTGGAGTGAGCCATAAGTGCTCCTAACCACATCTCTGTACTTATTAGATTAATAGCGTTTTGTGGGTTGCATTACCTCCTAGCCTCAGTTTCTTCACTGGCAATAGAAACATAACAATAGTATCTACCTCACAGTATTGTTTTGAAGACTAAGTGAGACAACACAGACACAGGCTTACTTAAAGAATGTGATACATAAATTCCAGGTGCTGTTATTATTGCTGTTGTTTACATGACATAGTCATCCTTTAGAGGAAGGCTATTTGAAAGTACACTATACACTAAAAAATGTTGTCTCTCTAGTATGTGGTATATGACAAATAGATAATAAATGTCTAAAGGATTTTCCCCTTCACTATTTGTTATTGTTAAAATTTCATTGAAAAATGTTGCATTCAGCCGCTATATTTATGCATCTAAAATGCAAATCCTTCTTAGAGATTAGTTCATTGATTAATTCCAGGAAAGAAGTTTTATTTTATTTTTGAACTACCATGAAAGACTAAAAGAAAATATTTTATTAAATAACACATCCTCAAGTTTAACAACTATAACTTTGAGGAATTTTTTAAAATTTGAGCCAAAGACCACTGCGTAATTTTCTTTGCTCTCTTTTTGGTAGCTATAGAAACGATTTGGTCAGTGCCATCTGACATACACTTAAAGACAGACATTTCTTGACTTTTCTTAAGACCGAATAATCTCAACATCTTTAGAAACTTCATATATCATCTTTTCTAGTGATTTTGGTCACTTTTAGAACCGCTACCTCTAACAAATAGCTCTCTGGTTTGGCTTTGGTAGTCAAAGTTATCTCAGAAATATTTAAAATCCTTAAGATCACAGCATGAAATTGTCTAGCTCTCATGTCCACATCAAGCATAGATTATTATCCTCTGAGATCCCTCTCAGGAATCTGTGTTCTGTCCTAATTCTCATATATTTAATTGAATGAGAGAAAGAAATACCCTCACTCTGATGTCCCTTTCCACTAACAGGAGTGTAGTAGTAGATAATCTGGAAGACATTTTCTTCCATGGAAATGCAATTGAGGTGAAACAGCAGCTGAAAAATTAATACTACAGATAAAGACTAATCAGTACTATACATACCACTATATATAATAATAAAATCAATAACATCATCATAATATTGCTTCCTATGAACTGAATATGTACTACGTGATTTAAAATTCACTCATTCAATGAATATTTAATTAATTCAACAAATGTATTGAGCTGTTTCCATGTGCTAGGCATTTTTATAGGTACTGGGAATAAGGAAATGAACAAATAAATAACTCTGGCTTTGTGGAGTTTAGAGTAATAACAAAACAGGGCAAACAAATAAAACACAAGGTACGATTCAGTGAGCAGTGATAAAAGTGCATTTGTAAAATTTTACGTAGTATGACCAAAGACTCTTTCATTGAGAAGGTAAAATGTGTAAAAACCTGAATGTAACTGGTAGCAAGCTATGTGGAAAATGACAAGGATAGCATTTCAGAGCATTTCTGGCAGAGGCAACAAGGGCAAAGGCCCTCAGGCAAGAGTTGAAAGGGATTTAAATAGCAGCAAGGAGGCAATTGGGAAGCTGCAGAGTGAGGGAGGAGAAAAATGGTAGGAGGGATCAGACAGCTA
>NW_012103188.1:2173245-2174520 GCF_000951045.1 Mandrillus leucophaeus | reverse complement strand
AAGACAATAATTACAACTGAAAAATCCCCCCATAGCAGTAGGAAGGTAGCATATCCCTAGGAGCAATGTGAGTTTTCATTATATTACAATAATCTCCACTGAAACTAAAGTTAGGATAAATGCTACTCATATCCAACATATTGCTTAAATTGAGAACCTGCCATCTTGGTATCACAGTCTATTCAATGTAAAGTTTTAAAAGAAATATTTTAAATTCCTCAAGCTAGACAGCTATATCAATAACACAGATTTTAAACCCATGAAAAAGTCAGTTAAGGGATATTCTTGAGACATTGGTGTCAATATGCTATGCTTTGAATCAAAATATAGGAGGATGAGATTTTCATTGATAAATGGCTATACAAAGCTTTGAAAACTATACATTAGCAATAGACATGGAGATACATTACAGCAGAAGAGATCAGAAGGTAATTTTTTTCAAATCATATGTATTTATATGAAAAAGTCATCTATACACGAAACTTTACATAGTTTGACTCTTAAACAACATGGGTTTGAACTGCATGAGTCCATTTATAATAACTGGGATTTTCTTCTGCCTCTGTCACCCTTGAAACAGTAAGAACAGCTCTACTCTTCCTCTGCCTATTTAATGTGAAGACGAGGCTGAAAACCTTTGCGATGATACACTTCCAGTTAATAAACAGTACAGTTATTTTCTCTTTCATATGATTTTCTTAATAACATTTTCTTTTCTCCAGCTTACTTTCAGAATATAATATACAATACATAACATATAAAATAGGTGTTGATTCCTGTTTAAGTTATGGATAAGGCTTCCAATCAACAATAGGCTATTAGTAGTCAAGTTTTAGGGGAGGAAGAAGTTATTCTCAGATTTTTAACTACATGTTGTGGGGTTAGGGGACAGGTAGGGGGTGGTGCTCCTAACATCTGAGTCATTCAAGGGTCAAGTGTGTGTGTGGGGGTGTGGGTGTGTGTGTGTATATATATATATAATTTTCAAATATATGATCATATCGGGCAGGGCGCCATGACTCATGCCCATTATCCCAGCACTTTGGGAGGCCGAGGAAGATAGATCACTTGAGGTCAGGAGCTTGAGACCAGCCTGGCCAACATAGTGAAACGCCGTCTCTACTAAAAATACAAAAATTAGCCAGGCATGGTGGTGCAGGCCTGTAGTCCCAGCTACTCAGGAGGCTGAGGTGGGAGAATCGCATGAACCTGGGAGGTGGAGGTTGCAGTGAGTAGAGATCTCTCCACTGCACTCCAGCCTGGGTGACAGAGCAA
>NW_012103188.1:2165059-2172580 GCF_000951045.1 Mandrillus leucophaeus | reverse complement strand
CTATGAAAGGATTCAAGCCCACGCAGCTGATAGCATGCTCATCCCACAGCATTCTAGCACTTGTTAGAAAGAATAACACTGGGGTTAGGAGCACAGGGTTTGGAGTGAGCCATAAGTGCTCCTAACCACATCTCTGTACTTATTAGATTAATAGCGTTTTGTGGGTTGCATTACCTCCTAGCCTCAGTTTCTTCACTGGCAATAGAAACATAACAATAGTATCTACCTCACAGTATTGTTTTGAAGACTAAGTGAGACAACACAGACACAGGCTTACTTAAAGAATGTGATACATAAATTCCAGGTGCTGTTATTATTGCTGTTGTTTACATGACATAGTCATCCTTTAGAGGAAGGCTATTTGAAAGTACACTATACACTAAAAAATGTTGTCTCTCTAGTATGTGGTATATGACAAATAGATAATAAATGTCTAAAGGATTTTCCCCTTCACTATTTGTTATTGTTAAAATTTCATTGAAAAATGTTGCATTCAGCCGCTATATTTATGCATCTAAAATGCAAATCCTTCTTAGAGATTAGTTCATTGATTAATTCCAGGAAAGAAGTTTTATTTTATTTTTGAACTACCATGAAAGACTAAAAGAAAATATTTTATTAAATAACACATCCTCAAGTTTAACAACTATAACTTTGAGGAATTTTTTAAAATTTGAGCCAAAGACCACTGCGTAATTTTCTTTGCTCTCTTTTTGGTAGCTATAGAAACGATTTGGTCAGTGCCATCTGACATACACTTAAAGACAGACATTTCTTGACTTTTCTTAAGACCGAATAATCTCAACATCTTTAGAAACTTCATATATCATCTTTTCTAGTGATTTTGGTCACTTTTAGAACCGCTACCTCTAACAAATAGCTCTCTGGTTTGGCTTTGGTAGTCAAAGTTATCTCAGAAATATTTAAAATCCTTAAGATCACAGCATGAAATTGTCTAGCTCTCATGTCCACATCAAGCATAGATTATTATCCTCTGAGATCCCTCTCAGGAATCTGTGTTCTGTCCTAATTCTCATATATTTAATTGAATGAGAGAAAGAAATACCCTCACTCTGATGTCCCTTTCCACTAACAGGAGTGTAGTAGTAGATAATCTGGAAGACATTTTCTTCCATGGAAATGCAATTGAGGTGAAACAGCAGCTGAAAAATTAATACTACAGATAAAGACTAATCAGTACTATACATACCACTATATATAATAATAAAATCAATAACATCATCATAATATTGCTTCCTATGAACTGAATATGTACTACGTGATTTAAAATTCACTCATTCAATGAATATTTAATTAATTCAACAAATGTATTGAGCTGTTTCCATGTGCTAGGCATTTTTATAGGTACTGGGAATAAGGAAATGAACAAATAAATAACTCTGGCTTTGTGGAGTTTAGAGTAATAACAAAACAGGGCAAACAAATAAAACACAAGGTACGATTCAGTGAGCAGTGATAAAAGTGCATTTGTAAAATTTTACGTAGTATGACCAAAGACTCTTTCATTGAGAAGGTAAAATGTGTAAAAACCTGAATGTAACTGGTAGCAAGCTATGTGGAAAATGACAAGGATAGCATTTCAGAGCATTTCTGGCAGAGGCAACAAGGGCAAAGGCCCTCAGGCAAGAGTTGAAAGGGATTTAAATAGCAGCAAGGAGGCAATTGGGAAGCTGCAGAGTGAGGGAGGAGAAAAATGGTAGGAGGGATCAGACAGCTAGCAAGGGGCTTAATACCAATTCTGGTAGAAGTAGGTAGGCTATTATTCATACTCTAGCTTTTATTTCATGAGCAGAATCCCACTATAGAATTCTGAGCAGAGGAGTAAAATGATACAACTTATATTTTAAGTCGATCATCTGGCTTCTGTGTTGAGAACAGATTATAAGCAGCCAGGCCAACTAGTTAGAAAGATACACAATAATCCAGGTGAGTAATGAGGGTGGTTTGGTTGCAAGGTATTAGCGGCATAAGCAGTGAGGGGTAATTTCTCAATGTACGTAAGGTAGAAGTTATAGGATTTGCTTGTGGATCATATATGTGATGTATGAGAGGGAGAAGTCAATGTTTTTGACTTTTGCAAATGAAAGAAAGGAGTTGTCATTTTTGAAAGCTTTTTAAAAAAGACATTTTTAGGGGTGTGGGTGGAGAGTAGAAGTTAAGCTTTGGACATATTAGTTGGATGTGCCTATCAAAAATCCTAGTGAAGATACTTGAGAAAGTAGCTATATACATGAGTCTAGAGTGGAACATTTGGGCTAGAGGTAAAAATTTGGAAACAATAAGCAATTAAATCACATATAATGCTAAAGTAGAAGAGACTACCAAGGAAGTGAATATAGAAAACAGAAGAGAACCCAAGACTGAGCTTTGGGAATCTCCAAAACTTGTAGATTAGAGAGGATCATGAGAAATCATTGAAGAAAACTAAGGGAGATGCCAGAAAAATACAAGGAAAGTTGGATGACCCAGAAGACAGTTGAGAAAAGTTTTTCAAGAAGACATCAATGGTCTGCTTTCATGAGCAGAAACCCACTATAAGATTCTGAGTGATGAATAACATGATATAACTTACATTTTAAAATGAACATTCTGGCTTCTGTGTTGAGAACAGATTATAGGTGGCCAGTAGTTTATATTAAGAAATAACGTAAAATGGGAACTGAGAATTAAACTTTGGATTTGACAACATTAATATTTTTTCAGATAAACAACAGCTTTGGTAAAACGGCTAAGAACTAAAGCCTGATGGGAATGTGTTCAAAAGAGGAAGAAAGGAGAAATATTTGATCAGCAACTTTCACCCTTGTAACTACTTGTAATTCCCTATTAGAATAGGGAAGCTAAGTAAATTGTTCATAATTAATCATTCTAATTCTAAGGCCTGTACCTTGACCACCGACTATACTGTTTATTTAAACCTTGAAGTTTCCTTCAAATGTTGGTGTCTGCTTGTGATTTATTTAAGATTTTTCATAGAAATGTTCTATTTTAAATATAGTAAACAGTATCTTCTCGAATACTTAATGTTTTTCTTTTTCCAAACAGATCAAAGTGTTTATTGATTGCAGATAACTTTCATGTGTGCCAAAAAAAAATTTACATTAATGTATTTTCACAGGGGCCAAATTTGGCCAGTTATTAATATGAAATTGCTATGAAAATTGACTCTTGATGCATAAACCAAACCACAGTCAATATAGAAAATGTAAAATACTCTTTAAATACTTGTAATACAATGTAAATGAAAGAAAGCAGGAAACCTATGTAGGAATATTATAACTATGTATTTTAAAATACCTGTAAAAATAGGTAAACTGATATACATTAAATAGTTTTAGGATTTGGTAAACTTGCAAGTACAAATTTCCTCTTTGCTGTATTTATTCTTTAATAGACATACATTAATATGACAATGGAAAAATACCAACATGCTCTACTATTATCCTACAATGTAACTCAAAAAATTCTACTACATTATTCATTATAATTATATTGGAATTCAACCCTTCAGAAAATAGTTTTATTATTCCTAAATACTATTTTAATTAACATCATTTATGAATCAAAACATATATTAATCATTAACAAGCAATTAATTTAGCACATTCATACTGTAAAATCAGAAAATGTAATTATTTGATAAAAGTAAGGCTATGGTTCATTACTTTCCCCAGATCGACATTAAAAAATAAACGTTAAAATCCCTAATGCTAATGAAGTGAATATGTGGGGACAGAATTTAAAATTAATGACACTTTAATTGACTTGTTGAGTCATTTTGCAGATATAATTTGACCAATATTTTACTAAAAAAAAAAAAAAAGCACTGTGTTTTGTCAGTAAATTATATCAGCAAGTTGGCAAACACCAATGAGTACATTGAGAAAACAGTCTGAACGTGTTCAGGCAGGAAAAAGTGCCTGATGTTTTGACTCGCTGTGTCAAACAAAAAGAAACAGAACCTTCAAGGCCAGGACTTCGCAGTCATGGTTATTTTAGTGGGTTGTTTTTCTAACAACTTATCTTTGTCCTCTCTATGATAAATGATGAAATGTATCTCCAAGTCATTTTGTTTATGATAAGTAACTTCAAGGAAAATTTTTATGTTTGTTTTTAATTTAAATCAAACCAAGCAAATAAAATTAAGAAGCAAAAACTCAAGAAGCTATTTAAAGCAATGACCTTGTCAAATATTACATGGAATGACATGTGTTTGCTTCACTGCAGTATTGCAAAGTGCTTACAAAAATTAAAAAATACTTACACAAATGAAATAAAAACTACAATTAGTATTGTAGAAATGAAAAAAAAAAGCTGTTGTATATGATCATTAGTTAGATAACTAATTTTTTTTCTGAGGAGAAATAAATTTGTTTCTTTCTTAATATATAGAATCATTTTTACTGAAATAAAAATACCGTGTTCCATTTAACTAATGATGTACCCCTCAACAGTGCATTTGATGTTGCCTTAAGTACTTTGTAGAAAAGAATTAATCAAATCCTGCATAATGGATTTCTTAAGGCTTAAATGTACTCTTTTCCAAAATCATTTTTATGTTAAAATCTATAACCTTACCTAGACACCAATTAGAATATTAGTAGATGCGTAATCTGAGTAAGCAGTGGCAAAAGCTTTTATGTTCTTCTGTTTTAGGAAGAAAGAAAGAGTCAAATAAAAAGAGATTTATCACAAATGAAAGAAACGAAGGTGTAGTCAAATTTGTATCATCTCCACCAGTTATAAATACTGCATTCTATGTGTAAGTATCAAGTGTCAGTTTTCCTACAGAAATGGCATCCCTACCGTTTATAGATATGGATCAAATAAATTATAAATTATTAAATTATTACTAAAACTTAATTATTGGAATCATATTAACACATTAAGAGCTTCAAGATTACATTTCAAAACTTGAATATTACTACGAATATCATCTGTGAAGCCAAAAGACTATATCCTTAAAATATAAACTTTATTCTTCATTTATTCAACATTCATTGAAAAACTGCCATTTCTTTTATTCTGTGCTAGATCTGTAACTACTGTAGGAGGATTAGCATGGCTGCACCAAGAGGTGAAATGTTCAACAACTAAACCCTGTCTACATATTTTATGGAGAGAGTGGATCAATGTTTGCTGTAACTGCCGAGGTGTATTTTGTCTAAATAGACTTGGATATAAAGGGCTCAGTCACATGTCTGTCACAGATTAGAAATACCAATTTAATTTTCCAATGGCCACTTTTAGAAAGATAGGTAAAGTGCAGGTTTCCATATTTTGATAAGCCCCATCACCTGAGAACTTAGAAAATGCGTTCAGACCAAGAACAATCGTACTTACAGACAGTAGGAGTCAACTATCTCCGTGGAGTGAGTAATGCATTACTATTAAGAATTGCAAAATTATCAAAAAGATGAACTATAGATACATGTAATATATATTCTGAGAATAAGATATATTACTTCTGAGAGAAAGGCACTTCAGAAGAGGCTTAAAGTAAAACTGACACAAGAATATTAACAAAAATCAGTCACAATAATATAATATGATCAGATGTGGGAGCTGTTAAAATATTTTGTCTTACTTGACCCTAACAAAATTTCTATACAGCAAACAGAGTCGATCTCATTTTGCCAAAGTTTAAGATGAGATCGTTGAACCTTAGTTAAACGTTTTGCGTAACATCACCCACCAGAGAGTTAAGGTACTGACCTTAGAATAAGAAGTCTCTGCTCTTATTTTCACAAAATAAACCTAGTCTTTGTATTGTTACTTTTAAGGCACTCAGTAAAGGACCAAGGACAAATTATTCTGGTCCATTGACCATAAATATTCCAATCAATTCAGTCTGTGACTAAAGGAAAGTTGAAACCAGAGACTGACCTGCTGTAGCAACTATAAACTAAAATGAGAAAAAAAGGCCACAAAACTATACCACTGTTCAAGGCAGAATAGAGACTCAAGGTGAACACTAGAAGCTTTTTAAAGAGACTTGGCAAGGTCATGCTGATAAATTGAAATGGATACGACTTGGAACTACTAATAAATCATGCTAATTTCTTCAGAACCCACTGTCCTGGCCTCTCTGAACCCAGAGGTAATGGACAGATTATTCACATTCCTGATTAATAATTTTGAAAATTTTATGTACCTTACAATAGCTTATTGAGTTGGAGTTCAAAGTCTGTATTTTATTTGGGTCACTAAAGCGCGTGCGCGCGCACACACACACACACACACACACACAAAGTCTTATCATCTATGAGTAATAAAAGACTTTATATGAAATATAAAATACATGCTGCTTTTGCGATCGTACACCATTTCCGAACTAAACAACCTCAGCCATTAAAATATCTTCTCATTTTAACCTTTATTTCAATCCTATAATTATTTGTATTGCCTTAACATGTTTTTTAAACAATTTATATAAAAGTGGATGTCCATTGTGTTGCATATGGAGAACTCTCATGTATTTGAAATAAACTGTCTTATAGAAGCAATATAGTTTATTGGTTAATAACCTGAGCAACATAGCTACACTGCAAAGGATCCCATCCCTAATCTTTCAATTATTAGTCATGAGAACTAGGACAAGCCATTTAATTTATCTGTACCTCAGTTTGCTACTCTATGAAATGGGATTATATTATTTCCTATTTAATAGGGGTGTTGTGAAGATTAAATGAGTTTATACAAGTCAATCCCTTAGATAATACACGGCACATAGTAAGCAACCAGTAAATGTCTGGTATTAGAGTTATTATTTATAGATGATGTTTTTCTGAAAGGAAAGAAGAGAAATAAATACAAAGCACTGCTGACTATAGGGTACACATAGGAAAATGAAAATGAGAATGTTAAATCCACCTATGATATTAGAAATAGTAAGGGAAACTGTATGGTAAATTTTATTACTTAAAAATTTCAAATTAGAAAAGTGGAGAGAAAAATGTAAAGTACATATTTATGCCCAACATCTACATGTAAAAATTGCTAAAATTTTTCCCTGTTTGGTTCATCTATTTCGGGGTGAGCAGACGTTGAAATATTTTAAAATAAGTAACACTTACGACCGGGTACAGTGACTCATGCCTGTAATCCCAGCACTTTGGGAGGCCAAGGCAGGAGGATCACTTGAGCCTAGGAGTTCGAGACTGGCCTAGGCAATATTGTGAAGCCTCGTTTCTTTAAAAAAAAAAAGAAAAGAAATTAGCCAGGTGTGGTGGTGCACATTTGTAGTCCCAATTACAAGGGATACCTATTAAGACACCTCTTTTATATAAAACAGAGAACAGACTAATAGCCTTTTTACACATACGTATTTTTAAATCCACATCTGTACAAAGCTCTAAATAACTAAATGGGCTTTTAAAACATATATTCCATGGAAACAACTGTTAATATAAAATTAAAATGTCTTAAAAATGGAAAGAGTATAAAATGGGTGTGTGTATATATATGCATATAAAATGTATATATTCACAATAAAGTGAA
>NW_012103188.1:2160663-2163478 GCF_000951045.1 Mandrillus leucophaeus | reverse complement strand
TTCCATTTATATAGCACAGGCAGAGTAGATTTAGCATAATTCCTAAGGGCCCTAAAATGTTGGGAATAATAAGTGACCACTGGCTTAACTTAAAGACACCAGCTGTGTTATCCCCCACTGAGAAAGTCAGTTTGTCCTCTGAAGCTTTGAAGTCAGGCACTGAAATTTCCTCTGTAGCTATGAAAGTCTTAGATGACATCTTCTTCCAACAGCAGGTTGTTGTCCACATTGAAAATCTTTTGTTTCGTGTAGCCACCTTCATCAGTGATCTTAGCTACATCTGCTGGATCACTTGCTCCAGCTTCTACATCAGCACTTGCTGCTTCACCTTGTACTTTTATGTTATGGATATGGCCTTTTTCCTTAAACCACACGAACCAATTTCTGCTAGTTTTAAACTTTTCTTCTACAGTTGCTTCACCTCTCTCAGCCTTCACGGAACTGAAGCGAGTAAGGGACTTCCTTTGGATTAGGCTTTGGCTTAAGGGAATATTGTGGCTGGCTTGATTTTCTATTCAAATCACTGAAATTTTCTTCGTGTCAGCAAAACGGTGGTTTTGCTTTCTTATCATTCAGGTTTTAACTTGAGTAGCACTTTTAAATTACTTCAAGAACTTTTCCTTTGCATTCAAAAGTTGGCTAACTGGGACAGATGGCCTAACTTTCAGCCTGTCTCACCTTTGACATGCCTTCCTCACTAAGCTTAATCATTTCTAGCTTTTGATTTCAAGTGAGGTGCAATTCTTCCTTTCACTTCAACACCTAGAGGTCACTGTAGGGTTATTAATTGGTGTAATTTCAAAATTGTTGTGTTTTAGGGCGTAGAGTGGGGGAAAAGAAGGGAGACAGATGACACAACACAGCCGGCTCAAGGAGCAGCCAGGACATGCGCACATTTATCAAATAAGTTCACTGCTGTGTTTTATGGGCACAGCTTATCATGTTTCAAAGTAATAATAGTAGTAACATCAAAGATAACTGATCACAGATCGCTCCAATAGATAAAATAATTTTAAAGTTTAAAATATTGTAGGAATTACCAAAATGTGACACAGGGACATAAAGTGTGTATATGCCACTGGAAAAATGGCACTAAAAGACTTGTTTGGCACCAAAAGAGTTGTTCAATGCAGGGTTCTCCCAAATCTTCAATTTGTAAAAATCATGGTATCTATGAAGTGCAATAAAGTGATGCACAATAAAGTAAGGTATGTCTCTAATTGGGGATAACGTAAAGAGCACTGTATCATTGCTCTTACATTTATAATCCTGTGAAGACAGTTATTATCAAGGTCTACATTTCTATATTCTACAGATAGAAAAAAAAAAAAAAACTCCATCAGAATGTTTTTGGGAGGCATACCTTTTCATAAAAATTATACTATTCCAAAACTATTCCTCCATATAGAATTCAAAGTCCAAAATGGACAATAATGACTGTACTATATTAACTGAAAATATTAGAGATACGGGTTTATGCTTAAGGATATCAAGACCTCCAATTACTTTCTCTAACTGATATCAGCAACATGTTTGAACTTGTTTCCCTGCTTTCAATCTGCAATATCATCTACAGCGCCTAGTCCTTAGTAAGTATTCAATATATATTTGGGAAATTAATGAATTTTCAAATAATGAAATATATCACTGGCCAGATGATAACCTTAAATAGTGTTCTTGTTCTGAGTGATTATTCAGTAAGTATTTGTTGAATAAATAAAAGAATTAATGCATGTTTATATTCTCAGGGGCTACCTGAAAAACAAATAAGAACAAGGTATGGAAATGCCATCCATGAAATATTCATTCATTCATTTATTGATTCATTTAACAAATATTTTCTATGGGCGAGGTACAATTTTAGGAGCCAAGGATAAATATCACAGAGAAGAAGGCCTTATAGGCCCTGCAGTTTAATGGGAAATAATGACACCTAACAGTTATTGAATGCTTACTTTATGTAAAGGTACCAGAATTTGTTGAGCATTATTTCCTTTAATCTTCACTACAATCTGCAATGCAGGTACTAATAGGGTGCTATTTAACAGGCAGTAAAGGAGGTAAGCAGCTATAGTCTGACATGTAACAATGCATCCAGGAGTCTGGACTTGATCAAAGTTTATAAAGGGATACTGGTTTAAACTATGGTGCGCTTTAAACAGGGAATCGTGGTGCAGCACTTTAGGAAAGAGAGACTTATTGCTAAAATAACCATGGGTAATTATTGAGCTGTTATATTTTGTAAAATCATTCACAGAAAAATTATGACCAAATACTTAATTACGTTTAAAGTAAAAAACATATACGGGTTCTCAGTAGAATGAAAATATTTAAAAATTACTATTATCTGCTTTTCAGAGAACACTTTTTAAATGTTGAAAATTGCGAAGGAAATAAATCCACGTATTGACGGAACACATTTCTGAACACCAAAATAAAAGTCTATTTATTATGAAGTTTCGCTACTTCATAAGATTCAAAATCTTCTGTTATTTTTAAAACTAATCCTGCTAATTTTACACATGGTAACTAGTAATGTATCATAAAAGTGTTATTTGCTTATTCAACAATAGCTGGTTCTTAACTATTAGGAGTAAGATAAATATTTTAAGGCAGTTGAATTAAATATGTTTGTCTTAAATAACTACCCCCCCCAATCTCCTTCTGCTATATTCAAACTTCTGAAAATATACCAAAAAACTCAGTTAAAATAATAGTTTTAACTTTTTAGGTCCAACTCCAGAATTCTTTACTTACACTGTATTATTTCTTTGGCAAGACTTCAGATTTCCACATTCCTCAAGACAGATTTAGC
>NW_012103188.1:2156325-2160613 GCF_000951045.1 Mandrillus leucophaeus | reverse complement strand
CGCTTTAAACAGGGAATCGTGGTGCAGCACTTTAGGAAAGAGAGAGTTATTGCTAAAATAACCATGGGTAATTATTGAGCTGTTATATTTTGTAAAATCATTCACAGAAAAATTATGACCAAATACTTAATTACGTTTAAAGTAAAAAACATATACGGGTTCTCAGTAGAATGAAAATATTTAAAAATTACTATTATCTGCTTTTCAGAGAACACTTTTTAAATGTTGAAAATTGCGAAGGAAATAAATCCACGTATTGACGGAACACATTTCTGAACACCAAAATAAAAGTCTATTTATTATGAAGTTTCGCTACTTCATAAGATTCAAAATCTTCTGTTATTTTTAAAACTAATCCTGCTAATTTTACACATGGTAACTAGTAACGTATCATAAAAGTGTTATTTGCTTATTCAACATTAGCTGGTTCTTAACTATTAAGAGTAAGATAAATATTTTAAGGCAGTTGAATTAAATATGTTTGTCTTAAATAACTACCCCCCCCAATCTCCTTCTGCTATATTCAAACTTCTGAAAATATACCAAAAAACTCAGTTAAAATAATAGTTTTAACTTTTTAGGTCCAACTCCAGAATTCTTTACTTACACTGTATTATTTCTTTGGCAAGACTTCAGATTTCCACATTCCTCAAGACAGATTTAGCTAACTATTGCAGTAAAAGACAAAGAAATAATTTATTTAAAATATTAACCACTGAGTATTAAAAGGCAGATTTATCAGATTGCCAGGTCTTCCAGTTTATGAAACAATGTCTAATAAAGTGGTATAGTCATGATTTACTAAGGTATTTAAATTCATTATTGTATCAGCCATATTTTACACCTTTGACTAGTTCTTTTCTCACATTCAGGCTTGCTGTATTGCAGAAATTTATTTTCACCAATTAAATAACCTTAATTCTGTCTTGTAAAAATTTAATTTGAGAATTATGCTTCCGCCTTCCAAAGAATGTAAGTTTGGTTAATGTATGGTAAGATTATACATTTGTTCTGGCACTACTACTAGGATACTCATTTGAATATGCCATTTTTTCCACAACTCTGCTTTGTGATAATAAACAATATTTATTACATGATCTCACTGAAGTATTCAGGGAAGAATAATTACAGAATGTTAAAAAAGCACACTGTGATTTTTTTCTTAAATAAAGACAAAGATTAACAAATATCTCAATATACATTCAAAAAATATCCTCCTGATTATTTCAATGTATGTGCCTTAAACATAACAAAATAATGTATCAACTACAAAGGAAAATAACCATATTATGATAATTTTGATTAAAACATTTTTATGTGCACATAGTAATAAAGAGTGTCTCTGGGTTTGGGGGTTTGATCTGATGTAGTTTCTTCCTTTTGGTACTATGTTCTATTTTTTCAAATAATATTGTTTACCTTATAAGCTTGAAAAAGTGCTAAAATTATCCAAGGGTGCTTTCTGGTTTTAGATGATGAGGAAACATTAACAAGTCACCTTGTCTGCCTTTAATAAATGATGAACAAGAAATGATTCAGTAGGGGTGGAATCACTCACTAAGAGAATCTGTTTTAAGAAATGAGAATTTAAAAAAAATTTGAATATGGTCGTTTTAGATAGATTCAGAAAGAATAAAGTGGGACATTTTCTAATAATATTTTTAACAATGATCTCAAGCTGACTTTTTATTTTACTGTGGTAAGACAAATGCAAATTCCCCAGATATAAAATGCACAAAATATGAGTAAATGAAAAAGATACCAAGGATCATACTGATTAATCCTTCTCTTTTGATTCTGGTTTTGAGCACAGTTATGGGACTTCAACATTTTTTTCTCATAGAAAATGCACGATTTTCTAGGGGCCAGCTTAATAAAAAGCAAAGCACTGTGATAGATCCTTTCATTTGATTGAGTCATTACTTTCCAAGGACTTTAAATATGAGGCCGGGGGGGAAGGGGGATTAACATAGGCATACATTGCATTTGCTTCAATTTGGTGAATTTAGGCATCATACTGTAGGACTATAGTTCAAAACACCATTCTAAGTAGTCATGAGATCATACTGAATACTAGAATGGTGTGTTAATAACAATGTGCTCTATTATATCCATAATGCATCGCACGATACCTGCTGGCCTAAAAGAGCTAATGCACCTTCCTATAGCTCTAGGAACTTAGTCGCTGGGGGGAATCAAATTTAATATCCTTCTCTATCTAGTAACAAGAAAAAAAATAGCTACACCTCTTTTTAAAAATTTTCCTAAAGCCAGAAATTTTCTTCTGGTATAATGAAAGGCACATAAAAAGTTTGAAACAATTCTCTTTACAAATCTAGGGTCAGTTTCACATTCCAGTGGAGACACTTAAGGTTCCGAGCACATTCACTGTATGTAATTAAAGGTGCTAGGAAAGTCGTTTTAACTCTAACATTCTGGACACTTACAAGAAGCTCTAATAGTGAGAGCACAGACCATGGCATCTGCTAACATCTATGCAAAGCTATCATGCCCCCTCTAGTACTCTCTTCCTTAGGCTAATATTTCTTTACGTGACACAGTTTGGAACCTCACAGTCACAGTTTTTCGTAATTAAGACCTCTAAAACTGGTACTAATTTTTAAAATTCCATTTTGTCCAACACTAATAACTGCCATTAGAAGATGAATGACAGGTGGAATGATAGTAAAGGTCAAATTGGTGAATTTTTTTTTTTTTTTTGAGACAGGTCTGGCTTTGTTGCCCAGGCTAGAGTCCAGTGACACAATCACGACTCACTTCAGCCTCAAACTGCTGGATTCCTGAGCTAATGCAATCCTCTTGCCTCAGCCTTCAGAGTACCTGGGACAATAGTCATACCTGGGACAATAGTCATGAGCCACCATGCCTGGCTTTTTTTTTTTTTTTAATTTTTCTTTTCTAAAGACAGTGTCTTGCTATGTTGGCCAGGCTGGTTTCAAACTCCTGGCCTCAAGTGATCTTCCCACCTAGGCCTCCCAACGTGCTGACATTACAGGCATGAGCCACCACACCTGGCCCATCTTAGCTTTTTATGACACCACCACAATGATCAAATTTTGTTAAGATTACTGAAATCTCAAACTTCTAAACTGATGCCCAATGTTAAAATGACTTTCATTTTCTCCCCATACAAACCATCTACTTCTGACACAGCTGTGTGTGTGTGTGTGTGTGTGTGCGTGTCCGTGTGTGTGTGTGTGAGAGGGGGGGGAGGGAGAGAGTGGGCAGGGGAGAGAGAGAGAGAGAGAGAGAGAGAGAGAGAGAGACTCACTATGTTACTGTGTTACCCAGTTACGCAGGCTGGACTAGAACACCTGAGCTCAAATGTTCCTTCCAACTCAGCCTCCCTAGTAGGTGGGAATACAGGTGCATACCAGCGTGCCTAGTCACTGACAGAGGATCTATAATTTTGAACTGGACTAATTTGTTTATATCTATTTCAGCTATAATTACACATGCACAGGAGCAGCTGGGCCTCGAATATACTAAGTCTTTGAAAAGGTTTGACAAATGAATAAAAACCCTTCAATCTTATCAACATGAGCTGGCCTTAACCCACGTCACCCCAACATGGTATTTTTTCTGATAAGTTCTTGGATCGAAGAGGATAAGATGCCAAAAATCGACAACTCATGCAAATTTTATAGACTGTATAGACTAGTTTTGGAATTTGCTTCTGAAATGAAATATTTTGCTACTAAATAATTATCCTCCACAAATATAAAGAAATTCTATTTGATGTCTTTATTTAAGTCACTATCAAAATATTGAACATTTTGTAAGAGGACTAAAGAAACAGAAAAGTGTAATATGCCACAGAAACTTTCCTTTCAGAAAGTTCCAATAATGACTATCTTCTAGGTACAATTTCCTTAATAAATTAATAATATATATGCAACTTCCCTTGTACATGGACCGCAGATTTTATTCTTGCTCATGCAATAATCATAGTTTTTCTTATTAAGTTAACATGAGCTTTCTGTTTGTCTTACAAAATATTTTCTAAAAAACAAAAATCAATTGAGTGAGTGAGAACTCAGTCAACATCACAACCAATAAAACAAATAATTTTAAGAAATAACAAAATATGTAATTAATCATGTTATCAAAATTAAATATAATTTAATTACTTACTCAGAGTCATTAATTATGTGGAGTTGAAAAATTGCACTATTGAAGCAATCATTTAATCATTAGAGCTACAAAAATGTCTAAGTACTAATTCATTATTTCTGCTATGCTCTTGGGAAATTATATACCATATTTA
>NW_012103188.1:2145805-2155749 GCF_000951045.1 Mandrillus leucophaeus | reverse complement strand
TGTAAAATCTGTAAAAGAAACTTCAAAAGAAAAAAAAAAAGTCTTATAGCTTTCTTGACTTTCAGGATGCCAGGAAATACCTAAATCTGAAAATTCTCTTCAAGGGAATAGTAGACAGAAGCAGGACTTTGGCTGACCTTTTAGGGGACATTATTCAAGGATTCATATGCTGCAGAATTACAATTAGTCTCTGACAGTGACTTTTGTTAATCAAGTTTGCATTTCCTTTGAACTTTACAATCCTGTACTTGCGTGCATCTGTTTAACTTGTACTTTACTCAGGCAACCTATCAGAATCACTAAATTATGCAAAGCAACTGTTGGCAACTCTTATATATATGCAGTTGCAAAAGAAATGTATCTACTTTTCATTCAAGTGACTTTGAAGGAAGGTCTTAAAGAAATCTTTTTCACTGAGCAATGCCTATGGAATAAGGAATTACTTGCCATGCTGTAGTTAATAAATCATAGCAATTGTTTCTCTCTTTCTATCTCACATAGTAGATAAAATACTGCTGATCTCAAGAGAATACTTCTTTTAAAAGGACCACTATCAATGCACTATTTCATTATTTTACTTGTGGGTGATATGCTGCATAAATCTATCTCACTGAATTATGGAGATGCTGAAGTATACCTATCACAGACATTCAGAGTGACTAAACAAGCACATAAAGTGAAGTTATAGAATCACGAAATTAAAAATGAAAAGTAAATAGTGCTAAAGATAATCTGGCCCAGTATTTCCCAAAATGTGTTTAACTGAACCCAAGTTCTGCAGAAATGAATTAAGAGTGAAAAGCTCAGTAGTCAAATAGGTTGAGAAATGCAGGGATAAACAATGTTAAATCATTTTTCCCCCTGTGGGAATTCGCAGAGCCTTTAAGATATTATGCACTGTGGATTTACAAGAAGAAATAATATGCTGTGTTTGCCAAACTCATTTGACTGTGGAACTTTTTTTTCATGTTAACATCTAGGTCTAGAATCTATTATATCTTAGAATATGGTGCCCTAGTCCAAACACCACAATTTATTTACAGCCTAGGTCAAAGAAGTGACTTGCCACAGGTTATATAGCTAGTAAGCCTGAAACAGGACCAGAGCCTGAACTGGCCAGATTCCTTCCCACACATCACTTTTGATACAGGGTAAGGCATCTTGCCAGGCTGCTGTGATTGAGGGATAAAAAGCAAGGTTTCTGAGAGTACTTGCAAGGCTGTAAGAAAAAGCACGACCCAGGAACCTAACATGAGTAAAGAAGAAAATCAACGTATTGACAATATTGACATTATGAGGATATCTGAGAAAGCGAGTTGGAAGAATAGGAGTCTGATGGCAGAAAGCGCTGATTTTTGTGGTTTTGAAAATTAAAATATCTGGTGACAGTGAGATTTAGGATTGATATGGTTTGGCTGTGTCCCCACCCAAATCTCATCTTGAATTGTAGCTCCCATAATTCCCGCATGTTTGGGGGGGGGACCCGGTGGGAGATACCTGAATCCTGGGGGCAGTTTCCCCATACTGTTCTCCTGGTAAGTGAACAAGTCTCACAAGATCTGATTGTTTTATAAGGGGTTTCGTTTTCACTTGGCTCTCATTTTTCTCTCTTTGCTGCCATGTGAGACATTCCCCTTGCTCTTCCTTCGTCTTCCGCCATGATTGTGAGGTCTCCTAGCCATGTGGAACTGTGAGTCAATTAAACCTTTTTCCTTTGTAAATTACCCAGTCTTGGATATGTCTTTATTACCAGCATGAGAACAGACTAATACAAGGATAATCATGGCAGAGTGGTGAGGCTACTAGAGATGATTAAGCCAAAGAACTGAAATGTGTTAAAATTATGGCTGTTTGAAGTCACTGAAAACAAGTGTAAGGGTTTGGCGAGACAAAAGCTATGAGATGGGTGCTAGAATGTTCCTTAATGAAGAAAATTACAAGATCAGTCACATTGGCAATAAATGGGAAAGAAGGTTGGAGAGCCAGATGGCAAGAGTCTCAAAAGAGCATAGCTTGTCACAAAAAGAGGATAAATATGAAAGAGGTAATGGCAACCAAAGAAGAGACTGACCCCCTTTTCCTGTCCTTAGGCATGAGGGGTGTGGGAGGCATGAATGTAGAAATACGGTCTCCTCAGAGATCACCCAGAAGTTGACAAAGTATAAAAGGACTTTATCTGTATGGCATTTCTCTAGAGAAATAGCCTGAAGTTGTCATTATCACTATTAAGTATTTATATAATTTAGTAGTTTATGATTACCTATTCCCACAATGTTTATAGACTATAAAGTAAGTAACTGTTCATGAACTGTTTAATAATTTTGGTCAACTGGCAGACTCAAGAGGTTTATCCAAGTTGTAACTTTAAGCCAAAACTAGACAAATGCATATACACATAAGGAATAATATTATGGGACTTAAAGGAGTTAAATGGATTGTAGGCCTCCAGGAATCAGAAAAGCCCCTCAGCAGCAGCAAGGGAAAGTTGAAATCCGGCTACAAGTAAATGTATCAAAATATCAACAGTGTTTACTTCTAGGTAGTAGGATTATAAAGCTTTTCTCTTATTCTTTAACACTCATATAATTCTAAAATTTCTACAATGAATATACGTTATTTTATAATCCGAAAAAAGTACTTATCTGAAAATATCAAGCTCCTATCTTTAAATAACCATAGATAAGAAAGAACACTTACATTTTAGAGCATTTTGTCAATATTCAACAAAATATTAATGACAAATTTTATGATTTCCCTTGTAATCCCACTTTTACAAATATATTCTCCACCAAACACGAGTGCATCCGTAAGTATGCCCATGGTGTCTGCTGCAGCTACGTTTAAAGTATGAAAAAGCTGAAAGCAATGTTAAATTCCCAGAATAAGAAACTGAATAACTAAATCATGGGCCTTGCATATACAGACTACTATGGGACTGATGAAAAGCATGAACTAAATATACGCTAACCGAAGAAGATGTCTAAGATATCTAAGATAAATTTTGAAATAACAAAAACATCTAAGAGAATATTTTGCATAACAGCTATATTTCTATTTTTAAATAAATGAATATCTTATGTATTACATGTGCATAGCATAAATATGTGTGTATATATAAAAATGTATATGTAGTTATATACTGTATATATGGTGTATATATGGGGAAAAGTCTAGAAAAATATGTAATAAATCACTTATTGCATTTGCTGTGGGCAATGAGGTTAGGGGTTCGAGGTTCATACTTTTTATTTTACATACATATGTACTCTGATATTTTTATAAAAATTCATGAATTACTTTTATAATAATATACTAATAAAGTTTACTCAAAAGGAAATATTAATTAATATCCTCATACTGGCAAATCTCCCCACAAGTGAGTTTTGAAAATATGAAATACAGCTATTCCTCAAAATTTATTGATTTTAATAGATTATAAATTTAACGAAATGGTTTTGCAATAAAACAAGAACCAAAACCCCACATACAACTTATTCTGAGCACAAGAAGAAAAATGAAGGAGAGGTAAATATGTGTGTGTGCATAAATATATATATGTATATACATGTGTGTGTGTATATATATGTGTGTATGTATATACACACACATGCACATATATACTACAGCAAACAAACCTACATAAAAATCCATTGGCTCTTGACGTATCAGTACTTACTATAACTGTATTGTTGCTAAATACTAGTAAATTAGCTTCAAAAGAGGCTTTAAAGGAAAAGTCTGTGCATAAATCTCCCAGATGAGCAGTGATATTCCACATAGTGTAAGATACACAGCATAAGAGAGATTGACTGGTATAAATTATATTTAGTTTTAAGCTGGACAATAGCACCACTTCACTCAAGACCCTCAATAGCATATTAAAGTCTACCTTAGAAAGATGTATCCAAATGACAGATGTATTCATTTACGTTTATTCAGCATTTAGTATGTACTTGGGATTATACTGGGAACTTGGAAAATTAAAGCTGTACAGAAAAAAAGAGAATGCCTATCCCACTAACCCCATGCTCCCAAAGTAAGACAAGTTATAAATCTTGAATTGCTACAATAGAGAAAAGCATGGAAAATGTGGAATCAAAGAGGAAACAAGAGAATGAATTCACTGAGAAGTGTGATATTTTGGACTGGGCTTTAAAATGAGGATAACAGAACTGGTAAGGCCATCTTTTAGCAAACGACAAACAGTCAGATGTGGGTAAAGCAGAATATCCAATTTAGTTTGAATCTGAGGGATAATGACTCTGATGCATGTCCTGTCTAAAATACAAGCCTAATCACCACATCACAGCTGCCAAGATAAAGTGCTGCATCCTCAGATGGAGTACTTTATGAAGTGCAGAATAAGCACGGATACCCTACTCAACTTCATACTCTTTACACAGCCTCTAGGGCCAGTTAACATGGATTTATCCTGAAGAAGGATCCCAATAATGTTGTTTTTCAGTTATTTGACCAAACTGACTCCTTCTCTCTGCCTGAAGAGTTACTTCTAGAGCATCTCCTCTAAAAATATGCCAGCTGGCCACAGACTGGCTCCAAAACACCTGGCTTCACAAACCCAAAGACCAAGAGACCCAAGATTGTCCCCTTGGGCTCCATCACCATGTAGCACCACTGCCAAACTACAGAACTATCTTTGACAATTTATATTAACATACAAAGGACAGGACAATTTTAGTTACAAAGCTATGCAACTATATGTTGTTATAGAACAAATTCAAAAGATTTTTTAAAAATTATAATATGAAAAATAGTTCACATTCTTGCTAATATTTAAAAAATATGTGAAGTCTCTTGCATGGTACAAATAACTAGAAAGTGGGTGCTAATTTGATGGCAATGAACTCAACCTCTGTGAATTAATGCATCTTAATTTAATATTCGCAAGTACAGTCCATTCCTGGATCAAGTAAACCAAATCCAATGCCAGCTCACTTATTATTCTGTACATATTTTCCTCAGTTTCTAAAATGATGGTGGACATGGATATTTACTTAAAATATCTAAGATCTCTGTATTGTTGAGTTTAACAATTATCGAAATAAAACAAAACCATGCTGATACAATCACCAAATTTGCAGATTGTATGTGCTTGTTTGACACCCCTGAGCACCTAATTAAACATATAGGAAAGGTTTTGTGTGTGTGAAGCATTGTATTATGGGCTTGTTCATATACGCTTTCATCAAACCTCAAAATAAACCTATTAGTTAGGACTACTCTTATAATCATTTAATAGAAAGTACTGAGAAGTTAAGCATCTTGGTCAAAGACTAGAAAAGACTCAGGTTGGATCAATCACTTGTAGAGTCAATCTGACTCTATAGCACTTAAATACTCTATTAGTGGTCTATGAGGGGAATTTTATAAATCTTCCCCACATTATCACTGTCATCAGTACTCATTAACAAGGGCTGTAGGATAGAAAAGGAATTACTTTCCATGTGTAAAACATGTAGTGATCATGAGTTAAGTTTGCTAACACGTGCAAATGTCATTACTTCACAACTAATATAAATTAGACTATCATAATACTGTTACATTCTCTTAGTTTATTTAAATTTTGTTGAAAAACTACAATAATGCATATTTACATAAAATGTTTATTGTGTTGCTGACTTTCACTTAAATTTATTCAATAGTTTCTGAATGATGAATGGAAAACATATTGGTGTATATTGGTATATGGTTCTATCTGTACAATATTTAAATAATCACATATGTACATAAAATGAAAGCATACAAAGAATACATTGTTCTCACGGACATCCAATTCGGAACTAGCAACATAGAGTTAAATCAGTTCAGTTTGTGAGTACAGTCTCACTCAAAATGATATATTTATAATGCTGACTGCCACATATAATGACTTTTCTTAGTGATCCTCAAACTATGGTCTCTGAGCCTTTTGCACAGAAATTAAATGTTTATTTAACATGCAGATCCCTTTGCCACCATAACACCCGCTAAATCAAATCAGTCCCTTCTCTCTCTCTTTCTCATACACACACACACACACACACACACACACACACTGAATGATATTCGCACTAACTTTTGAGAACCACCTTAAAACGTGAATAACAGAAAGATGTTTCCTTGATTCTGTATTGTATTGTCATGAAAGTCTTTTTTTAAGTTTTTTATTGAGACGGAGTCTCACTTGTCACCCAGTGACATTGTGCATTGGCACAATCTCAGCTCACTACAACCTCTTCCTCCTAGGTTCAAGTGATCCTCTCTCCTGGGCCTCCCGAGCAGCTGGGATTACAGGCCTTTGCCTCCATACACGTTTTTTTTTTTTTTTTTAATTATTTTTAGTAGAGATGGGGCTTCACCATGTTTGCCAGGCTGGTCTTGAACTCCTGGCCTCAAGTGATCCGTCTGCCTCCGCCTCCCAAAGTGCTGGGATTACAGGGGTGAGCCACCATTCCCAGCCTGTCATGAAAGTCTTCTAAGTACTACTCTGAATGTATTAAAAGTCAATGTTAGAGAGATTGTGATATAATGAGGATTTTTTTCCTTTAATTATTTAGAGAGAGAGAGTATGTGTTTAAGAGTATACATATAAGAACCTTGCAGGTTAGTGCTCTGTCCAAATAATTGAGAGACACAATAATATAAATAGACTTCTGTGCCTTAAAAAGCCAAAGAATCCTCAAAGGAAGCAAGCACTGACTTTCATGGTCACATGTAAGTACATCAGTTAAATAAGAAAATTCACGTGAAGCATAACACACAGCAAGTGCTCAATAAATTTTAAGGTGACCATTTAAATGTCAGTTTAAACTGCTTTATTACAGAGTGAACACATTATCTCCACTGGAGTCAAAGATTTCAAGAAAAACTAAACAGGAAAAGAAAACAAGAAGGTAGTCCCTTGACCTTCACAAAACCTTCACAAGATCCCTGAGAAGGGCAGGAAATGACCGGAAAGCAGAGGCACAGCAATTCTCCAGTCTGCTGTAGCAACCCAAGCATGTTGTATTTCTTCATAACTTGAGTCTTTGATTCTAACTGTAAAGTAATGGGTGGGAGCGTGGAGGGAAGGAAAACAAATCTTCCCTGTTTAATTTGTAACTGTCACTTGTCTGCTGACACTTGTCTGTCATTCAACTCTATTCTCAAAGTGACCTCAAGGCCCCACAGACAAGAGGGAATAAACAAAACAGATCAGACGAGGTACTCACAAAGGGGTCAGGGGTACATCTTCCTTGGAGATGAGAGTTCAGAGCTAAGAATTCTACAGGACTGCTGTGGACAAAGCAGGAGCTTACAAGGATCAGAGAGGCACTTCTAAAGCACATGCCAGGAATAATCAATGTGGCCACCTGCCAGGCAAAGAAACTGCAAGAAAACAAAGGGCAATTCATCCACACCTCCACAGGTAGGAAATTAGCCTCAAATTTGGCCCATTTTAGTCTAAGGAACAAATCAGCTGCACCTCCCCACCCCAAACACCGCTTTATGAAAGTATGGAACAGAGTGGTGACTGCATGCATTTTCATCCCTATTTTAAGAAAATCCTTTCTTCAAAGCTAGTTAAAAAAAAAAAATGGAACTGTAAGAAAACTAAGAAATACAAAGAATGCCTTTGTTGCTCAGCACACTGTTTATACCCAGATATCATGAAGCTTTGCATTCAAAACCCAGTCGTAATGGAGTGCCACAGTAGAATGGGTACAGTGAATGTAACCACCATGAATGTTGGCAGATTATTATACAAAGGGCATTTATCCCACAGAGAGGGCTGGCAGGTTGACAGAGGACCAACAAACGAATAAACTGAAAGGCATAATGAGCCCCATTTCCACCCTCACACCACCCTACCCCTCACACGCCGAGGAAAATAAGCCACCAAAATAACCTGTAACCTCCATACTCTTGACTTTGCTTTTTAGAGAGGAAAAGCCCAAACAGATAGACCTTCTCAAGACAGTACGGTACTCCTCAGAGAATGAAATGTTACAACGGAGCAGAAACTTAGCTCCACAGACCTTCCAGGACCGCACGGACTCCCACAACATGGGAAGGTATTTGCAATCCATATGGAGTGTGGATAACAACCAAATCATGCCTCAGGTCCAAATCACTTATGAAATGAAAAAGGAAAACAGCCACCCCAATCCATTTTCCCACAAAAGGATAATTTTTCAATAGGCTTCAGGGGAAACTAATTGTTTGGATTTGACTCCAACAACTTCAAAATAGGGATATATACAGTTTGTGAAGTCTCCACTGATCTGAATATAATTTACAGTATTTTTAAAGCAATTTCAGTATTTTATATTATTCATTTTATACACAATAGATAAGTACAGATAGAATACATCAAATATAGCCTTTGTTCTCTAACCAACAGCTTTTCCACATATATGTGACTTCCTTGGTCTTCTCATTATCAACCTGTTTACAATAAATAAATTTAGAATTATCCACGAAATGAATTTTTAAAATTATGAGAGCACAGCTTCAAATAGTGAAGTGTAAACAATACTTAATTGAAAACTTTTCTCCCACAGTGACAATGATATACTGGGTTGCAATCCAAAGTCACTTAAGCATTTAAAGAAAAGAGTTTATAAAATTAAGATATATTTCTCAAAACCTTGAAATTTAGGAGGTAGATGCAGCTCTTCTCACACACATACACTGAATTGATTTGTCTTTCCACTTCACCTCATAAATTATCCTAGAGGTATATAAATGCAGGCACCCTAATATATATTTGAACATTTATTCCTATTTCCTCAAATCATCAGCCAATCTTTGCCCTGATAGCTATGACTGTCAAATCTCTTCCTTTTTGTGCTGACTAAATTGCTCTAAGTAAAAAAGAAACTGACATTCTACTCTTAAAAAATGAAGCTTTTGACATTTTGGGATGTTAATAGATGGATAAACTGTATAACAGGAACATCAGTCCTGAAAGAAAATTTGACCTGAATAGCCACGCACTGCACTCATGCATTTATAATTGTGCTAGCAAATGAATGAGAAAAGATGAAGTGGAACCATTTTTCAAGAGGCATGCTGTGATTTCTCATTACAGGAATAATCTTAAACAGTAATGTTATTTCTTTAAAAACTGAATAATCTTAAGAGTAAAATGGAATGAAAAGAAATCTATGCTTTAAATCCTGCTTTTATAGGTATCCCCCATGTAAGTAATACAAGCCCATTCTCATAACTCCAGAAATGAATTCTTCTTAAAGATGAGGCTTGTTTAAATGCCTTTTCTTCAAACAAAAAATAGAAAACTAACTATTAACCCAACATTTTATTAGTCTTTAATAAACCAGTTCTATTATTTTAAGCAACCTCTTCCAAAAAAAGCAGAAATCATTCTGCTTTTATATTGATATAAACAATTCATTTGTAAATGTGTTTTTAAAAGTTATGAATTCACTTCATATGGACTATAGTTATTCTTTTGTTTAATGAGGAAGAAAATATTTTACCAACAACATAAATTTTGGTAAAATTTTATTCAGTGTCATGGTAGGATACAACTGAAGTCTAGATTTTATCCCCATTTAACCTATTAGGATGACAGAGCTCTTCCTAAATCCAATTTGATGAATAGAAAAATCCCACCAGAGTTGTCTCACATATATAACTCAACTGAATTTGAAAAAGACATATTTTATAGTTTTGCCTGGGAAAGTCTTTAAAATATATATATTATATAATTTTTTTCAGGTTTCATGTTCCTAACCCAAAGAAGAGATTGACATAGCAAAACCCAATTAGAGACATATATGCAGAAGTTTTCCAGCATCTTAAAGTATGGTTAGAGAAACCTTACTTAGTAGACACATTTTCTAGACCTGTGGGAACTGATCACAGTTCATATCAGAAAAGGAGGGTTGCCCCAGACAGCACTCAGCCATGGTTTTCCTTTGATAGTCATCACTCTGGAT
>NW_012103188.1:2126987-2145755 GCF_000951045.1 Mandrillus leucophaeus | reverse complement strand
ATTTTCTAGACCTGTGGGAACTGATCACAGTTCATATCAGAAAAGGAGGGTTGTCCCAGACAGCACTCAGCCATGGTTTTCTTTTGATAGTCATCACTCTGGATCCTTCTTTGACACCATTTAAAATTATTCCTTTCATGTACATTTCATATCAAATACACCCTTTAAACTTTGCTGAATTTAACTAATATCTCTCCACCACACCAAATTTGAGTTTATTTCTAGGGTTCACCAGATGGAGGGGAGCAATTTACAAAAAGTTGCCAAGGTAGATCCTCTTATCAAATGCCCTGGTAAATCTATTCTAAACCTTGGATAGAGGAGAAAAATATTATAGTTCTTGTACAATATAAAAAGCATTAAAAAAAAAATTGGCTGGGCGTGTTGGCTCACACCTGTAATCCCAGCACTTTGGGAGGCCGAGGTGGGTGGATAACGTGAGGGCAGGAGTTTGAGACCAGACTGGCCAATATGGCCTGTCTCTACTAAAAATTCAAAAATTACACAAGTATAGTGGTGCATACTTGTAATTCCAGCTATTCAGAGGGGCTAAGGCAAGAGAATTGCTTGGACTGGGGAGGCAGAGATTGCAGCCAATCAAGATCACACCATTACACTCAGTCTGGCAGGCAGAATGAGACTTTCTAAAAAAAAAAAAAAAATGCAGGCAGGGCACAGTGGCTCATGCCTGTAATTCCAGCACTTTGGGAGGCCAAGGCAGAAAGATCACCTGAATCTAGGAGTTTGAGACCAGCCTGGGCAACATAGTGAGGCTCCCTCTCTACAAAAAATAAATACATTAATAAACAAATTAATTAGTTGCTGGATATGGTGGCACACTCCTGGAGCCTCAGCTACTCCAGAGGATGAGGCAGGAGGATGGCTTGAAGCCAGGAGTTCAAGACTGCAGTAAGCCATGATTGTGACCTGCATTCCAGCCTGGGCGACAGACTGAGATCCTGTCAAAAAAAAGAAAAAAAAAAAAAACTGCAAATGAGATTTTATTATAAAGGGTTTGGTAATACTAAGATTAAGAAATGCCATAAAACTAAAAATTTAAGCAAGTGTTGAACAACAAGTGAAGAACAAATATGACACCATACAAGTGATATACCACATTTCAATTAAGGTGGCTTTTAATTTAGCACGTTCCTAGGATATTATATTACTGCATGTATTTTGTGATGTTTTACATGTACACTGAACAACAGAACACTAAATAAAACAGGACCCCATTAGTTTATAAGGATTCCAAAGTTCCAGTAATGTCCCCTGAATCATTATGGCTCTTTGTGGTAAGACCTTATATAATATAGCTATTTTATAAGGAAGATATTAGTTCTATCAGCAATACCAGTATTATGCACATCAGAGTTAAAATCTTCTGATGTATTTTTTTCTTTTACTTTACAAAGAGCCCAAAGAAAATAAAATTTTATTAAGTATTTTTATGAGCTTATAACTTAAACTCAAAAAATGCCATTTTTATCTGTAGTATATTGGTAAGGAGACAGCTTTTTAAGTTAAGACAGGCATACACACATTGCTACATTTCCCTGAAACAGAAGAAATAAATCTCATCATTATACTTCTCTGTAATGTATATTATTTATCACATGGGTGAGAAGTTCACCCATTAATGGAATACGGATTCTTTCACCATGCCTTCACCATGCGAGCAACCCAATCGTCAAAGTCTTCAAAGACAGTCAATTCCTTAACCCTGGCCTAACATATAAGTGCATTTGTTTCAAGACAGAATATGCAAGCTTGAGATGACGGCTTTCTGTTATCTTCTAACCACTTACTTACCTGAACTAATCTTTCTGTAGTTCATTTTGGTCACTGGCATTGACCAGCAAACGTCCTTGTATTTGACAGATACATTAAAACTTTAATTATCAACAAAACATCAACTAACTTTCTTTATTGTACTACTTTTTTAGAGAAAGAGATAAATCATGAGAAAACACATTATAAATTATTATTATTAAAACACTGTTAGCAGAGTCAGTCCTGGACTCAGGAGACATATAACCTAAAATTATAATTAGAAACTTCGTATTACAAAAAATGATCCTCAGACATTATAAGCCTATATCAAAGAAGATATATCATTTTTATTACATCCTCCTTACAAATAAATGTGCTAAAACATTTTAGGAATATTGATAATAGAACTGAAAATTGAAGTAATTGGTTCACGCTTTATAAATTTCAAGCTCACTTCACTCAGAATACTTAACTATTCAAGAAATCAATTTGTCGGTGATTTCTTATACTTTTGAATACCAAAAATGTGCATTGTTAATAGTAACACAGGCCCACTAAAGCTTGCCTTTTAAGAATTTAGTCAAGATATAGTTTGTTTTCAAGTCAATTTATGATGGTAGTGCAAAATATAAATAGAAGTCACTAGCAAATTTCCAAAGGTTCTTTCTTATTCACGGGTATTAATTCCTGTTCCTACTTTTTTTACAAGTTACATGTGATCATCTCCTACATTTGATGAAATTCAGTATTTAAAGCAAATAATTTAAAATTTTATTGGAATGAAGCCTTTGGAGAAAGTAAATTTTAACAAAAAGCTGGTCTTTAAGCCACTTGTCCACTCCTATAGAACAGTGACTATACCCACTTCTCTCATGAATAGTATAGTGAAAGGGTTTCAAAATGTATGCTCTTATTTCCTCAAACTGGGAAATAAAAGACTGATTTAAAATGGCAATGCATGCATTTACATTAGAAAAATCACTAAACTGTAATCTAATTATATATATTTTCATACCTGTATTAGCAACTTATATATAGGAATGACTAAAGCTATTATTTACAGCTAGGGTTAGTCTTATTTAAAATGTGTATTCTTTAATCCAAAATTCTATAGTACTTAAAGATAACTAGCTAAAAAATTCAAATATCTATATGGCAAAATCACCTTAAACAAGTTTGAAAGCCTAAATTGGAAAATAATTTATAATCAATGATAGACAAAGTATCAATAATACAAATATTAAGGAAAATCTTTTTCAAATTGAACAAAACATGGTAATAGAAAATGTATTGGAAGAAAATTTAAAACAGAAGAAATACTAGGAAAATGTGTAAAAATTTTTAACTTTACTTTTAAATAAATTTTATTGAACCACAATTGGTCATAATTTTTGGGCTATCATATAGGCCAAAGTGAAAAATATCGACATCCCAATATTGTTGATATAAGTATCAAGGACAAAACTATTTCAGGAAATATTGGAGGAAGTATCTCCTAGATAACCTTTCTGATGATTAAGGTGACGACCTATGTTAAAATTTACAACATGTACTTATTAATCTTAAAATTTACTTATAGGTATTTATACTAGGGTTATAATTTGTTGTGCACAAAAATACATGCAAAGTTTATTCTCTTTCTGTCCTCCCCACTTCTCTTTAGAAACAGACACAACATACTATCTCCATAGTCCCTGCTAAGGAGCAGTCTACATGACCCCTCCCCTTGAACCTAACTGGTTTCAAAAGCAGGAACCACTTGACCCATGCTGGTTGTATTAGTCAGGGTTCCCTAGGGAAAGAGAACCAATAGAAGATAAATACATGTGGAGATTTATGAAATTGACTCACATTGATAGGTGAAGCCAGCTGAACTTCCTGGGTCAAGTGGGGACTTGGAGAACTTTTGTGTCTAGCTAAAGGATTGTAAATGCCCCAATCTGTAAAAATGCAACAATCAGCACTCTATGTCTAGCTAAAGGATTGTAAATGCACCAATCAGCGCTCTGTAAAATGGGCCAATCAGTAGGACACGTGCGGGGACAAATAAGGGAATAAAAGCTGGCCACCCCAGCCAGCATCGGCAACCCGCTCTGTCCCCTTCCACGCTGTGGCAGATTTGTTCTTTTGCTCTTTACAATAAATCTTGCTGCTGCTCACTCTTTGGGTCCATGCCACCTTTAAGAGCTATAATACTCACCACGAAGGTCCATGGCTTCATTTTTGAAGTCAGTGAAACCAAGAACCCACCAGAAAGAACCAACTCTGGACACAACATGATTATGGAGACCAAAAGTTCCCATAATCTACTGCTGTAGGCAAGCTGGAGAACCTGGAAAGCTGCAGGTATAGTTTCAGTCTAAACCCAAAGGCCTAAGAACCAGGAGATCCAATGTCTGAGAGAAAGAGGAGAAGATGGATGTCCCAAACTCAAGACAGAGAATTTAGCCTTCCTCTACCTTTTAATTCCATTTGAGCTCTCAATAAAATTGAATCATGCTCACCCACATTTTTGAGGGCTATTGTCTTGACTCAGTCTACCAATTCAAATGCTAATCTTTTCTGGAGACATCCTCCCAAACACACCTAGAAATAATGTTTAACCAGCTATCTGTGCATCCCATATCCCAGTCAAGTAAACGCATCAAATTAATCATCAATCATATTCACCAAATAATACCTCTCTCCTTGAAAGTTGGAAATAAAAAAGAAAACTTCAATCAGTCTCAAATTGTGAAGTCATGTAGGAGTGGAGCAGGCATTTTCCAGCATATGCACAATGCAAAGATAACCGGGACTCTTATTAAAAAGACAACCAGGCGGATACCAAAGAGGAGCTAAACCAAGAGAATGTGTCAAAGTGATTGCAATTTCCTTCCTGATTCTAGGCCCTCAAGGAGGCCCAATTTCATGGAATAACCTTAGGTTTTCTGAGGTGTGTCTGTACCCTACTAACACCCCTATTTGCTCATACAACTCAAGTCATTCCTTTCTGACAATAATCTTTGAATAAGACAGTTATTCCACAGCATTGTTTATATTAAACACTCCATATGTCCACCAGTAGAAAATCACTTAAATATCTAAATCCTATGCAGTCATAAAAAGGCAACACAAAACTGTATACTATATGTATTATCTTACAAAATGGTCATGACATACCGTTGAGTAAAAAACATAGTTTACTGAACATTAGTTCAGTATATGTGCACAGCACAGAAAGATATCTGGAAAGATAGAGAAAAAATTAACAAAATTTATTTTTGTGTAGCTTCCAGGTAGTTTTATTTTTCTCATTATATTTTAATTGAGCATCTATCATTTTTTATAAATTAAAAATTAAATTTCTACATTGAAAAATAAACCTGAAGAAAATTTTAAAAAAGAAATAAAGTTCAGTGCAACATCAAAGGACTGATTTTTGACAAACAAAACAAAGGATTTCAAACAAAGGATGGTTTGATCTCTACAGGAAGAATTATTTGACATCACTATCTGCTTTCTAGAGTAAGTATCAGAAGTAATACAATACTGTTGAAGATTTCTTTTGAGCTTTTATTAACCATCTAAATATGTATTTTTAAAATTATAAATCTTTTACTTTATAAAGTTATTTGAAACTACATCAGTAAGACTCGTAAGAGTAGAGGAATATTTTCACTTAAATGGTTGGGTTATAGCTTTTAAATATGCATGCTTTCATCCAGCTGCTCAGGAGGAAGAGGGAAAAAAATCAATTAACAACAGTCCTTCATGACTGCTCAATTTAGCTCTTTTTGTTGAGCAACTAATTCCTTATGGCACACGTCCAAAGCATACAAATTTCAGGCCACTTGACAGTCCTTTCAACCAGGTCAGTCCTAACAGAGCTAGTAATCAAGTCTCCCATGATGAATTTCATTCACACAGCGGAACTGATTACAGAGCAGGTCGAATCACTGCACACTATTGACTGGAGATCAGTTTTCAGCTTGAGGGATTATGGAGAACAGTGCACAACAAGGCAGGAGCAGGAATAGGAGAATTCAATAAACAAACCAAGCCAAATGAGACCCTCTTAGTATGAAAAGAGGCCAATTGTATCATCTAACATCCCTAATATATTATTCTAGAAAATACTCTACTTTGAAAATTAAATAACTTGAAATATGCAAATAAAGTTTTATCTGAAGCTTCTTTGGCCCCATTTGACATAGCTCAAATTAGTGATTAATAAAAATTAAACCAAAAAAATAAATAAAGAAATATGTCTAAAAATCTATACTTGTAGCTTTTCCTGTTGTAATAGATAGTAGTCTCCTTGTCTTATTCTTTTATATGCTATAGAAACATCCCCTATAAAAATGTCTTAAGTCATAGCTGTGTTTCTGCCTTTTCCTTTCATTGCAAGGAGGACATCCTGTAACATATAATGAGATCATTGGCATATGCCTTACAAGTTTTGCCTATGCATTTAACCAATCACTGGGAAAGCATCACTGGTTCCTATTATCTCTGAAATAAATGTCAAAATGTTTCTGTGCTCTGTATCATCCAGAACCCTAAAAGCTTTCTAGGTTGCCCCAGCCTATCCACTCAATAGATTAGGATTTAAAAATTTAAGTTAATTCACTCAAGCTCTACATTGGGGTTTCCACAGATTTTAGTTTACTAGGCACAGTCACAGTGTATGCCTGTTATCCTGGAGTCATTGCCTCATTTTCACTGTTAGAAGCAACCCAGTTTGGGATACATATTAAAAGCTCTTCCTACTACTAAGTGTATGCAAATTTTGCCAATCCAAAAGAAACAAGTCAGGAAAAAAAAAATCCTCCCCTAACTCATGCTCCATTGCACACTACCATCTTACTGAATGCCTTCTCACTGCCAATTTCTTGAAATAATTTTTGACAGTCTTAATAGCAATTTTCATTTCTTCATTTTCCATTCATGCCTCAATATTTCATAGTCCAAGTCCTATTTCTTTAAAACTACTGAACATCATCATGGATTAATAATTAAACGACCATTTCTCCATTTATATGCCTATAATACTATGGAACATTAAATATTTGATCACCTCATCTTAAAATTGTTTCCTCCTTGTCTATCATTTCTACAATCTCTTCCTAACTCTTCAAATTCTCTTTGTCAATCTCTTTATCTGTATTATTTCTCCAAACATTTCACCTCTTATTCTACTTGCTTTTTCTTTTTTTTTTTGAGATGGAGTCTCGCTCTGCCGCCCAGGCTGGAGTGCAATGGCGGGATCTCGGCTCACTGCAAGCTCCGCCTCCCGGGTTCACGCCATTCTCCTGCCTCAGCCTCCCGAGTAGCTGGGACTACAGGCCCCCGCCACCACGCCTGGCTAGTTTTTTGTATTTTTTAGTAGAGATGGGGTTTCACCGTGTTAGCCAGGATGGTCTCGATCTCCTGACCTCGTGATCCGCCCGTCTCGGCCTCCCAAAGTGCTGGGATTACAGGCTTGAGCCACCGCGCCCGGCCTCTACTTGCTTTTTCTTAGTGATCTACTCCAATCCTAGAATTTCAACTGCCACCTCTATGCTCATGACTCCAAAATCAGTCCTTTGAATTGACTGTTTCCCCTATCACAAACTTTAGATTTTAATCTGATTGGACGATACTCTATGGCATCTAGAGGCACTTTGAACTCAACAAGTCTAAACTAGTTTTTATCATTCTTAAATGCGTAATTTCTCTCCTAGTACTTCATTTTTCCATTCTAGAGAGTTCTAAAACGGAAAAGGAAAACAGGTAGGAGCAAACTTTACAGGAAATCTCTATCTACCCTAGCCAGCAAAATTAAAAAAAAAAAAAAAAAAACTGAGTAAAACTCAATGTGTAGCTTATACTAGATAGAATGCTTTTGAAGCTCTTGATGTACATAAATTAAAAATAAGGACAGTAGGGAAAAAAAGGGACACTCTAAGAATACATTTAACATACAGCATTGTATTAGCGAATTGTCGGGTGTTCTCACTTTGCGCCTTAGTTGCTTCTTTTAAGAATCATAGCGAGGAGTAAAACGAACTCAAACTGAAGTAAAGTATCTCTGCCTTGTGTGAAGTAAAATATATAGTTTGGTTGACTGAACACCACTATTTCCAATATTAAAATGCAGAATATTAGGTTTGGTGCTTATATAACAATTCACATAAATATCAAATAAATATTTTTTAAACTGTCTAAATATAAATTTATACCATGGACCATAGTAACTCTATTTTAGCATCAATGATAACCAAGAAACTACTCAAGCATTAGGGTTTTTAGCACAGCATGAGTAGATTTAACTGAGAGATTCCCATTAATGTCAATAAGAGATGCACGGTTCAATGTTAACACATACTGTGTTGAAAATTTACCCCAAAGCATTTGAGCAATAGCTCCTCAAAAGAAGGGAATTTTTAAATTTTTCAACATAAATTTAGGTTTTTCAGGATAATTATCCATTCACCATTCTTAATTTTTGTTTTCCTAATCTCTCTCTCTCTCTCTCTCACACACACACACACACACACACACACACACACACACACACACACACATATTACCTGGCATAACTGGCTAGCTGGAGACAATAATACTGCAAAAAAAATCACAATTATAATTAAATTCCTAAACAAAATATAATAAAAATTCATGGATTTTTTCACACTAAACGAGCAATTGCAGCTACTATTAGGGGTAATACTAGTTTGTTACCTCAATTTTGATTTATGTAAATTATAATGGTTAAAAGAAAAACTTAAGAACAGTTATGATTATAAACATTTTCTGTATTGAAAGATCTAATAAAACATAAAAAATGGTCAGGAATTTCCTTCTCTGTCTCCTGAAACTTTGAAAGGATGTGAATATATGTCTAGATATTTAGGTTCTAGAGGAAAAAAAACTGGCTAATTCCTCTTCTTATACCCGGCACCTAGTAAATAGTAACTACTCAAGAAATGTTTTTTGAAAGCATGTATACATTTAAGCATGTATGCGTTAACAGCATACATATATGCACTGAACATCTCACTCAAGGGAATAAGTAACATAAAATCCAAGAGGTCAGATTTTATTTGAGTTAAAAGCATAGGTGTTGGAACCAAACACACCCGGGTTCCCACCTTAGCTGAGGGCCCTCATTCCTCACTGCAGTCATGGACAAATAACTCTATAGTTTCCAGTGTCTCTGTCACCATATTTCTTAATATGCTATCTGGAAGTTAGACTTTTGAATGTAATGGGTTCTAATAATCTCAGAGGGACACAATTCTCTTCAATATGTTAGTAATCATGACTTTTATTTGCTTAATGACTCTTCTCTATTTCCACAGTGAGTTACTTAATATCTTTAGTTCAAATGACAATAATTTGATTATTTTATTAAACATATTTTTACTCTACTAATTTATTTTATATCTTCAGTAACAAAAGAATAGTATCATAAAATTAGCAGGAAAGATAACAAAGACGTATCATGTTAGAAAAAAAATAAAATCAAGCTAGACTATAGGATGCACAGGGGCAGAACTTTTTCTCTTCTGTTAACCTGTCACTCAACACCTAGAATTATAGGACATGCTCAATAAGTATTCGCTAGATGAAAAAGAGAAAAAGAATAAGCCTGTTAAACAAATGAGAGTTCACACTCAACCTTCAGCTCAACCTTTCTATTGAGCTACTGAGAAAATTCTTTCCACTTGTTCATATTTCAAAAGTACTACTGCATTAATATATGAGCATATGTTAGTATAAAATACTGTACTACAACATAAATAAAAATATCAATAAAAATAGGTTATCAATTGTCTACATGCTATTGTTTCTTTTTGTTTTTGTTTTTTTGAGATTGAGTCTCGCACTGTCATCAGGCTGGAATACAGCGGCGTGATCTCAGCTCACTGCAACTTCCGCTCCCTGGTTCAAGTGATACTCCTGCCTCAGCCTCCTGAGTAGCTGGGATTATAAGCACATGCCACCACACTCAACTAATTTTAGTATTTTTAGTAGAGACGGGCTTTCACCATGTTGGCCAGGATGGTCTCGATCTCCTGACCTCATGATTCACCCACCTCAGCCTCCCAAAGTGCTGGGATTACAGGCATGAGCCACTGTGCTCAGCCTACATGCTGTCTTTAAGCAATGCATTTAGTAATCTGTAAAGTCAGAGTTCCAAATGGTAATAAGAATATTATTTAGTGCTTTAATAATTTAAAATTCTATTTAATATAATGAACTAATGAATTACACTATGCAGATGATTAGTGAAAATTTAGTTTCTTTCCATGACAATGTAAGTACTATATTCACAATATTTGTCACAAACAGGAATAGTAAGAGCCAAGACAAAAATGCCAAAAAGCTTAGTATATGGTTATTGCTGTCAAAAATCTTAAATCTAAAAATTGCATAAAAAGTGTTCAGTAAATATTTTCAAAATCGATGTAAGATATAATATTTTGCTGCTTCCTATTTGCTTGCTGAGCAGAAGGGTCCTAATAAGTGCAATATTGGGCAGATTACTCTTCACTTTCAACAATACAAATTACAAAAACATATCTATGTTCTGAAGTCAATTTTATAATCTAATGTGATTTTGCTTTTGATTTTCTGATCTGAAAATATTACATTTAATTATAGGGCTATTTATTCTTAGAAATAATCAACCCTACCTTACTACATCTTCTCAAACCTGTGTCTCTTCCTTAAAATCAGGAGAAAAACAGGAAAAATCAGACTCTCATTCAAACATTCTTTTTTTTTTAACATGCTTATTAATCTTTTTGGTAATGCCCTATTTATTCCAATTTCCAAGTATATTTTTCTCAAATATAGAATGTATTTGATTTACTAGGTACATATGTGTATACAGAAAATGTCACTGTGCCTCTAGACTGCAAGATAACTTAAAACAGAAAAAGTGGGTGATATGGTTTGGCTTTGTGTCCCCACCCAAATCTCATCTTGTAGCTCCCATTATTCCCAAGTGTTGTGAGAGGAACCCAGTGGGAGATGACTGAATCATGGGGGCAGTGTTCTCGTGATAGTAAATGGGTCTCATGAAATCTGATGGTTTTAAAAACAGGAGTATCTCTGCACAACCTCTCTCTTTGCCTGCTGCCATCCAAGTAAGATGTGACCTGCTCCCCCTTGCCTTCCACTATGATTGTGAGGCCTCCTCAGCCACATGAAACTGTAAGTCCAATAAACCTCTTTCTTTTGTAAATTGCCCAGTCTCAAGTATGTCTTTATCAGCAGTGTGAAAACAGACTATACAGTAAATTGGTACCAGGAGTGGGGCATTGCTGAAAAGATACCTGAAAATGTGGATGCAACTTTGGAACTAGGTAACAGGTAGAGACTGGAACAGTTTGGAAGGCTGAGAAGAAGACAGGAAAATGTAGGAAAGTTTGGAACCACCTAGTGACTTGTTGAATGGCTTTGACAAAATTGCTGATAGTGATATGAACAATAAGGTCTAGGCTGAGGTGGTCTCAGGTGGAGATGAGGAAATTGGGAACTGGAGCAGAGATGACTCTTGTTATGTTTTAGCAAAGAAACTGGCGTCACTTTGCCCCTGCCCTGGAAATTTGTGAAACTCTGAACTTGAGAGAGATGGTTTAGGGTATCTGGTGGAAGAAATTTCTAAGCAGTAAGATATTCGAGAGCTGACTTAGGTGCTGTTAAAGGCATTCAGTTTCAAAGGGGAAAGAGAGCATAAAAGTTTGGAAAATTTGCAGCCTGACAATGCAATAGCAAAAAAAATTCCGTATTTTGAGGAGAAATTCAAGCCAGCTGCAGAAATTTGCATAAGTTAATGAAGAGCCAAATGTTAATCACCAAGACAATGAGGAAAATGTCTGCAGGGCACATCAGAGACCTTCGCAGCATCCCCTCCCATCACAGGACTGAAGGCCTAGGAGGAAAAAGTGGTTTCCAGAGCCAGAGCCAGGCCCAGGGTCCCGGTGCTGTGTGCAGCCTAGGGACTTGGTGCCCTGCTTCACAGACACTCCAGCCATGGCTAAAAGGGGCCAACGTAGAGCTTAGGCTGTGGCTGCAGAGGGTGCAAGCCTAAAGCCGTGGCAGCTGCCATGTGGTATTAAGCCTACAAGTGCACAGAAATCAAGAATTGAGGTTTAGGAACCTCTGCCTAGATTTCAGAGGATTTACAGAAACACCTGGTTGCCCAGGCAGAAATTTGCTGTAGGGCAGGGTCCTCATGTAGAATCTCTGCTAGGGCAGTGCAAAAGGGAAATGTGGGGTGGGAACCCCCACACAGAGTCCCTACTGGGGCACCACCTACTGGAGCTGTGAGAAGAGGACCACCATCCTCCAGACCCCAGAATGGTAGATACACTGACAGCTTGCACCATGTGCCTGGGAAAGCTGCACTCAATGCCAGCCTGTGAAGGCAGCTGGGAGGGAGGCTGTACCCTGAAAAACCACAGAGGTGGAGCTGTCCCGGACCATGAGAACCCATCTCTTCCATTAGCGTGACCTGAATGTGAGACATGGAGTCAAAGGAGATAATTTTGCAGCTCTAACGTTTGACTGCCCTGCTGGATTTTCCCATGGGGCCTGTAGCCCCTTTGTTTGGGTGAATTTCTCCCATTTGAAATGGGTGTATTTATCCAATGCCTGTATCCCCATTGCATCTAGGAAGTAACTAACTTGCTTTTCATTTTACAGGCTCATAGGCAGAAGGGCTTTGCCTTGCATCAGATGAGACTTTGGACTGTGGACTTTTGAGTCAATGTTAAAATTAGTTGAGACTTTAGGGGACCGTTGGGAAGGCATGATTGGTTTTGAAATGTGAAGATAAAAGATTTTCGAGAAGCCGAGGTGGAATGATATGGTTTGGCTCTGTGTCCCCACCCAAATCTCATCTTGTAGCTCCCATGATTACCACTTGTTGTGGCAGGGACCTGGTGGGAGACAACTGAATCACGGAGGCGGATCTTTCCTGTGCTTTTCTCACAATAGTGAATGGGTCTCACCAGATCTGATGGTTTTAAAACTGGAGTTTCTCTGCACAAGCTCTCTCTTTGCCTGCTGTTATCCATGTAAAATGTGACCTACTCCTCCTTGCCTTCTGCCACAATTGTGAGGCCTCCCCAACCATGTGGAACTGTAAGTCCAATAAACCTTTTTCTGTTGTAAATTGCCCAGTCTCAGGTATATCTTTATCAGCAGTGTGAAAACGGACTAATACAGTGGGTTATCCTGGGTTGCAGAAAATTTTTTTTAAAAACTATGTAATAACCTGATGATTATTTAATCTATCTCCTTCCTTCTAACCAATTTGTATTATTTTTATTTCTCTGAAACAACCACAATTGAAATCTGTAATTAAAATACAGTCAATGCACCATATAACACATTTTAGTCAACAACAGACCACATGTATGACATGGGTCCCTTAAGATTATAATATCATATTTTTACTGTACCTTTTCTACATTTAGACATGTTTAGATACACAAATACCATTATGTTATAATTATCTACAGTATTCAGTACAGTAACATGCTGTACAGATTTGTAGTCTAGGAGCAACAGGCTACACAATATAGCCTAGGTATCTAGTAGGCTACATCATCTATGTTTGTATAAGTACACTCTATGTTTGCACAATGATGAAATCGCTTAAGGACCCATGTCTCAGAATGTATCCCCATCCCTGTAATTAAGCAACACATTACTGTTATAAAAAATAATGTAATGATTTCCTGATACATGCTTTTCTAGGTGATTCAACTTATTGAATCCTCTTAAGAATTGTTAGTTCAACTTATAGATGAGAAAAATTTGGGGCAAAACAATTCGAAGTCCTTTCCAGATGTGCCGATATAGTAAGAGAAAGAGCTAGGACAACCAACTTAGGTGATCTGACTCCAAGATCTGGCCTCAGCAATGAACATACATTTCTTTTTCCATGAAGATCAGCCAGTGTGGTAGGCCATAGAATGGCCCACCAAAGATGCCCATGGCCTAAAGTTCAGAACTTATTATGATACATGGCGAAAAAGGAAAAAAGGTTGCAAGTGAAATGAAGATTGCTAATCTGCTGACCTTTGGATGGAAAGATTATCTAGGATTATCTACATGGGTTCCATGTAATCACCCTTATAAATGAAAGAAGGTGGTAGAAGAGAGAGCTAGACAGAAGGCAGTATGAGAAGGACCTGGCTTTGAAAATAGAGGAAGGAAGCCATGAGCCAAAGAATAAAGGCAGACTCTAGCAGCTGAAAAAGCAAGGAAATGGGATATTTCTCCTAGGATCTCCAGAAAATCTCTGCCCTGAAAACGTCTTGGTTTTAAGCCAATGAGAACTATTTCAGGCATCTAATCACCAGAAGAGCAAAATAAATTTGTGTTGTTTTAGGCCACTAAATTTGTAGTAATTTGTTATAGCAGTGTGATAGTTATTTTAAGAGTTAACTTGGCTAGAGTTTGATGACCCATTGGTTTGGTAAAACACTACTGTAGATGTTGCTGTAAAGGTATTTTTTAGATGTGATAACATTTACAGTCCGTTGACCTTAAGTAAAGGGGATTAGACTTCATAATATGGGCAGGTCTTAAGAGCAGAGATGGAGGTTTCCTAAGGGAGAAGAAATTCTGCCTCCAAGCTGCAACATACAAAGTCTTGAGTTTACCAGCCTTCAAATTCAAGACTGCAAACAACAACTCTTACCTGAATCTCCAGCCTACAGGCTTGCCCTACAGATTTTGCACTTGGGAGCCCCACAATTACGTGAGCCAGTTCCTTAAAATAAATCTCTCTGTGTCTTTCTTTCTCTCCTGTTAGTTCTGTTTATCTAAAGAACTCTGACTAACACAAGTAGGAATGACACACTGATATAGTTAGTAATTTACACGGATCCTTAGGTATATTTGCATATAAGAAGGTACATTAGTCAGCTCGGACTTCCAGTAACAACATACACAGATTAGGTAGCTTAAACAACAGAAATTTACTTCTCACCGTTCTAGAGGCTAGGAAGCCCAAGATCAAGGTGCCAGCCTATTCATTTCCAGATGAGGGGTATCTTTCCAGTTTGCAGAAGTCCACCTTCTCACTGTGCCCTCATATGGAGGAGAAAGAGAGCTCTGGTGTCTCCTCCTTTTCTTATAAGAGCATTAATTCTATGCATTAGGGTCTCACCCTTAGGACTTCATTTAACTATGATCAGCTTCTCACAGCCCTATTTCCAAATACAATCATATTAGGAGTTAGGGCTTCAATATATTAACTGGGCTGCGGGGAGCACAATTCAGTCCATACCAGAGGAGAAACAATTTTTCAAAGCTCATGCATATATTTTAGTAGCTTTTATATGTAAACGTAAGAAAATTAGATCGACAAGAGCACCTTACCTCACTCAGTTGCCAGAGATCTCTAGTTTACTACATTAAAATAGAATTAATTAATTTATATAGCACTTTGGAGTTTACAAAGTACTCTCAAACAGATTACAAACAACATCATTAATAATTATTCTCATTTTACATACAATCAAATTTGAGCTCAATGACATACATTAATTCTCAGCTTATTAGTCTGGCAAATAGTAAGCTGGGCCTTGGATCTAAGGCCATTGATTTTAAATAGGCTTTGCATATTCAGATCTGCTCATCAACTGCAACATATGAGGGAAAGGGGAGGGATTTCTAGACCAACACAATATGGTGAAGTCAATTTTCAGGAATTAACCAGACATTTCTACCCTTATCTTAGATCTAACTATAAACATATACATGTTCTCAGGATCTTAATATAATAAAAGATAACCAAAGGCTTTCAGAATCTTGGGCATATGGGGCAGAAAGTAATGCTGATGTGAAGATATTTTTTAAATTACTTAGTGATTTATTTAAAGTAGTTGTAGGGAGGACTGACATTTTCTTTCTCCAGAATGAGACTAAAAGTTGTCATGTATTTTCGTTGAGTGGTGTTTTTCTGGTTTCTGGAAATGCTACATCTCTAACAAATTTTTACACTTTTCACCAAAAAATGACCCTGGGGAGTGTTATAAGGTAGTATTTCAGTGTATACATCCTAAAACCAGGCAGCCTATTCCTTAACGACACCATTCACCAGTTGTCATCTTGAACATGCCCGTTAGTATCTAAGTTTCCATTTTCTTTTCACTAGATTGGCACAAAAATATGGGACTGCTGCAAGGATTAACTAGAGAATAAATTTATAGAACTTGCCAAATATCTGACAACTCATAATCGCTAAATAAATGTTAGATGTAATGAGTATTGACTGTCAATATAAAAAAATTATATTATGTAAAATATTTTAAATTATCTGAAATATTAAATTTGCTAAGGAAAAATCATAGAAAATTGAACTGAGGAAGTTTTCATTTTTGCAATCATATAGTTTGTAACTGGACAAAAGTGTGGTGTGCACTATAATCAGAGCTGTAGTGTACGGGGGTGGTACAAAGCCATTATCCTGATGAAGGACTCTAATGGCGTTTACCAAAGATTAAATTCATAATGCCTTAGTCATGTTGTAGCCTAGCCTGGGTTAAGGTCCTAGCACAGAGTGATAAGGCTTCAGCAGACAGCATGTTCAGTTAATTCTTCTGAAAAGGGGTGATGACTCAAATCAGGGAAATTATAATGATATTATACACTACTTCATGGTTCACAAACTTTTCTAAGCATTACCTCACTTGATCCTTAAAACAATCTTGAGATAAAGGCAAGGCAAATATTATAGCCCTTTTGTGATGAGGGTACTGAAGCTCTGAGAAGGTAAAATGTTGGCTCATCAGCAAAGCTGAGCTAAAATCCATATCTTGAGTCTTCTTGTCCAGTGCTGTTTATGACAGTCTTCCACAGTTGTTTAAGTAGACTATTTCCAGAATCATTCATTTATAATATTATCCTATATATTTTCTTTGTGTGTGTGTGTGTGTGTGTGTGTGTTGTTTTTTGTCTTTTGTTTTTGTTTTGAGACAGGGTCTCACTCTATCACCCAGGCTAGAGTGCAGTGGTGCGATCTTGGCTCACTGTAACCTTCAGTTCACTGCAGCCTACACCCTGCTGGTTCTAGTGATTCTCCCACCTCAGGCTCCCAAGTAGCTGGGACTACAGACGTATACCACCACGCTCAGCTAATTTTTTGTGTTTTTAATAGAGATGGGGTTTCGCCATGTTGGCCTGTCTGGTCTTGAACTCCTGACTTCAAGTGATCCACCCACCTTGGCCTCCTGAAATGCTGGGATTATAGGCCTGAGCCACCACATCTGGCCCTATATATTTTCTTTTTTTAATGCATAGAAATAATAACTGTCTTGTAAGTTTTTATATCAGGTTGGAGAGGAGTAAAATAATCTTAAGAAAGTATTTTACTATTAATATTGTTGGTGTGACAGATTGGAAGTATGATATATAGACTCTAGTTACTCTACCTAGGATAGAAGTTACAATCTTCAACCTCTGTCTTTCCTTCCCCAATCAAAAAGTGTAACTAGGAACAAGCCACCTTGCTCTCCACTAATCTGCATTTATATTTCACAACTCATTTTCCTGTGTCCTTCAAAAAAGTACCAAACCTAATACACAAAGAAAAACCTACTATTATAGGCCTTACAGAAGAAGGAAAAAAAATGAGTTAGCAGCTTTTGATATAGAAATATCCATTTCCAGCGCTCCTGTAAAACCCTTAAGGATCTTGGCAGTTCATAATGAAAATACTCTAACCACTCTTTGAATTACGAAATAGTGAAAAGTCTTTGTAAGGATCCTATTAATCTTTGGGTCAAACATGCCTTACAATCTACTAGGGTACTTTCATATGGTTCCATCAAAAATCTTCTGTAGATTTTTAAAAGTTAAAATAATTACTACTTCTTTAGCAGTACAAATAGCTAAGATAATGGTCTGCCAGATACACTTCCAGATTTAGTTCTAAGAAATGTATTAATGTACTTGAAGAACAGGTAATCCAGGCCTTGAGGTTTTTAGAAGAACAATCACACAAAAGTGACCAAAGTTTCCAGAGATGCAAGGGAATTTAGAAATCAACAGTGCTTTTATTTCCACAAGTTTCAGGGTTTACTCCTCTTTTATACCTTTCTAGATAATGAAAGAAATACCCGCAAAGGTAAGTATTGGTGGAAGCTTAAAAGGTTCAAAGCTGGAGGGAAAAGGCTTAAAAGAAATAAATTTCTATGTTCAATTTCTGTATTGTCAGGAAGAAAAGCAGCCTAAAATTCCTTACTTCCTTTTTACATAGTGTCCAGACATGTAACAGAAAAAAAAAAAAAAGAGGGCACAGAAAGACACTTACGTATCAGCCACTTAATATGTTGTTACCAAAATATACACTAAAATGTTTTAAATTATCTCAAAGTAAACAATCATACAAACATGAAAATGGCATAGAAGTTAATAGAATCATTTTCTGAATAACCAGTTATTTTTATAGTTCACAGCTACAATCTGAGCAAGTTATCATTATCTATCACCTGGAAAACTTCAGAAGGCTTCTAATTGACCTCCTGACTTCTAGTGTTACTCCCATGGCACCAGCAGTTCATTACCCATGCATACAGTAACCAGATGATCTTTTTACGATGTAAATCAGATATGTCATTCTTCCTTCTTATAACTTGCCAAGAGAATTCACAAGAAAGTGTTAGGTTGGTGCCAAAGTAAATGGGGTTTTTGTAATTACTTTTAATGGCAAAAATCATGACTATTTTTGCACCAACTTAATTTTTAAAAATCCAAATTTCTTGCTCTGATGTCTTACGGTGCGACCTATTTTAGACCCTGCCTATCTTCCTAATTTTTGTCTTTTACCCTACTTGGCCTGCCATACTAAATGCCAGCCACAGTCACACTGACCTTTCCTGCCCCTGAAATAAGCCCAATTTGTTTGTTTCGGGGTTCTTTCAAATGCACTTTTTGCATATCATCAAGAGCTTTCATCTTTCCTAGCATTTGGGCCTTATTCCAAATCTCTTTTTTTTTTTT
>NW_012103188.1:2121203-2126937 GCF_000951045.1 Mandrillus leucophaeus | reverse complement strand
AATTACTACTTCTTTAGCAGTACAAATAGCTAAGATAATGGTCTGCCAGATACACTTCCAGATTTAGTTCTAAGAAATGTATTAATGTACTTGAAGAACAGGTAATCCAGGCCTTGAGGTTTTTAGAAGAACAATCACACAAAAGTGACCAAAGTTTCCAGAGATGCAAGGGAATTTAGAAATCAACAGTGCTTTTATTTCCACAAGTTTCAGGGTTTACTCCTCTTTTATACCTTTCTAGATAATGAAAGAAATACCCGCAAAGGTAAGTATTGGTGGAAGCTTAAAAGGTTCAAAGCTGGAGGGAAAAGGCTTAAAAGAAATAAATTTCTATGTTCAATTTCTGTATTGTCAGGAAGAAAAGCAGCCTAAAATTCCTTACTTCCTTTTTACATAGTGTCCAGACATGTAACAGAAAAAAAAAAAAAAAAAGAGGGCACAGAAAGACACTTACGTATCAGCCACTTAATATGTTGTTACCAAAATATATACTAAAATGTTTTAAATTATCTCAAAGTAAACAATCATACAAACATGAAAATGGCATAGAAGTTAATAGAATCATTTTCTGAATAACCAGTTATTTTTATAGTTCACAGCTACAATCTGAGCAAGTTATCATTATCTATCACCTGGAAAACTTCAGAAGGCTTCTAATTGACCTCCTGACTTCTAGTGTTACTCCCATGGCACCAGCAGTTCATTACCCATGCATACAGTAACCAGATGATCTTTTTACGATGTAAATCAGATATGTCATTCTTCCTTCTTATAACTTGCCAAGAGAATTCACAAGAAAGTGTTAGGTTGGTGCCAAAGTAAATGGGGTTTTTGTAATTACTTTTAATGGCAAAAATCATGACTATTTTTGCACCAACTTAATTTTTAAAAATCCAAATTTCTTGCTCTGATGTCTTACGGTGCGACCTATTTTAGACCCTGCCTATCTTCCTAATTTTTGTCTTTTACCCTACTTGGCCTGCCATACTAAATGCCAGCCACAGTCACACTGACCTTTCCTGCCCCTGAAATAAGCCCAATTTGTTTGTTTCGGGGTTCTTTCAAATGCACTTTTTGCATATCATCAAGAGCTTTCATCTTTCCTAGCATTTGGGCCTTATTCCAAATCTCTTTTTTTTTTTTAATAGAGCCTACCTGAGCCTCATTCCCAAATCATTCTCTGTATCTGTATTTTGTGCTATTTTAATTAAATTTAACACTATCTGGAATTGTTTTACTTAATAAGTTATTTATATTTTTTTCATAATCTGCCTCCCCCAAATGGAAATAAGTTTCATGAGAGCATGGACCAAATTTGTTTATTGTTTTATCCCTAGTGCCTCAGTTTTGGGACGTAGTAGGTGTTCAATAAACATCTGATGTATGAAAGAGAATGTATGATACTTCTGAACTGTATTTTTACAAGATAAATATCTGGAAAATGGAAAGAAGAAGGCAAACTTAGTCTACAAGTTCATTTGGCATTTAATTTGTTGCCAAGAAGTAGTATTATCTTGAGAATCCTTTACCATCTAAGACTGAAATAGCAGGTCTGAAAATGATTTTATGGTGGTTTAAAAAACAACTGCCAAGAGCCCTAAACAACCCATTCAAGTATGGCTACTCTTATGTCTCTACACTCCTACCTTTCTTTCATGGTTTCCAAGAGTTGCAGATAAAATGAAAGATGCTATTAAACGTATATCTCCAGGGCTCAAAATCAAGGCCAGCCGAGTTGCCTTTGCAGCCCCTCCTTCTCCACCAGGATCAAGTGAACTATACTTTTTAACATTGCTATTAACAGGCTTAGTTCCTGACCTCGTAGAAGGAACTTTATACAAAGTCCTTGCCTAACATCCCCAGGCTCACCACCATGAATGGTATTTATAGCTAGTCTAGGTTGAACACTGAAAGTTCCACTCTGTTCCTATTAGCAGTTTGACAGGACCTATAAAGCACAATCAATCCTGTGTCCTGGAAACAGGGTAGAAAAGCAAATACCTACCATCCATGGGGCAAGATATTGGATCACAGGTAAGGAAGAGGACCTATGGACAGGGCAGCTGCAAATTCAGAACTTGGGCAAGAGCTTCCCCGTGTTGAGAAGCTTGTCTAGACTCAACCATATCAACCGTAGGGAGCGTTCGCTTTGCTTTGAAGGCTCTTCCCTCTCCACACCCTTCCTTACTGTGATTACAAATTTCACTCTCTCTTATTCTTCAAATCTCAGCTTACATGTCCCTTCCTTAGGTAGCCTTCTTTCATAACCCAGATTAGATCAAGATCCCATGTATAGATTCACCAATAAAAATGAATTACCATTTCCAATTATAGTGGTTATCCAGTAAGTATCCATTGAATGAATTAATGAATGATATAGATAATCACATAATGGATTCAATTTCCAACAAACCATTAAAAATTGCCAATAAACAGAATTTCTTAACCACAAGACTATTGACACTTGGCGGTGGATATTTCTTTGTTGTGGGATGGGCAGTCCTATGCATTATAGAATGTTAAGCAGCCTTCCTGAACTGTACTCACTAGATTCCAGTAGTACTACCCTCAGCCCAAGTTGTGACAACCAAACAGTATCTCTAGGCATTGCCAAATGTTTCCAGAAGGGCAATAAACCTTGGGTTTGAGAATCACTGGGCTAGAAGTAAACTAATAGAATAAACTGCAACTTTGTTAGTAAAACTTTTCAAGGAGCCAGCAAGATGATAAAACTTTACCTCCCAGGAGTGATGGAGCTAAAGCATCCATGAGATCACTACATGGGAACAGTGGCAAAAATCAAGGTAGGGGGCCGGGCGCAGTGGCTGATGCCTGTTATCGCAGCACTTTGGCAGGCCGACGGGAGAATCACCTGAGGTCGGGAGCTCAAGACCAGCCTGACCAATGTAGAGAAACCCTGTCTCCACTAAAATACAAAATTAGCCAGACATGGTGGCGCATGCCTATAATCCTAGCTACTCAGGAGGCTGAGGCAGGAGAATCGCTTGAACACAGGAGGCGGAGGTTGCGGTGAGCCGAGATCGTGCCATTGCACTCCAGCCTGGGCAACAAGAGCGAAACTCCGTCTCAGAAAGAAAAAAAAAAAAAATCAAGTAGGTATACTCAGGTAAAACAAAGTTAGTATGTGCTAGATAGGTTTATTAATAAAGAAAAGGACAAGCATAGCAGTCCCTTGAAAAATGTCATTTTGTTCAATGTCATTCCATTAAAATGTTGATGAGAAATATAATCAGTTCCTGGCTGCCAGGAGCCACTGTCTGTGTGGAGCTTGCACATTCTTCCTGTGTTTTTGGATTTTCTCTGGGTACTGCACTTCAACATCCCAAAGATGTGCACCTTAGGTGAACTGGCATGTCTACAGGTTCCCCGTCTGAGTGAGTGTGGGTGTCGTTGTGAGTTCCCCCTGCAGTGGGATGGTGTCCTGGCCAAGGCTCGTTCCCATCTGTGCTCTGACTTGTTAGGTTAGGCTCTGGCCACCTAAGACCCTGAACTAAAATCAATTTGTAGAAAACCACCCTACTTGTTTTTATTAATCTTTCTCAAATGTATGTATAGTTAACATTTTAATGTTTAACATTAGAAGTATTTTGGGTCTTAATTTAGAGGTTTGGTAATGTTTTTGTGACCAGAAATATGCTGTAGGAACATATATACAGTGGCATGTATCCACCATTGCAGTGCCATATAGAGTACACTCACTGCCCTAAAAATCTCCTGTGCTCATCCTTCTTCATCTCCCCATGATCCTCTGGCATCCACTGATCTTTTCACTGTCTCTATAGTTTGCCTTTTCCAAAATATCATATTGTAAAATCACACAGTATGGAATCAGACTGGGGTTTTTCACTAAGCAATATAAGATTCACATAATGCTTACATTTCAAGCATTTAGGATGTCCCCGTGTCTTTTCTGTGGTTTGATAGCTTATTTCTTTTTATCTCTGAATAACACTCCATTGTATAGATATACCACTATCTGCTTATCCATGCTTATTGAAGGATATCTTGGTTGCCTCCAAGTTGTAGCAATTAAGAATGAGGCTCCTGCAAACATTAATGTGCAGGGTTTTGTATGGACATATGGTTTCAACTCAGTTGGGTAAATATCAAGGAGCACAATTGCCGAATAGTATGGTAAGAGTATTGTAAGAAACTGTCAAACCATATTGCAAAGTGGCTGTACCATTTTGCGTTTCCACCAGCAATGAATAACAGTTCCTGTTGCTCCATATTCTCACCAACATTTGCTGGTGTTGGTGTTTTGGATTTTAGTCATTCTAATAGGTATGTTGTGGTATTTTGTTGTTTAACTTGCAATTCCATAATGTCATATGATGTTAAGCATGCTTAATTGTTATCTGTATATCTTCTGTGGTGATTTGTAGGTTCCAGTCTTTCGCCAATTTTTAAATTGGATTGTTTTCTTATTCTTGGGTTTTAAGAAGGTTTTGTATGTTTCAAATATAAGCCTTTTATCAGATATGTGTTGTTCAAATATTATTCTCCTAGATATGACAAGATTTTTCATTACTAGTTTTTAATTTTAATGAAATTCTACTTATCAGTTGCTTTTCTTCCATGGACTAACTGTGATTGTGTGTATAAAACCTCTTTGTCAAATTCAAGGTCACCTAGATTTTCTCCTATGTTATTTTCTACGATTTGGATAATTTTTCACTTTACATTAAGGTCTTGATCCACCTTTGAGTTCATTTTTGTGAAAGGTGTAAGGTCTGTATCTAGACTTTTTTTTTTGTTGTTGCATGTGGATATCTAGTTATTGCAGCACCAGTTGTTAAAAAAGACTATCCTCTCCCTATTAAATTGTCTTTGCACTTTTGTCAATGATCAGTTGACTATATTTGTGGGTCTATTTCTGGACTCTCTATTTTGTTGCATTTATTTTTTTAAAGGTTTTATTTTTTTCAGAGCAGTTTTAGCTTCACAGAAAACCTGAGAGGAAGGTACAGAGATCTCTCATATACCCTCTGCCCCATACATGCATAGCCTCCGCCATTATTAACATCTCACATGTGAGTGTTATATTTGTTCAATTAATATACCTACATTGACACATTCTTATCACCCGAAGCCCATAGCTTCTACTACAGTCTCTCTTGGTTGTATAAAAATGTATATGGGTCTGGACAAATGTATAATAATGTGAAACTACCACTGTAGTATCATCCAGAGTATTTTAATTACCCTAAGCATGGTTCTTTTGACAATAAGAATCTGAATATTTTTGCACCAATACCACAGTCTTGATTACTGTGCTTTTACAGTAATTTTTGAAGTCAGGTATTGCCAGTCCTCCTACGTCATTCTTCAGCTTCTCGATTTTAAATGATGTGTTATGAAAACTAAGACACATAAGGTATTTAGGTGTGAGTAACATTATTTGACAGTGCCACTGAGGGCAAAAGCACAGGTTGTATTATGTGAGCTCATAGGAGCACTAACTATGGCAGAGACAGTGGGGCCTGTTCATCACATTGTTTCTTCTTTCTGAATACACAGAAAATATTACTTTTCCCAGATCCCTTGCAGTGAAGTTGCAAATGACGTGATTGAGTTTTGGCTTATAAAATGTGAGCAGACCTGGCCCTCCAAATACAGCTCCCAATATTTTGGGTCTCTTTAATACTTCACAGTAACTGTAGAAGCTATATATTCCAGAAGGAATAACAACAAAATGGAAACAATCTTGGTC
>NW_012103188.1:2116331-2119883 GCF_000951045.1 Mandrillus leucophaeus | reverse complement strand
CATTTATATCTAATGTTTAAAGGTTAAACAGTGCATATACATTCAGCACACAGTTGTGCTATGTGCCAAGTGCCAAAAAATAATAACTTAGACCTCAAAATGAGTAAGTGAGTTTCTTATACATGTAAAGTTGCTTGCAAAGGAGAAAAATAGATAAATTAGCATAATTCCTCCTTTCCTAAATATCTTTGGCAGCAAAGAACAAAACCCCCCACTGGTAAAAAGCTGTTCCATCTGCCATCCTATTGCAAGAACAGCTCGCTTTCTTGGAAAGATGATTTATGGAACAACTAAATCCTATCTTTCACTTTTTTGAGTGGAAGACAGTGGTAGTGAGATTTTTGTGGGGAGGGTCCATCTACTGTAAGTCCATTGGTGAACACATCTAAAAATTAAGACTCTAAACCAATGAGTTATCAGCAATCTGTCTTCTCTTTCCTTCCAACCTCTTTAAAGCATGACATTCTGACTCCTATGTGAAAACGTTACTACATTATAGACATTTATTAGGAAAGTTGCATACATAAGAAATAGATTTTTTAGTATGATAGATGATTACTGCTATACAGCAACAGAAAAATATTATGGTGGATGTAATTGTCTTGGTAGTTTTCACACATATGCAATGAGTAAATAAGGTGCTTGTGACATACTCCACTGGTTACTTAGCTGCATTTTAATTTTTAGAGGCTTGATAGAGGGAGTGAAAAAGGTGTTTAAATGACTTGACCCAAATCCCCATTGTATAACAGTGGAAGAACCAAATTAGGGTACCAGATGTCCTGACCTCAGATATTGAACCACAGAGTAGACAAAGCCATCTTTTAATTTACTGAATTCAAATAGGTTTACGAAAAGTAATTGACAGATGTGACTTCCTTTCTTTCTTAACATTCTCTGCCCTCTAGAAAATTAAGTCAAAATTAGTAACATTTAAAACTTTATATTTTCATGACTCAAAGTAAATTCTTTTAAATCTCTTTTAAATTCTTTTAAATCTCTTGAAACTTACTTTAAAATCATACAATATGAAGGTGAATTCTTTTGTCTACATGTGCAGCAAAAACATAATTGAAGAACTTGCCAAACAAACATGTATATTACCTTATTGTAAAGAAAGAAAAAGTGAAATGAAATGGCCAAATAGTATCATGTATTCTGTGGTACTAATTTGTTAAACAAGACAGTAAACTGTAAAACCCTATCACTAGTTCAGTCAAGCTGATTGTGCACTTTCTTCTTTCTTTGACTTCATGACCTTCAAAATTTCAAACTAATGATGAGAAGGTTTCAAAGACCTGTTTAAGACAAGGTATATCTCCAGGACTATTATTCCATTCCATTTTACATATGCATTTTAATTTTTCTACTTTATGACTCCATTAATCCCTCATTTTCAACAGCCTCCATTTTTAATTAAACTACAAGCTTTGCAGACTTTATTTTTATTACTGACTGATGCCTTTACTAATGGTTTTTATTTTATTGTGAATTTCAGATGCAGTTATGGTGCCAGACTGAATTAACACACTAGCAGCAGACTCAAATGAACAAATAGGTTAGGCACAGTAAGTGTCCCCTAAGGAAGTCTTAAAAACACTAAAGTATGCACCCACAAACATTTTCCTGTCACTCAAACTGAAACCTCTAGTGTATGACAAGAATGAGCAACAATTAATATAAGGAGGATCCTTTTATCCCTTCCTCTCTTCTCACTGCCACCCTTATAGGGAAGTACTGGTACACTTCCAGCAACCCTTCCATTCTCAGGAGCAGTGTTAGGGTGGGAGATTTTGCTCCCCCTCCACCTGGTGTTTGTTTCTCCCAAAGGAGTGGAAGAATTGCTAAGAAACTAGACTTCAGTAAGTCATACTCATTTTGGGTGGAGCCGCTAATGCATGAACATCACCACTCCAAGCTGAGGCCCTTCTCTGGGTCTTTTCCCTTTCTCATAGATCTGCATGCTCATAAGCAACTTTTTCTTCCCAAGTGGCCAATAACTAGGACAACTCTTGCTCTTGCTTTCAGAGAGATCTTTATTCTCCAGCTTCTTCCTGGACAAATAAGTAGGCGAGACCATTGTAGGGGGATGTTGTTGGAAACCTTGCTTTGTGAGGCAACTTGCACTTTTAAAATTAGTCTTAACAATCTAAAAATGACAACACGATCTTGATTTTCCAATTGGTTGAGAAATGACAGAGAGGAAGAATATGATTAATTCATACTATTCAACCCCCAACCAATAGGACAAAAACTTAAATTGCTAATTATGTAGTGACTGAATTGCAGAATTCATCCTTCAGTACAATGTGCTGTCTAACTTAAATGCACCTTACATTGGTTCTACGTTTTCATATTATATTACATTTATACACAAAACATTTTTTTATCCATTTTGTTTTGATGCTTTTTGAAATATCCATATTGTTTGCATACTTTCATACTTCATGTTCATTAGCTGATATTTGCAATTCATAAACATATCTATCAGAGTGAATAACGTATTAAAAATAGTTTTATTTCAAAATAAAAATCAGTACTTTACAACAGTAAAATATAATTTAAGAAAGTAATTTTATGAAAAAAAAAAAAGTCTTTAAAGTTAAACATCCCTGGTTTAAATTTCAGCCTCATAATTCATTTGCTCTGTGAATCTGGGCAAGGTACTTACTAACACTAGTATTTATTTTGTGAAATCTGTGAAATAGTGATAAAAAATTATCTCATAAATTTGAACATAAGGTTAGACATAATATCTCAGAATTGTGTTAGTCAATTAAAATATCAAATATTTTATATATTGTCACAATCATGTAGTAATAACCATTTTTCATTATTATATTAATTTTCAAAAATATCTTTCCAGTCTTATAGCAGTGGAAAAGTAATCTGGAAAACTATGGTCTGATTTTTCATTTCCATTTTGGCTAAAAGTTGTTTAAGATTGGGCAAGTCACCTATTTATTATAAGCCTCAATTCTTGCATTTAGAACATGATGCATTGAAACTCACAGAAATTTTTACACACAGGAATTCAATAAAATTAAGTGGTGTGCACAAAAATGCATCCAACAATTCTTATTTTCTCTCTCTTCATCCCATCCAAAGGAGTAGTACATTTTGTTTTGCTTTATAGCAGGAGATTGCCAATGGTAGCTGTAGCCCTTGGGCTTCATTTGGTGTAAAGACACAATTTCTTTGTTCTATAATATAAAGTTCTAGAAAATGGTTGTACACGTGAAGGAATGAGGAATTGACTGGAATGGGGCAACAGAGAACTTTCTGGGGTGAGGGAAATGTTCTAAATTTTGTTTGGGGTGGTGGTTGCATAGTTGTATATAATTGTCAAAAATGGTGAAAGAGAACACTTAACAGGTGTGCATATTATTTTCTATTAATTGTGTCTCCATTTTTTAAAGCACAGGCTAATCCTAGAGTTGGATAAATGAAAGCTTTTACAGAAAGACACTGCACATCTGCTCTTAAGTCAGGCATCATTAAATAAATATAGAAAAGCAAGAATTTGAACTAGTAGCCATCGTTTTAAAACTA
>NW_012103188.1:2032957-2114974 GCF_000951045.1 Mandrillus leucophaeus | reverse complement strand
GAATAAAACAGTCTTCTCTTTCAATTTAATTAGTTATAAATATAAGCCAGGACTCTGCTTTCTTTATCTACATCTTGAGCAATAGTCTTCAAAGACAACGAATTCTAAGGCAGGTACCAGTGTTACGCTGTCTAAATTGATTCACTTCCAGGACTATCAGAATCACTTTAGGTGATTCTTATCTTAAGATGGATAGCACCTTCCTGTCAATGGTCCATGCTGCTCTGGGATTTTAGTAAGCATTCACTATATGAGTAATACTCATTTATGAGATCAAAATCAATGAGAAGACCCCTAAGAGAAGTTTTACCAATCAAAACCCTTAGGGGCTTATTAAAACAGATATGATCAGAACTACAGAAATATTTTATCACAAGGAAACCACAAATACAAACACACACATGCCCACACACACACAAATTACATACTCACCCAATTTCTCCTAAAATGAAATTGTGAAAGTTATAGCAAACACCAGAATGAGAAAAAAAATGACAAGGATACTTTTTCTGGAAAACACTCACACACAATTAAAGGGTAAGAATCCATAAAGTACGAAATCTCGGCATAAAGCTTTAGAAAAGACTACCTTTTTAAAAAGAGCATCTCCTCACTGCCTGCTGCCATTCAGAAGCTTGTTTTTTAATAGCATAATCTAAAGGTTGGTATGTAATCACTTTAGTCAATAATATAAACAAAGAGGCTGAAAGTCTCACAATCTTAAACACATAGAGAGAATTTCATCTACAATAGCAAGGTGTGTATTCCCTTGAGAATTGCACAACCACTGGATTAAAATCAAATGCATTTCACTACAAAATGAGAAACAAAGATTGAATCAATTACCTGAAGGGAAAACCAATCCACACAATGAAGTCTTTACCTCTATGAATCAGCAGAAGAGCAACGTAGGTGGGCTACTGCACAAATATTCTGCAATTATCAGCAGCTGCTACACAAACAACATTGTATCTCTCATTTACCTGGAGTGCTATCACATCTGTGCACAGCAGTCACAGCTGCTACCCAAGTCAGAGAAGAAACATGTTCATACCCTTGAAAAAAAAAGGTATCTATTATCTCCTAATACTGAACAGGATGCCTTGTGAATAGGACAGAGATTCTGGGTTGTATTTAAATATGTATCTTTAAATTGTGATTTGTGTATGGTTTAATACAGCTTCATTTCTCTGTCAAATTTGTGTTTTGTGTAAGCATCCAAAATTGGTGTGCATTCTTTGGTATTTATAAAATAAAATGAAGTAATCAAACTGTACTAGAGAGTCTGTAAAATCACTCATAAATTCACCACTAATGTTTGAGAACACAGAAACATTTTAAAATCCTGAGAGGGAAAGCTGTACTAACTTTAAAAATCCCACTTTTTAGACACTTAATGATGCCACTTGAAATGTAAAATGTATAAACATCTAACCAATTATTCTTTATTACAGAAGTGTAAGATTTCAAACAATTAATCAAAAAAATGACAGTTTTAGTCACACAATGATATTTTCCAGAAACAGTTTCTGTCACAGCTACTTTCAGGTAAAAACTTTTTTAAAGGCCATTTAATATTACTTTTGTTAGTGAAGAAAAAAAGGACTGGCAAATCCAGAGTTATCTGTAGCACCTTAATAAGTGTCAACAATTAGATAATATTTTCCATGTGCAGGGCACCATTCTAAGCACTTCGCATGCACTAAGTCATCAATCTTTACAACCTTTAAAGTTATTATTTCCAATCTACTGAAGAATAAACTGTGATATAGGAAGATGCAGTGATTTGCCCACTAAAAACTACACAGCTGGTAATGGCTAAAACTGGGCTTTCAAAGTAGGCGTTGTATCTCCCAGTCTTTGAAAGTAAAACCACTTCGCAATTAGTTATCCAAACCACTCTTCCAAAAAGCAAATGTCTGGTGTGTTAATTCTATCAATAAGAGTTCTAAATTTGGATAGTCATATGAGTTGATATTTGTACTCATTAATTCACTAACGTTTTGGAGGTGTCAATGAGTTCTATATTATGTTTAATAGTATACTGCCATCTTTTGTGAGTGGATTTCATTTTTTTGGAAAGTCCTAATATATTTAAAGCCAAGCCCAATGAGGTGAAGTGACAGAAAGAAACATCCACGTAGTTTTCAGCAAATCAGTGACATTTATTTTCTTATCCATTCCTGATTATAAAGACAATTCCAATGAAATGTTTCAAAAATGATTCACTAATATCTTCATCACTGGAATAAGTGTATAGTTTTCCAGGATGACTACTTCTAAAATGTGCCTTATTTGCATTAATTGTTCTAACTTGGGTACTTTTTTTTTTTAATTACACTAGTTTATAGTTATATCTCATAATCTAAAATGAATAATGAGCTAGAATTTTGTTTTCTGGGTATTTTAAAATATTATTAATGTGCATAATGAAAAATGTTAGTAATTTTGAATCTGAATAATCAAAATTTCACAAAACTTTAGTAGTGAAATTAAATCTTTAAAAAAAATCTATGACAAAATACTTTAAGTAGGACAAGGAAAAAAGAGAAAATGAAAGATTAAAGTAAATAATGCTCAGTTCCACATACTGTTCAACTTTTAATTTAAAAAAAAAATCCAATACCTAGTTTTTTAGATAAAAGCATAGACAGAACCAATTATGAACCATTTGCTTTGGAGTCTCCACTAGTAGCCTTTCACTTCACTTTCTTTGGTCTCTGTTAATTCTCACTCTCCAAACAAACTCGTGGTCTCTTATTAAGACATCAGCCTGGTCTTATTGTTTCTCCACCTCTCTCCTTCATCATTTTGATTCTATTATTGCCCATCATCACCCTTTCAATAAACTCAAAGGCCCACCTAATCTAGGAAACAAAAATTCATCTGATCAGGTCTCAAGCACAATCTTCTGCCATTTTTATCCTTTCAATCCACTTCTGCAATAACACCACGCACTCTGATGCTCATCTACCTTAAAAATAACTTCTTGAGACCAGAGATTATAACATAAACTTTGTATGATAATCTAAGAGTCAAGTAGACAATTATTCCCAGTTTAAGAGATCCCTTCAAACTGATTTCTAGGCAATTATTTGTTGCCTTTGCCAACCCTGATCTTAAGTTTCTGAAGATTAAATTCTGGGCTTCGATTATTTTTTTCTTTTTAAGCTCTAGTGATAGCACTAAAATTCACCACTGAAACATTTGCTGAACTATTCATTGATTACAATTTTTTTATGTTCTTTTTAGTGTTATTTCAGATTTGTCCTTGTCCATGGACAAATTGAAATTTGTTCTTATTCTCAATATTCCAGAAAAATCTTTTCTACAAAAATTGCTTACTTAGCTATGTCACCACCAGAAGATTAAAAGAAGGCAAAGCATCAAAAAGAGATATCTGTTGGCCCGTTTGGGGGAAAGAGAAATTTTTTACACCAGTTAAGATGGTTCTAAATGTATTTAAAATATTGACACAAGATTGGCAGCTGCTCACATTCTGCCTGAAAGGTTTACTACTGGCAGGAACTTCCAGCAGCTGCTTGCTTGAAACGTGAGAAAACATTTGGACAGTTAGGATAGCCTGATTTTCCCCTTAAAATCTGTTTGGCAAAACTTCCTGGCAGTTAATATGATCCCGTGAAAAAGCTTTTAAAAAGTGTTCACATCTCTTCATAAAATTCGTTTTGCCAGTATAGACAATATTTCTTAAAGTGATATTTTAAACTCACAATCTTCTTATTTCTGGCTAATATTTTTCTTTATTTAGACAATAAAAATGGAAAATGGATTGCAAGGTCATTTGTGTATTTATAATAAAATGGCAGTCCCAGGTGAAATATTTTAAATAGATTAATTACTAGTATCTTCTAGACAAGTTAATATTTTATACAAAACTGAGATTTGAACAGAGACCATAATCTGCAGCTTTATCAATGACTTCCAAATCTTTCTTAAGTAATTACTTTATGCTAGAATTTAGAAAACTCATTATTGGCCGGGTGCGGTGGCTCACGCCTGTAATCCCAGCACTTGGGGAGGCTGAGGCGGGTGGATCACAAGGTCAGGAGTTCAAGACCAGCCTGGCCAAGATGGTGAAACCCCATCTCCACTAAAAATACAAAAATTAGCCGGGCGTGGTGTTGGGCGTTTGTAATCCCAGCTACTCGGGAGGCTGTGGCAGACAATTGCTTGAGCCCGCGAGGTGGAGCTTGCAGTGAGCCGAGATGGTACCACTACACTCCAGCCTGGGTGACAGAGCGAGACTCCGTCTAAAAAAAAAAAAGAATAAAACTCAGTCTCAGGCATTAGGGCAAACTTGCAGAGAATGATTCAAACATCTTAGTCCTGGAGCAGTCATAGAGTAAAGTAGTAAAGACCAGCATGAGCCATCTCATTCGTTCATGTACTCTGCATAAAATAACCACTACCCAGAGATATGTAATTTGTGTACTCAACTTTTATAATAATTTTCTGAGCATTTCCTTTCCTTAATAGGTGTTCCTTTCTCACTTTAACTGCTTTCCTCTCATTCACTTTCAAGTATGTCATGGCCTCTGCAGTGCTACCCCTTAACCAAGGCAGAGCAATCTAAAAGATATTGATTTATGATGGCTATGTAATTTACACACTCTGCAATTTTCCTGTATGATTTATTCAAAAAAATAGATTGTACATTAAGCTTGGCATTCATTAGACTTGCCCATTCCAATTTGATATTAATCCTGAATCAGATTTGTTTGCAAGATTTATGCATTTAAAGCATGTAGAGTTATTTGGCAGATTTTAAAGTATTTGCGAAATCCAAGTAACCCTTTAGACACATTTGTATTGAAACATTGAATGAAGGCCATGATACCAGTAACCTGAGATTACATGGAGATAACATACTGGTATTATATATGAAAAATGAGTTTTTCAGTAAACATGAATTTCCAGTGAGTTAATTATCTCAATGAGTGAAATACAAGAAACTTGTGAGAATTATTTATTATTAACAAGTGTAAATTGGGTGTATTCTTAAACCTATAAAAAGCCGACTCTGCAACATACTGCTATGGCTTGTTTATAAAAAGAAAACTGGATTTCAATATCTGATAATAAATAAGACAGTAAGCGAAAACTAGAAAGGTAATAATAATAATAGATGACATATATTCTACTGTAAAAAGTTAAATTTTTTTGGTAATCTTTTAGAAAAGCATTTTCTAGCGAACTGTGAACTGTTAATTATTAAGCTTTTGCCAAGAACTGGGAAAACGTACAGCATAAATCTTTATATAAAGAGTTACACACAGATCCTTACCAATAGCCCTCACATACACCAAAGTAAAAGAAAGCAGTTCTTTGGGTCATGTGACATAAACATCTTATTTTCATATAACTAAAACTGAATTTAAATTAATATAAAGCCCCGCATTTGCTTAAGTTGATGCTGACTCTGAAAGTGAAACAGATCTTTACAAAGATGTAAAGTATTCAGCAGAAGGTGGCAACATTGTGCATAGATTGATGTCTCTAATTCCATATGTGATTTAAAAGCAAATTGCCAGCAAACTGATAATCTGAGTCAGCATTTACATCTCATTTTCTTTATTTTTAGAATAAGATAGAAATTAACTAAGGATGCTGACAAAAACACAGGCTTTCATTTAAGACACTAGTATGGAATAACACAATCAAAGATATTTAAAATAACGATAACCTGATGTTAAACAAAGGAATTCTATGAATGCATGTCCCTGACACAGTCTCACTATGATGCTGTATCAATTAATACTCATATTTATGCTTTGGTTGTGATATGTGAAGTGTTATTTCAATGTTCTGAATGATGCCACTGAAATCTAAGAAAGACACATCACAGAAAAAGGGGGGGAAGATGGGGAGGGTGGGCATGTAGCGAGAAAGATGGAGGGGAAAACAAGTTGAAATTTAGAATATTTTCTAATTTAATCACAGATGCATTATGTATTTAAAAGCAAGTTAAATATTCAATATTTACTGTACTTATTATCTGATTTACAAAAGTAGAATCAAAATACTTGCATGCATTAAAGGTATTTCAAAATTTATAATTATTCAAATGGTACAATTTTTGATTGCTGTCACGAAAATACTAAATGATTAAAGCCAACATCTGATTAAGTTATCGTAGCCTCTAATAAATCACTTGAAGTCATTTATCTGGAAATGGAACCTTTTATAACCTTCTCTATTATTAAAATATATCAATCTAATCAATTAATTTTCAACACAGATATTGCTTTTCCCTACCTGTCAAAATGTACAATGGGATTTCTACTGAATATAAGTAATTAATTTTTAACTACAGAAGTAAAGAACTCTGCTGTTTAAGGATTTGATTTTATTATTATTTTTAATGTAGAAATGGTTGTCCTGATCGTTATTATTTGGCTGAATGAATTGAAGTAAGGCTCCCTGGGCAGCTGCTGACATAATGACTGATTGTGTGCAGAGCAGAGAATGTGAATGATAAATTTTGAAAGGCTCTGGAATTTGTGAATAACAAAAGTAGCTACAGTTCCTAAAATCTAATCATTTGTTCTCAGCAACAAAAGAAGACTCAAAAAGGCTTTTGTTTAATGAAATGATTCAAAAACTGGATAAGGAGGAATTAAGGGTTATCTCTACCCGCACAATTGAGCAAGCAGCACAATTGTCCAAGTAGAGGGATCACAAATGTGGGCTGGTTAACGTGGTATAAATGAAATTAATCTAATTCTATTCCCCTGAATATTACTATGATATTCCCATGACAGTTGTATCTTCATGCATTTGGGGGGCAAGGGGAAAGCATAGAGAAATAACAATTTAAATAACTTTTACATGGGGAGGGTAATAATTACTTTAACAATATTTGGTAATTAAAACATACCCAATTTAATTAGTAACAAAAGTATAATACATGGAAAAATAGACAGTAACTAAAATCCCTGAATGTAATATATACTAGTTGTTTAATCTTGAGGAGCTGATTCTTCCTTCACTGCAGTTTCCTTACATATATAATGGCTATTTAAAGTATTATATAATTGCCTTTGAGCGAAAGGATGGAAACATAAAATAAAGTATTATATGACCTTCTTAATGTAAAACACACAGCAGAAAGTCTTGCAAATTATACTGTAATAGTGGTCAGCAGTAGTAGTAGTGGCAGTGATGATGGTGATGATGGTGGTGGTGGTGGCGATGGCAGAGATGGTGGTGGTGGTAATAGTTGTAGCGGTAGTACTAAGTAACATTCCAGAGGACATTTCATTTAACACAAGAATCTCTTGAGATAACTAAAACAAATCCTGAGTCAAAAATAAGAGAATAATTTAGGGTTAAAAAAAGGTGGCAATTTAGTAAATTCTGCCCATTCAAAATCCCTCCTCATCTCCAGGATATCTTGTGCCTTCAATTAAAGTCATACAGTTCAAGTAAAAACCAGGAAAAAAAAAATCTTTTGTTGAAAGTAAGTATTGTTCCTTAAAACTTTACAGAAATTCAAGGCAAAAAGTAAAATTAATGCATATTTTTATAATCATCATTAATAAATTAGAAATTTATTTTCAACATCTTTATTTTTCCCACAGTTTCTCAAAGTATAGATGCATCCCCATTCCACTGATAAAGATTGAAATCTGCAATTTAGCACATATTATATGAGGCATATGCAAACTAATAAGCTGATTAGGTAGCTGTCTAATCAATGCAATGAAAGAGAAACACAGACACCCCAAAAAAGGTTTTCTTTTCAAAAAACATTTCTGGGATTTATTTTGTAATGTTTTTAAATGTAGCCCAGATCAGAATTATCTATTTTAAAAACAGACCAGTTGTAAAATAAACTGTTACCTATGCAATAAAAAAGTGCAACAGACAACATCAAACACAGAAATAAGCTCATTGCTCTTATTAAGAAACATATAATGACTTGAATAATGTTGTATTTATAACAATGTACTGTACATTGATCTATTATTTTTGGTTGTTTATAGTATCTTATGGAGTAGGGGGAGTGTCAACTGCTCTAAAAGTGATCTTTTTTTTTTGAAATAGTGACAGTTTTCAAATAGTATCAATATGATGTATGTCAAATATATCATAATGCATTTTTGATTTCATGACATAATTAACGTAAAATTAAATGAGTCAAAGAACAGTAATATAAATCATACATTTGAGCACTGCTTCTTTCATGAAGTAATACTTTATAACTATAAGGTGTTTAGCTTTGTGTAAAGGTGCTTACTTTCAGAAATAAAGGTACACAACATCATATCTTATAATGACACTATATTTTGAAAATATGAGAGTCTTCATTTCTAAATGAAGTTTCAGGTAAAGCCTTTTGCTATTTACATTTTCTGACAACACTGTTTTGACACGAAGTAATCTTGATTTTCTGGGAAAAGGAGACTAAATAAATCCCTTAATTCTAATCCAGTATCTATCATCTGTACTGTGGATGGATTTAAAATTCTTAAGCAATTTATCTATCGAAATATAAGGCAAGGCAACTGCTGATTTTTATTTCACATATCTACTGAATTTACAAATCTGCTGAAAGGTGCACCAGGGCATCAAAGGCTCTCTCATGCCTAGGTTTGCAGACATTTACCACGAAAGGGCAATAAATTTGTCTTTGTTCCCAGCCCCAGATTTTCAGTTAACCTGAGAGATTTGTTCTGAGTAAAGAGTCACTCAGCCTTCTGTTTCATTTCCTGTGACTCTCAACCTGTCAAGTTCTGATTCTGATTTTTCATCTCTGCACTCCGACGCAAGTCTCCCTCATCGCATAATTTGACACAGCAATGGAAAAAACAGTATTATTAAGTTAGCTTTGCTTTTGTTCCTTATCCAAATAATTAGTGTCTATTTTAAAATACTCTTTTTGTACTACACGTATAAATTGCACACATTCATACTATGCAGCCACCAAAATCAATTTACCTTATATAAGAAACCATAGAATTTTGATGTTAAAACACATAATATATACTAAAAGGTTCAGTTATCAATGTCATACTGTGCTCTTACTTGTGTTTTTGTTTTGCTTTATTTTAATGTTTTGAGACAGGATTTCACTCTGTTGCCGATCCACAGCTCACTGAAGCCTCACACTCTTGGATTCAAGCTATCTTCCTGCTTCAGCCTTCCAGGTAGCTAGGACGATAGGCACATGCCACCACCCTTGGCCTTTTTTTTTTTTTTAAGTCTGTGTAGTGACAGTGGTCTCTCTATGTTGCCTAGGCTGGTCTCAAACTCCTAGGCTCAAGTGACCCTCACGCCTCTGCTTCCCAAAATATTGGATGGGATTATAGGCATGAGCCACTGTGCCTGGCCTGCTCTTACTTTTTTAAAACTCCTAAGTATTATACAGAAATCAATTGTTTTATAGGAAATTTGATGAGGTATGGAAATATATTTAACTAAATAATAACAATTACTAACTTGCTCAGTTTCAAAAAGTTTAGTACTGTTATATTTGTTTGATATTTGCTAGATCTCTATTTTATTATACATACACAGGCATTCCCCCTCGATTCACAGGGACTATGTTCCAAGACTCCCAGTAAATGCCTAAAACTGCAGGTAGAACTGAACCCTATATATACCATGGTGTTTTTCCTATACATATATACCTATGATAAAGGTTAATGTATAAATTAGGTACATTAAGAGATTAACAACAATAACAAGTCATCAAATAGAAAAATTATAACAATGTGCCAGCATCACTATTCTTGTACTTTGGGGCCATTATTAAGTCAAATAAGGGTTCCTTGAACACAAGCACTGCAATACCTTGACAGTTCAACAGATAATGGAGATGGCCACTAAGTGATGGAAGGTTGGGGCCTGTAGACAGCTTGGAGATACTCAGCAAAGGAATGATTCATGTCCCAGGAGGGACAAAACATGACAACGTGAGATTTCATCATGTTACTCAGGATGGCAGGCAATTTAAAACATATGAATTGCCTATTTCTGGAATTCTCCATCTAATATTTTCAGATCATGGCTAACCTCAGGTAACTGAAACCTCGGAAAGTGAAACCGCGAATAACGGGGACTACTCTGTGTGTGTGTGTGTGTGTGTGTGTGTGTGTGTGTCTGTGTGTGTGTACAATTTAATTTGAAGACTACAAAAGGAGTTTACATTGAGTCCCAGATAGCAATATTAAATATTAATATTAAACAATGGCTGACAAAGTCAAAAATAACAGTTCCGCAGTAAAGTAAGGGGCAGTAATAGCACCTATTTCCATGTTGATGAGATATTAAGATGCCTCTAATCAAAGGGCAGAACATTATTTTATATGCCATTTTACGAACCATATTTCAACAATGATAAGATGCCTCTGATTATAAGACAGAACATGATTATTTTATGTACCAGTAAGGAAAATAATTTTCCAATTAAACTGATGCACTATCCATTACCATGATGCATCCAATTTCAGATATGTTAAAATGTGAAGACAGATAGTCTTCGACTTATAATAGGGTTTGGTCTCCATAAACCCAACTTAAGTTGAAAATATCATAAGCTGAAAATGCATTTAATACACCTAACCTATCAGAACACCATAGCTTAGCCTAGCCTACCTTAAACATGCTCAGAACACTTAAGTTTGCCTACAGTGGGCAAAATCATCTAACACAAAGCCTGTTTTATAATAAAATGTTCAATACTTATGTAATTTATTGAGTACTGTACTGAAAGTGAAAAATGGAATTGTGCTGTAGGTACTCACCACGCATGTACTCAGCTGGAAGCACACTGGACCTGAAGGTTGTTTACCCTTGTGATCGCAGGGCTCACTGGGAGCTGCAGCTTGCTGCCCAGCAAAACAAGAGTGCCCCACTGCATACCGCTAGCTCAGAACAAGATCAAAATTCCAAGTTTGAAGTATTTTCGAAAGTGGTTTCTACTGAATGTGTATCACTTTCAGGGCATTATAGTGTCGGAAATCATTTTGAACCATTGTAAGTTGCGGACTGTCCATACCAATGTAGGTCTCAGAAGGGATAAATTACAGTATGTTCCAGTCACTATGCAAAGCTCTTAAGTTCATTACCTATTTTATCCCTAAAAACCACAAGAGAGCTTTTCACATCTGTGAAGTGGAGAAATTGGCAGAGTGAGATTTAGTTACTTGCTCTAGGTAACATAATTAGGAAGGTCAGAGCTAGGATTTAAATCTATTCCCACATTGGTTGACCTTTCCCCAAAGCTCACTGCTTGCTATATCAGAATTCTCATTAACAGATTTGTAGTTGGATGAGCTTATTAAAAAGTGAGTTTACAAATATTCTATGCTTTATTCTAGGTATTATCATCAAATGTAACATTAACCAAACCATTTTCATCTGAATTTATTAATTTCTGATTAACAAAGGCAGCTGTGACATGGAACACATAAGTAGGCATTTACTAATATATGCAGCACAATTGTGTATATCATAACTAAAATAAGTCATAAGTCTGAAATCTGAGTACTTCAGCTACTTATATATTTCCACTTACAGTTAAAGTACAGTTTTAATATCATTGTGAGAGCATGAAAATAAATCCATTTTACAATTGTGTGAGCAACTGCTTTTAAATCATAGGGTTTGCAGGCAAAATCAAGAAAGCTTTGTTCAACAACCATATTTAATATAAACCTAGCAGAAATCATGTTTTATGCAGATCCCTGTCAATAAGCGGTGGTAATGATGGCTTAAAACACAAAAGAGGAAACAGAATTGTATACTCTCCACTCCCTGTGTCTGTGCTCTTCCTTCTGGTGAGTCTGCTTCCCAGCTCTTTTCCTCTCAATACACTCAGAACTTGAGTTTGACTTTGGTGTCTTCCACTTCACAAAACCTCCAGCTGCTACACAATGTGTCTCAGCAGTTCACCAACACTGCTCCCTGCTCAGTCCTGCTCTGCTAAGGCAAGTGTTCAGTATTTGATAACTAGCCATAGGTGGGACTGAAACAGAGGGAGCAAAGAAGACGATTAACCTGAATACTCTGTGAAATCCCTTTTTATGTTCCTTTGGGGCCTCAAATTGGATAGGCGATCTTAGGAAATTACAGGTCAGAAGATAGAGTCAAGCCACTCAGGTACACATTTTGTTAAAATTACTCTTGGTTTTGGTCAAGAAGGTTCTATTTGCCTTCCCAGTGGTGCAATCTGAAGGGGAACATTTTGAGAATAGGCATCAAAAAGAACATAAAAAGCATCTAAGATCTCCACCATTGCAAACAAGATTATTTCCTGCCTTCCAGCTTCCCAACAGCTTTCAAGATTTTCTTTCTTTGACTCCAGGTCTCTAAATTTGGTATTGACAAACAAAGCCCCCAGGTAGACGCTCTGGCACTTGTGTTATTCACTCTAGTACTACCATGCATCGGATGCATGGCACAGTCATACGCACTGTTGGCAGTCTTTAAACTGGCAAGTTAAAGTCCAGATTATGAATACACAGTTACACATACACACATGGCATGTTTCTATATAAACAAAAGATAATTACATGCATGTACAGGCTAGCTACCTAGCTGAACAATAATCTGGTTCCCAGATTCTATCAGTCTCTTTCATATAAGTTGTAGTTAATATTACTAGTATCACAACCATAGCCTCAAAACTCCCAGAGATTGTTTTGTTATTATACTCATTTTTATCGTCACATTTAGAATACTTTCTCATTGAAGTAAATACACAAGATTAAATTTACTTTCTTTCCCAGAATATTTTATACTTCAGACCTAATGGAAAAGGAATATGTTTCAGGAAGGCTTAAGGTTACAGTTTTAATTATGAAGTGATTTAGGTCCTCTATAAGTTGCAGCTGCTCTATTTATTGAGGTTCACGCTGACTTCAGTATTAATTGTTGCTGTATACTTTTGACCCTACAAACCTTATACCATCAATGAGCACTACGCAATTTCTATCTCATTTGTTCTCCCATAATATGTGGAATATTTTCTCCTCCCTTTTAATACTGATTAAAAATGCCATTACTTTTTTAAAAATCATTGTTTGAAATGGACACTTTCAACAAAGAAAAACAGTGCATCAACCTGTAAAAATGATCATACCATAAAATGTAAAGACCTAGCATAAAGAATGCCTACTAGATGTAACAGAAACAAAATATTCTCCCAAAATGTGATAATAATTATACCCTTATTCTCATATAGAACATTTCCATTTTATATTAATACTTCTGTCTCAAAAGCAGTTTCTTATAAACTAAGAATAGTATAAGGACAATTGAATCCTTTCCATGAGAAACTATTGTTCAGCTTCTGTATTAAGCCATTCATTCATTTTCTCTATCTCTCTCTATACATATAAATAAATATTATATATATAAAAAAGACTATGTGTATATATATACATGGTCTTCCCTTCATATCCAAGGAGGTGGTTCCAGGACCACCATCCCCCAACTCCAGGATACCAAAATTCACAAATCCTTAATTCCCTTATACAAAAAGTTGTGATATCTGCATATATCCATGTACATCCTCCCATACACTTTGTCACCTTTAGATTACTTATAATACCTAACACATTATAAATGCTAAGTAAATCATTGTTACACCGTATTGTTTTTTATTTGTATTATTTTTATCATTGTACTGTTATTTTCAATGTTTTTTTCCCAAATATTTTTGATTCTTGGTTGGTTGAATTCATGAATGTGGAATCCACGTACACGGAGGGGTGTGTGTTTGTGTGTGTGTGTGTGTGTGTGTGTGTGCATTGATCCATGCAAAATCTTAGGCCTTTAACATTCAAAATACATATAGCAAAGTTCTTTAAAACTGAAAATAAACATAGAAAATATTTTAATAAGAAAACATAATGGCATGGGCAGTAATCTTTCCTTTACCAATTTGTAACTTCCCCTTTCAGTCAAGATTAGTATTTTCACTAGTGGCCGCAAGTGACTTAAAGATAGAAATCCAGTTTTTAAAAAAATCAAACATTCACATTTTTAAGAGCTCACTCATTTTTAATATTTTGCATTTATAATATATTGCATTATTTTTATCTAGAAGTAAGACAAACTAAACAATCAAAACATGCCACTGGATAAACATGAAATTAATCAGCAGTCAACCTGTTCAGGGTCTAACACATTGTAAATAAAAGAACATATGAAGACTAAAATTAATTTTCTTTGTTTCTCTCTTTCTCTCTCTTTCCTTTCTTCCTTCCTTCCTCTTTCTTTCTTTTTCTTTCTTTCCTTCCTTCCTTCCTCCCCTCCCCTCCCCTTCCGTTCCCTTCCCTTCCCGTCCCTGCTTTACACTGCAGCCTCAACCTCCTGGGCTCAATTGATCCTCCCATTTCAGCCTCCCAAAGTGCTGAGATTACAGGCATAAGCCACCACACCTGGCTAAAATAATTTAAATGTTATCCTTATGTTCCTTACCATTGTATATGCACATGTGTTTAAACACAGAGAAATAGTGAGAAAGATAGAATATAAGCCACTACATTGTTTGTAATGATATGACAATGTAATAAATTAGAATGCTAAATTTCATAAGTATTTTAATATATTAATCAACCTAACCATATGTTCTGATAATATATGAATGCCAAGTCCAATAGGTCATCAACTCTAAATTAATCTCAGATAAATTTCATAAAGATGATAAAAGTTGTGGCTGATTAGTACGGATAGGTTCAAAATGTAGTACTAATCAACATTATTCAATGATCCAAATACAATTATGGAGCCTGGTATATGTTCAAAGCTTTCTGTAAGTATGATCTAAAAGCTAGTGGACACACAAAGACCCACGATCCTTCCTTCATAGGGGAGGCATGTTCTGTTTGTTTTCCATTTTTCAAGGTATAACTTTACATTTAAGTATCTCTCCCGTAAGATTCACAAATGAAATTATAATGACAAGTGCTAACAGTTACTAAGTGCTTACCATATTTTAAGCACTACGCTACAGATTCACATGGGTAATTTTGTTGAACCTTTGTAACAGCCATTGTATAGAAGAGCAACCTGAGGGTCACACAGCTTGTAAGTAGTGAGCCGGGTTTTCTGCTTAGACATTCTGCCTTTAGCGTCCTCTTACTGTCTCCTTATATTATGCCAGAATCCCTAATTTGGCCTTTGTATTTATTTAAATTTGCCCAGCCTGAACAAAGATAACATAATCATGTAGAAAATCCTTAGTACACCAATATCCAATTATTTGCCTAGTTAAAAGCTTGGAAACATGGGTTCAGAATATTTCTCATTCTGATGGCATAAGAGAGAAAAACACTATTACCTTAGACCTTAACTCTAAATGGGTGCCTTACTATATTATAAATTATGACTATGACATAAAGATAATTATTGCCATAATGTATATCCCTATAATCTACTACACAGCATGTTAATAGTCTTCTAATGTTGGAAGTGACCAGTGAAACAAAATTATTCGTGTCATAATTATTTATGTTCGGTACAATTACAAGTATCTTATTAATCAAATACAAAGTGAGAAAAAGAGAAAGATGGTATGAAACACAATAAGCAAATTTTACTCAGAGGAGAGGCTAATATTTTAGATGAAATATTTAAGGTGAAAATACATCTAGCATCTCTTACATAAAGCCCTCACTGAATACATACCTTGAGTGGACAGATAGCCAGTGATGCCTGTTAGAACTTATGAAAGAAGAAAAGTGTGGGAATAGGAAATGAAAGAAAACTATGATGAGCCTGTTTCAAGTTACTAGAATTCATCAACTGTGTTACATCACAGAAATTTATACCCTCCATATTGTGTTATCTTATATACATATATCTAGGTGTCTACGTTTGTGTGTGTATATATAAATATATGTATAATTTTACCTTAATTTTTACATTATTAATTTATTTTGACCCATCCTGTTTCTGAACCACTAGTGCCCTGGTTGAAGAAGCACACCAGGATAACATGTTTAGTATAACCAGTTGTGTTATATGAAATATTTGACTAAAATGGCACTGTCCTAAAAATTTAGAACCACCGAAAAGCTCAAGAACTAAACCAGAGAAATGGATCTCAACGCAAAGTTTTCAGTATGAGACCAACCTCTTATTTACATGCCTCTATACAAAACAAAGGGAGCTATCTCTTGATTACTCTTAATTACAGTTTTGGGAAACATTGACCACGCAACTATTCTCAACACATTCTATGTGATGCAGCCCCTACCATAGAAACTGAAAAATTCAGATATGCATTTACCAGCCTGTGCTGTAGCTAGGAAATATTATGTGACCTAGTCCTAGCTAATAATATATAAAGAGAGTGCTTGAAGACTTCAGAAAACCATTTATTCAATTCACTATATTCTATCTTGGAGTGATGTTATGTCAAGACCTGATGTCAAGCTATCTGAAAGTCATCTTAACTAGAGATTAAAAAAAAAAAAAAAAAAAATGAAACAGCAGCAACTGCCTACCAAAGATTGTGAAAAGAGAGTCGGTCCCTGATGATTCAACTTCAAGGTCAAACCATCACAGGGACCACTTCGGAAGTAATATTAAGTAAACAAGCATCTTTTTAGTTAATGCTGCTAGTCAGCTTGGTTTTCTGTTACGTATAGTCGAAAGCATTCTACATGATTAAGCCAGAAGTATCTATTTAGTGAAATAAAAATACCTTAGGGAGAGAGAAAGGGATGTTATTTAGTGAGGGGAGGGACATTACCAGGAGAAAGCTTAAAACGGTTTTCTCAGTGAAAATGCCTCTCTCCCAACAGACCTAGGTTTGGGGGATGTCCAAAATAATTGTATTAGATTCTGTTCTAGTTATAGTGTTCAATTTCATTTTTTCCAATACACTGGCTGTATGGAGTATTATGAATAAAAAGATCCTAAAAGTAAGGGGGAGAGAGTGAATGTTAATGTTCAAAAGCATAAAACTTTAAGCTAAGGCCCACTCAACCCATAGATAGTCTCAATGACCCTGAGTTTCATGAATATTTGTTATTTTCTGCCCCAGAACTTGTTATGTTTTTCAAACAGTACCCCAAATTTCCTAGCCATGGGAAATTGGTCTCACGCCCATCCAGGGATAAGCCTTGGTTGAGTTAGGGCAATTAGTACATGTCATCCTCATGGCATTACAGATGGATTAGGATAGACACACTCTCCAAATCAAGCCAGTCAGACCCAATAACATGACTCCTGGGACTTTTATAAAACACAACGGGGAGCCAACTTTTCTCCTTTCTATCAGAATTTTAAAGATTTTACATTTCTATGCCCTTGATTGTCAGACTGAAAGCTACATACAGAATTCATTTATAGTTTGGTAATGCACATAAAACAGGAACATTTATTCAAACAACTGCTTTCCAATAGTATAAAAAGTAGTAAATTAAATGATCTCTTATCCCTCATGGTGAACACTTTCTTCATTTAGGTAATTTTTCTACTGTTTTAAGAGCATATTAAAGTTATGCTCACCAGACAAGTATAGTGTAATAAAATGGAAATGACGATATGTTAGAACAGGAGAGTTCACCTTTAACAACATCATCAAATGTATTTTTACTCTTGCAGGCAATACCACAGCACAAAAAGAGACTGTATTAGTATTATTAAAATTAGCATTATTAAAATCCTAAAGTATTCAAGAAGTCAAATGGTCTTCACCGCAGTACACTTCTGTGATATGATTACAAAAACTGTAAACATTATGTACTTGGACTGTTTCTATCTTGGTGTGGTAAAAAGTATTTTCTACTCAAGTACAAAGAACATGGGATCTTCTACATATTGAAAACCCCTACTACAAAAAAATCTCTTAGTTATTGGTAATGTTAATTATTAAACATGAGTCAGTGAAAGCTAGATACTGTTTTTTTTCTTATAAACTGATAGAGGCCTTTGACTTCCATAATTACTAAAAAATATAGATATCCTAATTACCAAAAATTTAAAAATAATTTAAAATTTGAAAAGAGAAAATGTATACACAACTAGTGACCTCTAAGAGAAGAAATGTATGGATTTTGTAATTATTAAAGATTATTACCAACATTATACATTAGAAATTACAAGTGTGGTCCCCTTTCTCATGTCATTCACGTTAGGACCTTTAAAAAAAAATACTGTTTTTTAAAAATATCAATGAATATGATAAATTTACATAAGAATTTACAACTATCCACAAGGTTTATCTGGATATATATAAAAGGAAAAAAATCATGTCAAACTGAATTATTATATTTAATTATTTGCACAATCTCCCAATTACTAAGTAATGATATATAATTCACCAATTTGCTTTAGTTATATAGGTACTATCTTAAAGTCAGACTGAATTTATCTTCTCATGTAATGACTTCTGCTAATATCTTAAATGCTGTAAAATATTCTAGAAAAAATTTTAAATTTTACTCTCAAAGAAATATAAATGACTATAAAAAATCAAACATCCTTTTAAAATTTCACTGCTAATGTCAGCTAGCTGGCATGATGAGGTGAAAATCTTAATTGCTGAGAAAAATACTAAACAAGTGACTCCACACTCTAAAATAAAAAAATTTTAAAAAAAGAAAAAAAAAAAAACCCTTCACGGCTCTCTGAGGATTACATGAATTTGGCAGGTAACCCATGTGAATTATTTTACGGGTTCAAATAATGGAGCCAAAAAGATAAATCAAGTTTTAAATAATTATATTTTTAAAAATACACAATATATCTTTATGCCAAGATATTGTGAAACAACTGACCACAAAAAGGACTAATTTTACAGCAGAATAAATCAAAATAGTTTAATATATTTAAGATTTTGTTTCATTTTGAAATGATTCTGAGAGAATGAAACACTTTTCTGTAGCTCTCCTTTGCATGAGCTGGAGGGGAAGAAAAAAGTAAAGTAGAAACCTATGTCAAAGCTGTCAAGTAAAAGCAAGTGATTCCTTTCTCAATTTCCTAACAGGAATTAGCCTCTATTCATATCTGGTACTATATTAAGTGAATTCAAGTTCACAGGCCTGTAAGGAGAGCACCAAAAGGACAAAGTATTTCACAAAATACACAACAATTTTTAGGATAATGCCAGGTTCAAAATTGGGTTCCTTTAAACCCCTAACTAAACAAAGAATAGATTAAAAGTGAAGTTAGAATACACATGCTTTCCCTTTGTTTACAACAATGCCTGACTGTCTTGAATCACCGTATTTTACCAAGTGGCACAGAACAGCTTTGAGGATACTAACGCATGACTGTGGGGCAATGCTAAATATCAAAAAATATCTAAATACATGAGGACCATCCCAAATGGATTTGCAAATTAAGCAGATGGTTGAGAAACGGAGAAAAATATTAAGAGAATCATTTTAGAAAATGTATTTCCTCGAATTTAAGATCAAGAAAATTACTGAAGTAGTTGACTTGAAACAGAACAGTATTCCAGATATGAAAACTAAAACCATATATATCTGCCCTCCCATTTGTCAATAAATATTTGATAATTTTATGCAGTAAGCTAAATCTTTAATTTAATTTGTTAAAGGCTTACCTAATTTGTCCAAGTGATAAAATGTTTTACTGTAATTAGCACCCAGTGATATGGTATTTTTATGTCTGACATACCAGTGGGTTAAAGCATTATTCAAAATAAAGCCAGGGTCATATATTTTTCTATCTCTACAGATTAAGTAGTTTCTCTCTCATTACAAGACTCCATATCCAAGTAACTACCTGTGGTCAGCCATCTCACAAATACATACTTTTGGACATTAAGATCAATAAGTATATTATAGAACGATTTTAAACAAAGATTGATAACATACATGAAAAAATACAGAGTGGGGATTAAGAGGGAGGGATAATATGAATGACATGAAGAAAGGAAAGGAGAAAAGTATAAAAGAAAGTAAGGAAAACAGGCATGAAAAATATCTTTGTTGATTTATATATAAAGATATTTTTTCCATTTTTATTTTCCACCCCCTACCCCACAAGATAATGCAATTTCACCATTTGTTTAGGTATTTTAAGAAAGCACACAGCCAATGCTAAAATTCTGATTACCAATGTCCAATTATTTTGATAGCTAGACAAAGCTTTCTCATAAAAATTTAAACCATAGTTTTAAAACATGAACATCAAATGTATTTAGTAGTGAAAAAACTGTACATACATTTACACAGAAGAGATATATTTCTGGATTAATCATTAATATGAAGCTTACAAATGATATGTGGTAGGAAGCCTTGGTAAAGAGTAGGTGCTAAACTTTTATCTAAATTTGTCATACAATTTTCTGTACCTAGTGGTGTAGGCTTTATTGGTTAGATTAGGCAATTATAAAACAAGCAACTGTCCACTGTTTCTTGTAGAAGCACTAAAAGCAATGGAATAACCTGATGCTGATATTTCAGAAGGGAAATAAGTGGTCTCGGTGGTTAAGGAAGTTGATTCTACGTTTTAAGTAAGTTAATACTCTGTCACAGTGTTGCAATGTGATGGTGAGTTGCGACCTCTAAAGAAGTAACAATTTCTTCAAAGTCAAAGGTATCTCTCACTTTAGAAGGCCCCTCTCACTTACATGACTGCAAATTAATGCATGTTTGGGCAGTTGTTTATAAGATATGGAGAGTTAAGTACATATGTATGACTTTACATCAATTAAGAGTCCACGTAACAAAATTGAACTGGGCAGGTTATTCTGTCAAAGACAAACTATCCAAAGTGCATTAGGATCCATTACATACTTGGTTCACAAACACAAGAACTACCACCTTGTGATTATATATGCAAGCAGGTATTGTTACATAGTTATACAATAAAATTGAGGGGGATGTTCCAGAATGTGGACCTTTATACTATAAATCATTTCAATGTAAAGAGAGATAGGGACTTTGGGCAGAGCCCTTTCAAATTTGGGCAAAAATGCAGGGACAATTAGGTGCTTAAAGTACTCTACTTGGTAGGGTCAACTGGCCCAGTTACTTGCAAGCAGGGTAAGAAGCTAGAAGACTCTGAGGACAAATTTAGTCTCTGAGATCTGAGAGTTCTTTAATATTAATAACATAGTAATTTGTAAGTTACTATGTCATTTTTCCCCCCCTTTACCTTTAAACTTGTAGTAAAGTCTGAACCATCAGATCTGTACTTTGGAGAACTGAAGAAACAATCTGTACCATTTCTAAAACAAAGTTGCAAATGAGGAGAGTGGTGTCCCTCATTTCCAAAGGCCAGCGTTAGTGACAAAATTTGTCATCAGTAGAGCTGAGAAGACAGGCTGGGCAAATCTCACTAATGTCATCAGTATATGAGGCAGCTATTGAAAAAAGGAATGAAAAGAGAAACAGAAAAAGATGGAATTGAAGAATCTGAGGTCCTATTCTTGAACACAGTTGAGAAAACTCCCTGAAAAACTCTTAGTTCTTAGGGGAGCAATTTTTTTATGGCGCTAACTTTTAGCCATCAAGTTAGCAGTGGCTGCAGTTAGCATAGAACAGAAGTTCCAGTTAAACATTTGTTACTTGCAGAGAAAACATGAACACAAAGGAAACAGAGAGGAATACTTTTATCTTTCTAAATTACAACAAGCAGTGTGTAATACAATTATTCATGGTCTTGTAGATAACCCTTCTAAAGTGAGATCTGCTAGTTAGCTAAACATAACCTTCCATTCTGGCCTCTTAATGTTCTGTTTGCCATAAGAATGTATTACAAAGGAAGAACCATGTAGATAAAAATATATCTGAACCATGATCAAACAAAAAAGGCTTGATATCCACTGTGAGAATTCTATATTTCATATTAAGAGGAGGGTCTTCACATTTGAAGTTTTTCAATGGATAACAAAAACTCTGGGTCTGTCAGGTAATAATGAACAAAATATTAATAACTACTGGTTGTCATGCTCTATGAATAGGTTTAAACTGTTTAACTGAAATTTATTTAATTTTCATTGTGAATCTAAAGATCAGTATCAAATCTCAACTATAGAACTGTGAAATATAAGATTTTACTTTTTATCAGTGCTTTTTATTTTAAATCTGTTACCAATATTCACACTCAGTAAACAATTCTAGGCAGTGTAAAACAAGATAAAAAGATTTATAGGTATAGGAACTAAAAAAGAATTTACTATGTTTAGTTAAAAAAAGCTAGCATACCTTTAATGAAGCTACAAGTCATCCAAAAAAATGCCTAAAAAATTCATAAAATGTTATAGTTGTTGAAGACCTTCAAAAGCATTATACATCTAACTTCCTGCCTCCAAAAGCCAAGTTCCCACTATACTACACTACCACATGTGCAAAAAACCCACACATGAAATTATCTTATATGAATATTAAAATGGTTACAAATCAATTTAATAACCAAATGCAGATTTTAAATCTGATGTAAAATGTGATATAAAACCTCATTATAGAGTCCTGAATTTGATCTTGCGAAAGTAGCAGTTTAACATGGTCTTTAAAATTATGAAACTTACCTTTTTCAATCTTCTTTAGCTGAAAATTCTATTATCAGGTGCCATACTTTAGAGAAAGAATGAAAGCATATAAATAGCATTCTTTATAGACTACTCATGAAGCCTCCTTATAACTTGAAAATACGCAAATTAGTATTCCCACCTTCATCTCAATGAATGATTAGAGGAGACTGAAGTTATCACTTTTTATTTTATTATATTTCATTTTATGACCACATTCCCTATTAGCAGAAAGGAAAAGCAGAAGTCATTCTATACAGAATCTTGATAGCCAAATGAAAAACAAGTTAGATATAGTTCCCACAGCTAGAGGAGCTAGAGACAGAGCCAAGTGCCCTACCAGCACAGAGAAACAAACTGGGTGGTTTGGAAGATATATTCACATTGGTGAATCCAGAAAGATGATGTTGATGAGACAAACTGAAAAGACTTTCTAAACTTTAAAAACTATTTTTAAATATAATACTTCCAATTTTAAAATGTTCTTTTCCAAATCAACGTCATGGTTTTGTCTAATAAAAGAAATAGAATACTGTAGAAGAAGATTTTAACAAGACAAGCAACTAATGCTCAGTCAAGGTCAGCTAACATCCTGAATCTAAAAACGAACATCACACACTGGGGCCTACTATGGGGAGGGGGGAGGGGGGAGGGATGGCATTGGGAGTTATACCTGATGTAAATGACGAGTTGATGGGTGCTGACGAGTTGATGCGTGTAGCACACCAACATGGCGCAAGTATACATATGTAACAAACATGCACGTTGTGCACATGTACCCTAGAACTTAAAGTATAATAATTTAAAAAAAAAAAAAAACCCGAAATTCTACTGATTTACTATGCCCTAATCTCTCCTGCATTTGCTTCATGGTCATAAGGCATCTAGAAGGAATCAAAGGGAAGGAGTACCTTAATCTGAAGATTCAGAAGCAAAAATTCTGCCTTCTCTTCCACACCTGTTAGTAATTTAATGCTTCATCCAGGAGTAAAGTCCCCATAGCCGTTTTTAGTGATTAACAATTTCTAAATGCAATAAAATAAAGCTACCTGCAAGCATGTAAGTCCTCTTAAAATATTTAGTTCTCATTAGAGACTACAGTTTTATGTGCGAGAGATTCTCCTCTTGGGGTACCCAAAGGTTAGGTCAGAGAAATATTGTGAGATAACAAATGGAAGCTTACAAGTAAAAAAGCTTTAAAAAAGAATAGCAGCAATGGACAAAGCTAAAAATCTGGATGTGAATATTATCATTTCGACGTTCTTTGGGATGGTACCCCATTCGGTACTACCTTTTCAAAATGGCTACTCTATTTAAAAAAAACCTTCTTTTTTTTTTTAAAAAACTGAAAATAGTTTTGTTACTTCGATGATAAGGCAATATTTGTCAACCTTTAAAATTAGGCATATGTATGAATATATATATATGAGATAAATACAAGTAATTACTGGAAGTATTAACTAATATATATAACATAAATACCAGAAATTACTTGAAGCATAACATTTTGATGTATAATATTCCAGAACTTTATATATTATTATTCTACCTATCAATATGTTTCATTTAAAAAAAATTAGGTCGTATTAGGTGACTGATTCATCTTTCTTGTTCTATAAAATACCACAGCTATTTTCCAGGTCAGTAAGTGTAAATTTTGTATCAATAGTTGTAAATGTTGCAAAACATTTTGCTAAGTGGATATATTACAATATATTTATCTATCTCTTTTTGTTAGATATATAAGTTAATTCTAATATCTTGCTCTTAAAATATGCATTTGTATATGAACTTCTGAAGTTAATGATCTATTTCCTTTTAAAAGGATGTTAGATACATTTTTAATCATTAAACAATAACAATCTTATAATTTAGAAAGCCAATCTACTCTGAAAAACCTTTCTCAGGAAAAATAATTTCAGACAATACAAAGCTGTCATTTGGGGAAGGAAATTTTAATTTAACATTATCCAACGTTTAATCTCTATTACCTCTCCAAAAACAATACGGTGTGTTTAAAGGTAACTAGTATACTAGGTATGTTAGGGAGAAGAAAAAACACCTTTAACAAAAACTTCTTTTATTTTCATTAATTTATACTTCTTGAAAATAAAGGCTGGGCGCAGTGGCTCACGCCTGAAATCCCAGCACTTTGGAAGGCCAAGGTGGGTGGATCATGAGATCAGGAGATCAAGACCATCCTGGCCAACGTGGTGGAACCCATCTCTACTAAAAATACAAAAATGAGCCGGTCATGGTGGCGCGCTCCTGTAGTCCCAGCTACTCAGGAGGCTGCGTCAGGAGAATCGCTTTATCCTGGGAGGTAGAGGTTGCCTTGAGCCGAGATCACGCCACTGCACTCTAGCCTGGGCAACAGAGTGAGAGTCAGTCTCAAAAAAAAAAAAAGAAAAAGAAAGAAAAGAAAAGAATATACTTTAAAATAATTTAAGAAAGAAATAAACTACCTGGATTTGTATCTCCTCTATTAGTGTCAACCTTTTCTGGATGAAGGTACCATAACACTTCTCAAGAGTACATTCCTATGTATTTGTACATTTGATATAGAAGTATCAACCAGCTACTACTACCCAGTAAGTAGTTGCAACAAATATTTATCCTCATTTTGCAGATGGGGAAACTTTGGCCAAAGAAGTTACATGACTTGGCTATATCTCATATTTGTCAATAGAACATATAAGAATAACGCACTTGATATCCATTTCCTAAATCCAAATGCTCTTTTCGTGGGGTATGGTGGTGGAAGAGGGGTACAGAATTGGAGAAAACAATATACATAATAGATGGACAAGGAGGAAAAGCAGCAACAGAAACATGTAAAGTCCTCAAATGGAAAAGTAAATCCATGAAGAAACATGCTAAATTCAGCCACATGGGATTATATCACTTTTATACATACAGAATCATAGATGTGGCCTTAGTTAGCATAAAGTCCAACTATATCTTACAGATGAAGGGCTAGTTGTAATGTTTTAGGCCTGAGCTTAAATGCTGTCTACTTAAAGATGCTTCCCTTGACCACACTCTCAAAAGGAAATCTCTCCTATTATAATATTCATATAAGGTGCTCAGCAAACGTATTTTGAATGGATGAATGGGAAGACACTAACCTGGATGATAGGAAAAAATGAATCTTATTCAAAGAATCTAGCATTCACCTAAACTAGTATTCAGAGAAACTATTCACCTAATAGATGCAAAACAAAATACTACTCAGAAACGTCAATGAATACCCAATTTTGATACAGCAGTTTACTTATAAGTAAACTAAGTATTAGTAGTGATACCTTTTTGGCTTCAAAACTCAGTCTAAACAGATCTATATTTTTAAAGTATCTGCCCCTAAGCTGAAATATTACAACTTCCATTATCACATAATGCAATATCCTTTTTGAAACCTGTCTAGACAGTCATGATCTGCTGGAGTCTGAAATATTTTTCTTTTATGATCATGAACAGACGTGGAGCAACAACATGTTTAAAGCACTAAATTGTAGACACACAAGGATTTTATTACTAAAGGAGTTTTGCTCAACGTTTAATAAGCATTGGCATGCCTGCATGCAAACATACAAAATCTACAGTATAAATTAGGCTTTGATATTGTACTTGCTCCTATCTGTTACTTTTTGTAGGTGTGCTCAAAACCATTTCTTACTACTGAAGTGCTACTTTTGCCCTTTGAAGTAGCACCACAGCCAGGTGTGGTGTCTCACGCCTGTAATCCCAGCACTTTGGGAGGCCAAGGCGGGTGGATCACTTGATGTCAGGAATTCGAGACCAGCCTGGTCAGCACGGTGAGACTCTGGTCTCTGATAAATATACAAAAAAATTAGTGGGTGTGGTGGTGCATGCCTGTAATCCCAGCTACTCAGGAGGCTGAGGTAAGAGAATCACTTGAACCCGGGAGGTAGAGATCACAGTGAGCTGAGATCATGCCAGAGCACTCCAGCCTGAGCAACAGAGTGAGACTCCATCTCAAAAAAGAAAGAAAGAAAAGAGAAAGAAATAGTACTGTAATGTTTCCTAAGATATTTTGGAATCTGACGTCATGTTTCTTATTTTCAACACTGAGACTACTACTAGAAATAGCATAGAAAACGTTTTAATAGTCTTCTAAAAGCTAAAATTCAATTTGTTACTAGCTCATTAATTATCTTTGCTCAGAACTCCAGGGTTTTGATGTGAGGGGAAAATTCCCTTGACGAAAGAAGAAATACTTTTAGATCTTAGCTGCATGTCTGTCAAGGAGCAACAGAAAGGGCAGATGAAAGGGACAATCTTTTCAACATATAAACATGATTCATGCCATAACTATAGGCAGCCAAAGCCAGTTATAATAGGTTTTTTTCTTAAAAAAATGAAAGGATCAGCTGTGTCTCAGTTGAACAATTTTAAGTATCAAGATCCAGGGGAAACATTACCCAATTTTACTTTAATCTGTTCTCTTAATTTCCTGACCAGCCCTTTGGAAATTGTTGACTGCTCACAGTCACAAAGCCTTACAATGGAGAGTTTACCCAGCAGGTATAAATTCTTGGCTGGCTTCCCTCATGGGATTAGGTCATTACTGCTGCTTCTACAAGTCTGAGAATCTGTCTATATGCTACTTAAGTGGCTACTCCTAATATTTACATTGCTACATCTAATATGAACAATAGCATTTATTTTTATAATTTATTATAAGCAATAGAGCTTAAAATACATTTTGACACATATTAATTTATTTGATCCTCACAATAGTCTTTTTTGGCACATTGGATAGATATTATTATCCTATTTTTATAAACGAAAGAGATGGATTTCAGGAAGGTTAAGTAAATTGTTCTGAACAACACAGCTGGCAAGGCGTGGCTCTGGAACTGGAATTAAGATCTTTAGACTCCTATTCAAGCATTTTTTTCCCACTATATCCCTGTGATTTTAGATTGTGGATTCCAGTCAGTTCTACACCAAGATGCTGACTCTACCTAAATAACTTAAATTTATTTAAACCTTGACTAAAAAAGAGTATTAAATATGACATAAATAAATAAAATAAAATAAATAGGTTTAATGAGAAGGGGAGAATGGAACTAATATGTGTGTTTCTACCTGGGTCGTGCGGTATAATAGGTACTTTACATGTTATCTGCATTCATCAAGACAAAGCAGTATGAAACATTTACTGAAGTACTTTAATCTGTGTACCGTTCTAAAAATCGCATGCGTAGCTCCAGTCCTTATAACTCGATCGGGCTTATATTATCATTCAGAAAACGTAGAGCTTGAGGCTCAAGAGAATAAAGGATTTATTGGTCCCAAATTATACATCCACTATGTGGCAATGTCAGAAACTGAACTTAGATGCCTGGTCCTAGTAATGTATGTCTTATAAACTCCATCTAAAGTAGCCAGAAACCATCAAAAAACACTTGCTAAAATTCAGACATTATTTTTTAAATAAACAAATGAAATACAGGGGAGTTTCATTCTAATAGTTACAGTAGAAAATAAAAATTTAAGCTTGTACAGGACTTCAAAGTTTCCAATTTCTTTTAATCATTAATTTTTGTATTCTCATAACAGTACTTGTTCTGTTTAATATTGGGTACTGTGATGTCTACTCTGATAATATTGGGTGTTATTCCTGTTTTACAGATGAGCACAATATGAGTGTTAAGCAGTATGCCTAGGAGTTCGTGGTTAAATTTTTTTTTTATAAAAAATAAAAAGAATTAAAATGCAGGCTTTCCTTCTAAATTTCAGTTTTCTTCTTACTAAAGTCCCAGCTTGCAAAAAACAAAATGGGAAGACTATCAAAACAAGAAAAATAAACCTAACTAAAATGAAGATCAGTTATATTTTACTAATTGACTAAAATGAATTAGAAATGTACTGCAAGGATTCAAAAATCTATAACACAAAATGATTCCTTAAATATATCTGTGGAAGTCCCACCGAACAATTTAGCACAGGAATTTCTAGCCCCAAAAGCCAAAACAAAGAATAAATGTGATCAAAATCTATAAAATCATGACTAGTGAAAATTCACTAAATTCACATATAGCAGAATTGAATGCTGTTCCTTTAAGTTTAAAGGAGGCAAATGTATAACAAATGAAAAGATATATTCTCTATACTGCAAGCATTACACATAAAAACCTGAGAAGTCATAGAGACACAAATATAAATAGTTTAAAAGCATCTAGACTTATGGCTGACATACCTCTAATGGGGTTTGTCAGGGAAGTGCTAGAGTAATGATGGGGAAAGAGCCTTCTTTGTTGAGGATGTCAACATATTGAAGATGTTGAGGAAACTATAATATATTCCTTTCTCCCCAGCAGCATGACCTTTATTTAATGGATTGGTTTTCAGAGTGAGATAATCAACTTCTTCTGTCTAGCAGCCTTTGCACCCAGGTACTTACTCTTCATTTCACCAGAATAACTCTCTCGTCTTTCTGTGTTGGGCCTGCACCCTGATAACATGAACTCTGATGCCAGCTTATTGTCTTTTCACTAACGTCTTTCTCTGGCCTGTGCTACACAGTCTGAGCTCTAATGCTGGAAAAAAAATAATAAAATAAAAGTTGAGTCACAAATGTCTACTTCTTTAATCTTTATTTAGTTTTCTACTTTTATTTTTAAGAGAATAAGTAGATTCAACAGGGTCTCCCCTGAGGCCAACAGACATCACTTTTATTTTAGATATGTAAGTAACCAAATGCCCAGTCTTGATCTGTCTAGACATGGTTCACACTTAAGAGCCTACAGGGACCAGGCAGGTTATATAAATGAGTCAAGTGGGTTGAGAAGAAGTAACAGCAAGTGGCAACATCTATGCCAAACTGAAACCTGCATGCTCCCTCTAAAGCAATCTAATTCAAATTTTCAAAGAACATAGAGAAACAAAATTTTCAGACTAGATCGACTATGCATGACACTCTGAGATTTCTGGGGAAAAATAGAAAAACCAGAGGCCCAATGCTTTATCTTCAGATAACATGTTGATTAGATAGCATACTCTTTATCATCATGAACTCATGTATGCACATCCTACGAAAATGAAAGCAAATACTCTTTAGCTATCAACACTAGGCAGATACTCTAGGAGATTTAGCTGTCATTAAATGGTACCTTTTGTGATTACTGAAGAAAGTGTTTTATCAGGTTTTAAAAAGCACTGTTACAGGCACCATTCTAAGTTGATAAAGGCAGAATCTCTACCCTCAGATAAACCTATAGAGTAATAAAGATAGTTACTCTGATAATACAAAAGAGTGAATCACAGGTTTAAATGGCACAGCTGACAACATTGACAGCTAAGAATAATTACCTTGTCCCAGTTGTATGAACAGTATGTAGTTTGGGACAGAAGAGCAGGTTGACTCCATCCTCTTTATAAATTATCTAGGCTAAAAGTGCCCTCAGTTGCAATTCTGGGCCACTGCTTTACAGAAAGAACAGTGAACCCTAGAAAAAGAAAGTGACTTTTCCAAGGTAAACGCACAAACAAACAAAAAACTAGTTAGTGGCAAAGCCAGACGCAGATTTCAAAGTGTCCATCTTGTTTTTTGTTTGTTTGTTTGTTTGTTTGGTAGAGACGAGGTCTTGCTATGTTGCCCAGGCTGGTCTTGAACTCCTGGCCTCAAGCCTCTGACTCCAAGATCACTCCATTTTATCTGGCCTAGTCAGGTTTTTTTACTGACCAGCACACTGTCTCTGATAACCAAAAAAAACAAAAACAAAACAAAACAAAAAAAAAACAGAACTTACCCTTAATGTGTTATTTTTTAAATCACATTCTGGTAAATATAGTTATTCAATGCATCTACTGAGAAGCTCTGGGCTAGATACTGGAAGTATAAATTGCTGAACACAGCATAAATAGCCCTGCTCTCATGGAAATTCAGTGTCACAAGGAATTTGATGTTTTCAACATGGGGCCAACATAGTTTAAAGTTCATAACATATTCTTCTCTTCTTGTCTTCCATTAATGGGATACAATTTGAAAGTAACTCCTTAATTTCATACTGGAGATGGCAGTCTCTCCCATGGATTCTATAATAATGTTAGCATTTATCATTTTTATATTTGCTCATCAAACTGTTAGAGATTCTTCATGATGAAAGGTAGAAAAAGACTATTCATGCCAGGACTCTGTCATCAAATACTTCTTCAGACTTCTATACTTTAGCTAACTTTTTCTTGCCAAAGCTGTTCAAAGTACAGCAGCTTCTTCCTCTGATATTGCTACATATGCACTTTAAGGTTTCTTAATCCTTTGCTCATTTATTATGTTGTATATGGATTCACCTTTTAATGCAAAGATAAAGGTCACCTTAGCATGCTTTATTATAAATGGGAATGCTGAAGACAATAGAGTCTTTATTGTAAAAGTCAGGATTTTCAGTTTCCAAGCTATTAATAGTTACTATGTCAAATTCTCTTAAAATATCATTCTTTTATGCCTAGGAACGTATATCATTGCGGGATAAATATCTTTAAAATAAATATTAAAATATATATTAGTAAATAACACAAAATGTAATTAAGACTTGCACCACCAATTCCACGGGGTGGGGGGAATTAGTAGTTAACAGTGAAAGCATTTGTGATAAATTCTAAATGTTTTATTATACGCAGCTGTGAATTGGTAAATCTGAAAGTATCTGAAGCTACCCTTACATGTCATATATTCGAGGGTAGGGAATGGAGTGCAAAAAAAATTTTACTGTAGCTCCTGTAAAATGACACATTTTCTAATGCTATTTCTTTTTTTTTTTTCTTTTTCTTTTAACATTGGCTAGGAAACAGATGGTAGCAATTCAATGCCACAAAATATGCCACAAGGCCTTTCCATGCAAACATATTTTTCAGCAAGTACAGAATCTGTGCAACTCTGCAGAAATGGCTAAGTGCATAGGCGCATTCACGGTGGAGGAGGGTAAATATGTCACTCACACTGAGTGGACCAAATTTCTTCATATCCAGGACCGGCCATCTAAGCAGTGACTTGCCTCTCCCAGCTGGGAAAAGACATTATATTGCGTAACTCCTTTCAAATACCACACTTAGGGAAAATAGAGCTCCAGCGTGATGACATTGGTCTTATTTAAATATTTTCCATGGCAAAACACAAAAATCCAACAATAGTAAACTAAACTCTGGTCCTGAGTACATCATGTGTCCTTACTCTGTGTTAAAAACAATAGCAACAACAAAAATAAAAAGAGCTAACAAGTCAGAAATTGTATTAAGCATTTACATAAAACTCATTCCAGTCCCACAACAATCCTAACTAGGTCTTATCATCGTGCCCTATTTACAGATGAGAATACTGAGTAGTAGAAAATGTAGGTAACTTACCCAAAGTCACACAGCTAGCACGACTAAGGCAAATCCAGGCACTCTGAGTCTAGGATCCACATTACAATATCCTACACTCCTCCAGAATACCACGCAATAGCTAAAAGCTGATTTGACTTATCTTCAACATACTATTTTAGTAAAGTATGCTCTATACAGCAATGTCAAGTGTTTTGATAGTAAATTTGATCAGTAAATTTTACTTTAAATGAAGATCATTTCCTCAGAAATATCAAAATTAATTCAATAGTATTAACAATTAAAGTCACTCAAAAGCTACTTTTCATTTTAAATTTGAGGTATGTCAACAAAATAGCAGAAACAATGTTGGTGTTAATTAGCATCATTGAAGAGGCCTACTAGAGGCCACAGCAGTATATTCCATGCTGTCTGAGGAAATGTTAGACTAGGGCATTTCTAAATAATGAAAATCATGACTACGTTACTTTTTAAATTTAAAATGAATGCTCATAAAGTAAAGTCTATCCTATAGTCCTCATTACATAAAATGCAGGGCAGATATAGATATTAGATTTATATAAGAAGTGAAAGTAATATTATTCTTACCAATTAATTTTCTTTCATTTCTCTTGAAAAAAGTAAGATATTACTGTATTTCCCATTTTCTTTTCTTATTTTTAAAACCTAGGGCTTATGACTTCTATATACTGATTTTTGGTCATAAAAAATTGTCATTAAAATTCAAAAAACCGACACATAAAACTTTAAAAATTACTATCACGAAATCACTTTTTGTAAACTCCGTAGAAGCACTACAGAGCACTGCTTTTGCATAAGAAATCATCTGCATGATAAAGTACAATGTTTTAGTCTCTTATAAGTAACTACAACTTAAAGAAATCAGGGATTCTAAATAATCACATATCCAAATTACATGGAACTGGCTGTGAATTTATTCCACTACCCAAAGACCTCAAAATATAAAACACTTAAAAAACAATGTATTTTCATCTCAAGTGGTAAACTTAACATATACTGAAGAGATCTTTGTTAAAGAACTACATTTTCTTTCCTCTTGCTTTGCATTAAACATCACACAAATGAACAGCAAACATCTAGAAGTAGATGGAACTATATATTACCCACTCATTCTATAATGAGAATGAACATTTATGAAAGGGAACCCCTTTTACTATTTAGCCCTAAGAGAAGCCTAGAGAGGTTCATGACATCTAAATATCCACCTCTTCCAACGTTAAGTGACGTCTTCCTCCATCCTGGTTCTGAGAAGGGCACTTACACATTAATTCTGGGCTGGCCATGAATGCTGTCTCTGAGTAATCTGAAACAGTTCAAAAGCAGTGAATAGTCTGTTGTAAACTAGTAAGCTGCAGGACACAGCTGCCTCCAGCAAAGAGTTCAGAAATGTGGGTAGACTTCTCTGTTTCTTTACCTATCTCAGCCTTCAGTAATTTACTTTTTGTTGTTGTTGTTCAATGCCACAAAATCAGTCTCATAAAGACCTACTTCACATTGATGTGTGTATAAAAGCACTATGCACCATAGGATAGATTTCATTTTGCAATTTTTTCCATTTAAGGTCTAAAGTACCAAGAAATGTTAACAAAACTCTTATTCTAAGCCACAAATAGCTCTAGGAGAGTTGTATTTCTTAATGCCATAATGCACAACCTCGTGTGAGATGAGACATTTGAAAAACAGGGTAACAGTCATTTCTGTCAAACCTTGAAGAGCAAGGTCTTAGGCATTCAATGCTACACAACTGCGAAGAGCAAAGATTTACAAGACATATAAATTTCACAATTTCATTTTTCCTTCCTGGCCCCGGAAGTCACTTGAGTCTACAGTCCTGACTTCAACTCTGAAGACCTAGGTTTGAATTCTGCCCCCTCATACCTAGATTTCCCTGTTATTATTATTTTTTAAGAACACTAATACCTTCCTTTACCATTTTCTAAGGGAAGGTGTCTCACATTCCTCTCATATAGGAGGCTCTCAATAAATGATACTGTTTACTCTTCTTTCCTGTAACCACAGGTTTCTTCAGTTTATTATGAGATAGAGTTTTCCAAAGTACAAAAGTGCCATAAGAATATTATCCTTTTCTATCTGAACTTAGAAAACACCAGTATCAGGTCTTCCAAAATGAAGTCTCAACATGATTACAGACAATCAAAAAAATGATCAGTAAAGTCATAAAGAGACTTTATGTTTGGGGCATGGCAAGCAGTAGACTCCATATGCATGCTTTCTTACTGTATTAGCTGTTATAAACGGCAGGTGTGAGGATATTTTGCATTTCTTGGTCATTCTTATATTTAGCCTGCCTAATGGCCACAATAATATAAATATACTTCTGATAACAATAATTTCCTGCCTTGGCATTTTATACTTCTTTCCTCTAATATATCGCTATGTTATATGCAAAGTCTAAACTACTAAAATTGTCACTCTCCTAATATGATTAGAACCTTTTTGATTCGACAGATATATGCTTCAGGAAATGTCTAATTTCAAATAAACAGATTTTTTTTTCATATTTAACTGAAAAGTAAACAAATAGTATTATTCCAGTGTGGGAAATACTGGTGTTAGTAACATGTACAATTCTCTGAAATTCTCACCTTCTTTGGAATATTTAATTATTCAGGCAACAACATTCTGTGAGTACTCAGGCCTTTAAGATTTCCTTTTATGAAAACCTAGAAAATATGGTCCTGGCACTTACAGAGCCTACAATTTAAAGTTCAGGCTTAAACACTGTACCTCTTATTTCTAGGCCTCTGACATTTAACCTTTACGTATTCTGATCTTTAAACATGATTCCTTTTTGCATGCCCCACAGGTCTAAATTATTATGTACTGTATTATGATAACTCTAAGTAAACTGGGGCGTGAAAACAAATCAGTTTGTCTATTAATAAATTTAAGCAAGTATTGTTTTTTATATATAGTAACAAATCTCTTTGACATGCTATTTTGAAAAGAAAACTAAATTAGAGGAGCTGGTTTCTCTAGCAACCATTTGACATGTAACTTTAAGCATGCCATTTAATTTCTCTTGGTCTCAGTTTCTTTATCTGTAAAAGAAAGGAACAAAACTAAATGATTTGTAAAAGATTCTGCCAGCTCTCAAATCTATACTCTGAATTAAGTCTTTAAAAGAAACGAATTAAATGGCAAGTTAATAAATCATCTAGCAGATTAAATGCGATAGTCTGGTTAAGATTTTGTTGCAGGGAAGGCAGAGACCTGCACTTTGGTTTAATTTGTAAAATAATAGATCTAGTCAAATTTAGAGCTTGTTGAATGTGACAGCTTATTCTGCAAATGACTTTATTACTTGAATAGAGCATTAGGCCATATTTAGAAAGCATTTGAAGTAGCAAAGCAAAATAGATTTTTATGGCTTTATTTAATGTCATGTTTCCAAAAAATCACAAATCAGTTCCATTAAATTTAAACAAAGATACATTTAAAATTTGGCAAAGGTGGCTGTGATAATGAAAGATGATTATTTCTCTACCTGTCTCGTACAACAAGGCTACACACAACCACGATCAGATTTAATCTACTCAAACTTGAAACACATGGGATCAAGTGGATAATAGCTAAATTTCTCAAAATCAGATCTATTGTTCTCAAATTCCCTTTAAGAAATACCTTCTAAAAGGGGCACACACCAGAGAAAAGGAAGGAGGAGAAGGAAAAAAGCTATTAAAAAGCGTATATGCTATTCTGAATTTTCATTCCACCTTGATGTTCTAATTAAAATTGGTCATACAGCAGACACTGCACCTGCCAGCCAAAAGTTTATAATGAACAGAGAGACTTACTGCAGAGTCTCTTATCAGTGCAGCTCCCTTGGGGCCAAAAATATTGATCTCTTTCATTGAATAAATACTAAAGTAACAACAAGAATCCATTATGTCTGACCTAACAAGAATTTTTAATTGAACAAGTTACTGTCTGAATGCCAAAGAAAGAGTGGATATACTATCAGTTACCATTCTCTTCTTAAAGCTCTAAGTATAAAGGGTAAATGATGAATGAGTTGACGAAATTACTCATTTTCCCAACAGTGCTCTCCAAATACATAAATGTCCCTAGTTTTAAAGAATTAGTGTAGGTTTTTGCCATCTTAACAACTTGATCATATATTTTCCATAATCTAGTAGCAATGTTTCTCAAGAAATTATCTTGCTCAATTAATAAAATGATGCATTACAGGTTTAACATCAAATTTTATGTAATGTATTTTTCCAAATATGTGTCATATTTTAATATGCCACACACCACTGGAATAAAATGAAAAAAGAATGCCATTTCTTTCTCTTTGGAGTCAGTTATTAGCACTAAAAAAGTATGCTAGCAACTAGATGTTAAATATTTCATAGATCATTTCCTCAGGAAATTAAGTTACATGAATATTTTTCTCAAACCTCAGTATTTACCTCAAATAAATGGCTGCCCAAGAAATTCCTATACAACTTTATTAGACCCTGGGCTAAAACAAAATAGAAAATAAGAAGATGTATATTTGGTTAGCTTAATCAGCAAATAAAAGATAACTATTCCGCTTGAGATGAAGTTTTGTATTTTTCATCTACATAGAAAGAAGAAATAAAATCAGAGGAAAAAAGCTGCTGCAGTTATTTCAAATTGCACTATTAGGCCTGTGACTGTTGCACCAAAAATTGGACGTTTTCCATTAAAAATAGGAAAAAATGTTTGAAAGAATTGAAGCAATTAGTTAGCTTATTGAGACAGAAATTTCCCCCCAAGTTACCTATATTTTATTTTGTTTTGGTCAGTTAGTAATTTAGATGCATATTAAAAGGAAAATAAATGTTATGAACTTGAATCTATGTTTGAGAAAAACAGTCATACATTTACATGGAGTCATTTTAAAATGGCACGTTGGTCAATGTGATAATTATACATAAATTTTTAGGTCAGATATCTATTTTTCCTTGCCAAGATTTTGTACTAAAAGTATGCCCCTATACTTCCATAAAACTTGCTTGATTAGGATATTTTATTTTTTAAAGTATTTTCCACACCACTCTGTAGAAATAGTTATGCTACCTATTTCATAATTATAATACTCTAATCAAAACTTCAAAATAAAAAAGGGAAGTCAATGAAAATACTCCATACCCTAACTCCAATTTGAGACCAATATCTCCTCTGAAATAGATACAGAGATTAAGTTCATGTACAGCCTGCCTTTTCATGGAGAGGCTCACAGTTTTTGTATGCCAGTACATGAGAGAGAGGCGGGAAAAGAGAAAATAAGGCACCTTTGTTTATTTGTTAGTAAACCATGATATCAGGAAAAGGGGCAGCCATCCCTATTAATCATACTTACAATATCAATTCACAGTAAATGTTCATTCTTGTCTGTGCTGTAATGTTGAGAGTGGCTTTTAGGAAAGCTAAAATCAAAAGAAAGATGAGAAAACTGACACTGTAGGTGCAAATGAATCAATCTGTGCTTCCTCAACTCTCCAGGGATGATATAGAATGGTAGTGGAAAACAGGAAGGTGTTTGCAAGTTTGCCAGTCTCTGAGCTCAATGATGGTACAGTAGGGTTACAGGTATTCTCTCTGTGTGACTCTTATTTAACACACATGAATCTTTCTTAGGGGAGGGAGCAGAGACTTTTATTCCTGCTAAGTTGCAGCTATGGCCATTCTTGAAAATAAGAAAATGCTGTTTGATGCTTCATAAATATCACATTCTGGCAATTTATTACATTAGACATTTATTTTGTTTTTAGAAAAGTTTATTATAAATATATTCCAGTGGAATTGAAAGTTTAATTTTCCAGCTAGCAGTATAACTGTTTTCATTATGCTATGTATTTATTTTGAATCTGCTTAAACCTTTTAAATATGTTTTCTATATGACATTCAATACATTGAAACTACTATGAGGCTCAGTTTATCATACTTTGACGAAGTCTAATACTTAGACCAAAATTTAAAATATTGGGAAAAATACTATTAAAAACTAAACAGAAGTTCATTGATTAGTGATAGTCCAGCACATTTCCATTAATGAAATTATGATTTTGAACGCTCCACTACCTTATTGCAGTAATGTTCTTTAGATTTTACTATTAAAGAACAATGGCACTGGCATTAGTCCTGGTTTACTTCAGTTAATGTACTACTATAATTTGGAACAAAAAGATGTTTGTATTAAGCATAAAATACATTTGGGAGGCTTAGATTTACCATATATATAAAACAACTTTCATTCTATAAGAATAAGCATTAAATTCGAAATGATAATTATGACACTCAGAATTATGTCATAAAATTTGTATCCCTATGTTTTTATATTAGTCTGTAAATCTCAAATGGGATCCACAAATTTCAATATGAGATCCACTGCAGAACATTTCCTATCTACAAATTCTGTCCACAAACATCCAGTAAGGATGTAGTAAATCAAAGCAATATATGATAAATCTCTTTTTTCAATAGAAGTGATGTTAAAATTGAATGGCATGTTCTTAGAGTCTAGAACTCCCACTATATAAAAGTCCTCCCAAATATAAGTCAGCTATATGTTCTGCTTTATGAATATGTTTGAGCACAATTTAATCTTTTTAAAGTATCCATAAATGCATTTAAAGATGTAAGAGAAGTAAGGCATAGAAAAAGCCTAGAAAACATCTCTGTCTAAAGTAGTCCCAAAGCCAGAAAGATCATGAAATGGAGAACCAAGTCCAGTGTCAGAAAACCTTTAGAATACAGACCTTTAGGATATAATCGTTCAGGGTGGCTAGAGAAGACATGAAGCAGAAAGCCCAGAGAACCTCTCTGAAAATGGAATCTCTGTTAGAATATATAAAGTAAGCAAAAATTTAATTAGTAGATTATCTGAAATGGTGCAAATTACTGTTGAGTTCGTTATCAAGTTATTACATCCTGTATGAAAATTCTAGAAATATAAAAAGACTTAAATATGTGAAATTCAAAAGTTAGTATCCCAGAATTGCATGTTAAATTTATACCACTGTGGATCATTTTCCCCAAACATCAATGTATATTGATGTATGTGGTTTTGCAAGAGACAGGGAAAAGATAAATTCAAAAATGCAAATTTTGAAGATTATATTTTAAGTTAGAATTGTACTGAAGGTCAAAAATCATAGATTGAAGCTAATTTTTCACATTATCTTACTGTGTGTGCCAGGACCTCCTATTTGCTGGAAATGACGAACCTCTACAGTATGTTATATTGCTTTAATTCAAAGGCCAGGTTGATTCAGCACTTTTAGTTATTCATCATTGTTCAAGGCTAGTAAATTTCAAAATTTGTCCATTTCAGCCAATTATCTCACTTTTTTCTCCTGAAGCAAAACTCGTGATGTTATACTCTTTATCATATTGCATAGCACTTTTAGCCCACAGAGATTGGAAGTTGCTTAGAATATAAGGTATTCCCAGCACATTTTTCTGCCACTGTTCAAAGCCACTTTAGTTAACTACTCTCCTCCGCTTAGTTGTCCCAGGGAGATAGGGAGTAACTGTTGATCTCAAGGGATGGGTATGAAACCTAGAAGAGACAGCCCAGAATCATCAGGCATATGGCAGTTCTCATGGAGCATGGGAAAAGTCAGTAAATCAAAACCACCTTAGAAATACTCTTGTGAATTGTGAATGTGATGAATAAAGATCATCAGTAAATGACAAAGCTTCATTTATTGAAATCCAATATTAACAGTTTTTTTTTTCTAAGTTGTTCTTTGGTAGATTCTAATTTCCCAGAAATAAGAACTATTACTCAAGTTGATACAATTAACAAAAATCAACCCAAAGATTCTGTATACAAAGATAACACCTACTACTGATCATCATCAAACAAGCATGTTTTGAAGAGTTTGTAATTTTGTCTTCTCACTTTTCCTTTTTTCTTCTCTATCTTTTCCAAGTAGGAAATCCTACCAGTGCTCTCTTGCCTTTCACTTGGGTGATCAACAATACAACTTTATAGACTAACTGTAACCATGAAACACACAAGATGCGTTTTACTGACATAGGTGGTTACTGAGACCTAAGACCTTGGCCTTCCTAGTTTGTATTGGTACTTACTAAAAAGTATTGGTACTTTATTTAAAGAAACACTTTTTCCCAAGCATAATGTATACTTTCAATACAATGTATCTCTTTTTCCCTCCCACTCTGTACAGCACAAGAGATAAACAATGGAATTCCAATACTAGCAGCATTTGCCATAGGTCAAGTATACTACTCTAAATGACAATTCTCTTCTTTATCAGTAAAGAGTATGTTTGATCGAGTTTCCTACTGTCTTCCAAGCACAGTATTTACCATTATGGATTAACAATTTGACACAAAGAAAGCAAACCTTTGCGTAATATACACTGGTTTTACTTTTGTTGAATACACACATGGATGATTTTTATAAAGGAAGAAAGGGAGGGAGAGAGAATTTGAATTTTTCTGTGATTTAGAAAGAAGGAGCAACCCTCATACACTTACTATATGTCGCAAACCTACTTTATAATGTCTTTCCAAGTTTTAGGTTTTGAGCAAAACCTAATTCTAGATAGCATGGTCCTTCGCTATGTTTGCCCATTTGGGGTTCTAATTGTGGAGAAGGTAGTTTAAGGGAAAGGTTAATTAACACAGCTGGACCTACATGAAACATTTTTGAAGCTAAGACAATTTCAATTCAGTTCCTCTAGAAGTCAGTTCACTGGAATTCTTGGCTTTCTCCCAAACAGTTTCTTAAAAAGGTTACCAGCTTAATTGAACGAAATCAGACTTTGCAACCATCAACAATTATCTATAGAGCAATACTTGTTATTAGGCTGAATAAAATCAAAACCAACCACAATTATTTATGGAGCAGTAATTCTCGATATTGGCCAGACTGATTGCATCGAACTATTAAGAAAACTTCCTGAAAATCTACTTGCTTCCTCTTTCATGCAGACACCACACAGATAATCAAGGATACCAACAAGCCTATCTCAAAATAATTTCCAGTTATTTCGAAAGAAATCAAAATTAACCTGGAACAAATGAAAAAAAAAAATCTGCCCTAAATGGATAAATAAACATAGCCTATTTTATCTACAACCATGAAACTCTGAACATTACGTTTTCTGTTGACCAATCAATCACTTCTACTTTATGGTAGGTGTGTTGCTTAGCATTTCAATCTTTATATCTCCCTGGTCCTGGAAACTCTTTTTGATTCATTTGAGAAGCAAGTGCCCACAATTTTGAGGGACAGAACTTGAAATGACTGAGCAACAGAGTCACAATCATACTGCATTGAATGCCTCATTTAATGACTAGCAGCACGTCACATATCATTTAAGGCTTTTTCTGGTACCTCATGGAAAACAGAGACATTCTATTGAAATGAGTAAGATTTAGGAGTATTTATACTTTTTGTAAAATGAAACGCTAGAATTACACATTAAAAAGTAAAAGAAATGAGACTTTTTCAGGGTCTTTTTTTTTTTCAAATGTACTCTATGCTAGACAACTTGCTTTACAATTTACATTCAATTACAGCTAATACTGAAAGGGTTAAACGCCAATTGCCAGATTTCTCCTCATTAGGAACAGCCCAATATTTTTTGAATGCCAAAGTGAATTTAAATATTATTTTTCTAGGAAAATTAGGGTTTTTTTAAACCACAAAACTCAATTTCTATTAAAATATTTTATATATTCTAAATTTCAGTTTAATTATTTGCACTTAATAATGTTAAAATGATATACATTCAGGAAATAATAAAGCAAAAAGTAAATTTGAGTATGGTTTCTGCAATTATTTTACATTTGCATAACTTTTTAATTTAGCTATTTCGTATCTACTTAATAAATATATCAAGATTGCATTCAACAATTTTCAGAAATCATAAATATGAAATTTTTATGGTTGTCTTAGAATCTAACCTCTTATAAATACGCATAGATCCTAATTTTCTGGGTGCTATTTTGCAAATCTTCCCCAGTACTTAACACTTGAGAGATGAGAAACTAGTGGCTGGTCCAGAAACATTTTTAAAGATATATCCTTCTTGGGTTGAGTTACAGCAGTTTTTAAAGAGTGGCTGTAGTGCATCAAATAACAAAAATAATGAATTGGTTTCACATAATAAAAACTATTTAATAAAAAAGATAAGGAGTCTGTGATTCTGTGGTAGGTTGGTAGAATTGTATGAAGTAGAACAAAATTAGAGAGAGGGAGCATAAGTCCTCAGCTCCTGTTTTCTTTCTCTTTTTTCTATTAAGATAAACGCTCTTAACAATGACTATGATAGAATAAATATGGTTAGGATAAAAGGAGGGACCAAAACAGAGAAAATAATAATCAGAGACCAGAGAAGTTCTGGTTACTGGCCCAGGTAAGAAGCAGCCCAGGTAAGTAAAAGATACAAATATGATGAATGCTAATACAGTGTCTGGAGAATCTGAAAGCAAATGTTGCCCAATTTTTTTAAAAAAGGGTGAAATATAGAAATAACACAATGGCGACATTAATTTTTTTCTAGTAAAACCATAACTGATACAATACAGAATTAGCACTTACAGAGAAAAGGGGTGACTTTTAGTGAAATCATGCCAAACTGATTTTATTTTCTAATTTTGAAAGGATTACTATGATCAGACACTCAGCACACTGAATTTCACAAAGACCTTTACTACAAAATAACACATGTGATACATAACAAAAAGAATGTATTATAATTACATTGTCATAGACGGCTGAATGATCATACCACATGCCATGACACTGCTATGGCATTGCTGAAATGTAAAAATCATTATTATAACATGAGCGTACCAAAGATGACGCTCAGAGATAAGTCTTGATTCCATGATGAGCACTTTCAAGATGGAATTGTGTTCAAAAATAAACCTTTGAAACATAGTTTACTAAGCCCTTCCTTGGTCTCTGTTTTAATATTTAATCTTATCTTTCCCAAACATTTCTAACTCCCCTTGAAGTCTAAGCTCTAGCCATACTGAACTCAGTTGTTTAAAAGAACAATCCTCTCTTAGTTTTGGAACTCCACACACATTGTTTCTTTCTGCCTCAAATATTTTTATCCTCACTCTTTGCATGACAAATCCTAGCATCTTTCAGAACTCAATGTAGATATTACTGCTTTTGAAAGGAGATGCTCTCCTTGACCTCCCTGGCTGGTTTAGATGTCCTCGCAAAGACTACATTGTAACACTATATTATGTTTTGTAGCATACTTTATTGTAATTATTTCTTTAATCATTTGTCTCTTTTATTCAGCACTATGCCTATAAACCAGCTCTTGAAAAAAATAAAAATTCCCTATTTATAGTGTTGGCCAAATTCCATGGGAAAAATATCCTACCACCACCACATACACACCCTGGCAGATTTCAAAATACAATTGCCCCCTATCCGTGGGTTCAGCATTAATGGATTCAACCAACAATGCATCAAAATTATTCAGAAAAAATTTCCAAAAAGTCCCAAATACCAAACTTGAATTTGATGCCTGCCAAGTGCTACACCGAACCCACGCAAATGAAGAAATGTGTAAGGCCTTGTAGTAGGTAGCATAAGTCATCTAGAAATGATTTAAAGTATACAGGAGGGCCAGGTGCAATGGTTCATGTCTGCACTCCCAGCACTTTGCGTCGCTGAAGCAGGAGGATCTCTTGAGCCTAGGAGTTTGAAACCAGCCTGGGGAACATAACAAGATCTTGTCTCCTATTAAAAAAAAAAAGAAGACGAAGAAGGAGGAGGAGGAGGAGGAAGAAGAGGAGAAGGAGAAGGAGAAGAAGAAGAAGGAGAAGGAGGAGGAGAAGAAGAAGGAGAAACAGCTGGGAGTGGTAGTGGATGCTTGTAGTCCCAGCTACTCAAGAGGCTGAAGTGGGAGGATCAAGCTTTAGCCCCAGAGATTGAGTTTACACCTTGGTAAACTGATATTTTTCTCTTAATACAAATGAGAATGGTGAGTGTGTTGGCTCATGCCTGTAATCCCAGTATTTTGGGATGCCAAGCCGGGGGGAATCTCTTTAGTTGAAGAGTTCGAGACCAGCCTGGGCAATACAGTGGGACCTCGTCTCTACAAAAAAATACAACAATTAGTTGGGCATGGTGGTACATGCCCACAGTCCCAACTACTTGGGAGGCTGAGGTGGGAGGATCACTTGAGCATGGGAGGCAGAGGTTGCAGTGAGCTGAGATCGTGTCACTGCACTCCAGCCTGGGTGACAGAGTGAGTCCCTGTCTCAAAAAAATAATTTTTTTTAAAAACGCTACTTAGATTCTACTGCATAAGATTATAAAACTCCTTACCCAGTCTCTTAACTCAAGTGATGGTCAAATTTCTATGTATTAATGCATATTCTATGCCATATATTCTGCTAGGTACTTTTCATTCATTATCTTACTTAATTCTTACAACCACCATAAGAGAGAAAATGAGACTCAGTGATATTAACTGTTCCAACATTAGAAAGGCAGTAAATGTCAAAAATAACATACAATATCACATGTCTAACACCAAAGTCTTTGTTCTTACCATTACACTCTACTTCTGGCATAAACTGCACCACACCATACAATCTCTATTCATTTCATTATTCATTAACATGGGATTCCAGCGATGCCCAGAGAAAAGAATAGGCAGAGATGTACATTCTTGGTTTTTCGTGTCAACAGCACTTGGTTCAATACTTTGGTAAAAGGTAATAATAAAATGAATTCAGTTCATTTTGCCTTTATCTGTTCTCTCTCTCATCCATATAATATAAAACAACCATCATTAGGTTTCAAATACCCTTCAAATGTTTCATATATTTACAGGTTTATTATTCAATGAAACCATCTTCAAATATTTGAATCATTCTGATCTCTCCCAACTCTGACCTTGAATGGTATTAATATCTAGCGTGTTTATCGTACATTTTGCCATTTAATCTTACACATCTCATAAGTACCAATGAAATTTGAAGTTCCTTGATTGCAAGAACCATTTTAATATTTTAGGGGGAATCCCTGAAGCCTCTAGTAGTGTTAGATATCAAGTACTTATTCAAATGCTTCCTAAATTGAATCATAAAGTAATGATTTTTGAAATTGTTGAAAAGAGAAAATCTAATATGTCACAGGTCTATATCTTGGTAACCTATTTGAGTCTGCACTGATTTGCCTCATGTTATATTAGAATGTCAAAGATTTCCAATGAAAGTGAGTATTTGAGAATATAAATATGTTCAAAGGGAAAAAAGGTAACAGTAAAAAAGATATAAAAATAAACACTTCTGCTTTCCTCCTTTCTCACACCTCATTGGTGAGGAGGACATTTCCTTGTGATTTCAGCAGTGAGCATATGGACGTGCTGTTCAGGAAGACTTCATGCAATATAAACACTAGGAGTATAAAAGTGAAAACCCTAGGCTGTGGGAACAATTGCTTTGTTGAGTTTGCTTAGAATTAGGAAGAAGCCTGACCAATACTGAGCAGTAATGGTCTTCTGTTAAATCGTCATGCCATTTTTATTTCTTAAATGTTAGATATGGTAACAATGGGAAGATGCTAGTGAATGATTTTATTGGCATATATCATGAATTCATTTTGAGATAAGTTCAATTGATGGGGAAGTGTGCCTGGAGTGATAGAGATAATGAGGCAAATTTGGGAATGTTTTAAAATTTTGGAAAGATAGAGGAAAGGCCAAATTAGTATCTTCTTATCTTGATACGGGATTTAAGGAAGCAAAGTAAATAAGGATTATTTTTATTGCATTAGCAATGTTCAATATTATCTAATTATATTTCCTAGAAGTAGGTTATTTTGTTTATTTTTGTGATATATGTGAGTGAAGTGAGTACTGGTAAGGGAGCTAACTTGCCTATTGTTTATAGACTCACTGACATTATAGTTCTAGGGGCTACAAAGAAGAAGAAAGAATAGTACACTGGGTGTACTCTCCCACAAGCAAGATAACACCTTACAAGTGTCAATAATAAGTCATTGATTTCATTGTATATAATGTATATACTGACTATATAAACATTGATTTCAGTATCACTGACTGAGCACTTCATATATGCCTAAAACAGACCTAAGCAAACAGGCATTATGTCATTTAGTTCTCATAACCATCAGGAGTCAGATGCTATTTGCAGTGCCCTTCTACAAAGGAAAGAATCAGGGAAGCAACATTTCCAAGGTCACTCATCCCAGAGGAGCAGAACAAAAACTTGAATCCAGGACTCCGGGCCCTAAGGCTTCATGAACCACATTGCAATGATGCAACATAAACCACATGCTTATGAATTCCAGGGGATCCTGGTGGGTGCTAAATACTGCAAGAGCTGTATGTAGAGAGGATTGTAATACACAAGGAAATTAACCATCAGCACCAAAACCATGGTGACTTGTGGGCAAAGTGTCTCCTCATTTGCAGAATCTTTGCTGTTGTAAGAGGGAGACCTCTATTACTGGAACCCCAACTACAGTTTATCAAGGGACCTGGTCCACGAGTCCATTCAGAGCTAGCAAGCAAGATCTCTTGTGATAATCAGTATTTAGTCTTGGGGGGATAGGTCCTCCCACTAAGGTTTAAAAATTATTAGTCCTGGGGGAAGATGGGGCTGGTAGCAGCTAAAGGAAGACAGACCTTGGGGATTCCTAATCTGTATGTACTCACACACCACTTCTGACTCTCAGAGAAAAATCAGGCAGCTGGGACCACACACACATTTTCCCCAAAACTGCTGTGCCTCCTTCCCAAAGTATGGGGTGCGCCTGTGTGCGCGCGCGCGCACACACACACACACACACACACACACGCCTCTAATTCAATTAAGTGAAATAAATAGAAAAATGGTATGAAGTGAAATAATCTTTAATAAACTTATATAAACTGACTACAGATGATCACTGATACCATATTAACATCATATCTTATTCGATTTTTACTTTCGACTGTTACTTATCCTATCTACCAAAATACATCTATATTGGGTTTTGGGGGGAGTTGAACTTTAATACTTATCTTTGTCTTTAAAAACTGCACTCATAAAATACATTTAATGTCTTCCTGAGCTACCTATTTAGTATGTCTAACACTATGTTCAAAGAACCCTAATCTTCTTAAATACACATCTTGTCTATGGACTTAAACAAATAGGTTCACTGGCCCACACAACATATACCTGCTACCAAAGGATTATTGCAGTTTTAAGAATAATAATCAACAGAATTAATTAGAAACCATAAATAAATATTATATTAAAGTTTTGTTTTGAAGAATTATCTTATTTCTTCTCTCCACAACTTGGAAGCAAATGGAATTTTTTATTTCTTTCAACAGAGTTAAAAAATGAAACAAGATCAGTTTCTTGACATTGCGATCTATCATAGACTACAATGATATTATTCATAGGAGGGCAAATGTGTCAGTGATAGACTTGGGAATATGGATTTAATAGAAATACCGCATTTTGATCCTGAGGAATTCAAAATATTGGAAGGTGAAATAAAATCATGGAAAATATTTTACAATGAAACTGCCTCTAAGGACTATGGGCAAGATTTGTCATTGGCTTTGTGGAATGTACATTAAGATTTTTCAGCATACTTTTGTGTTCAGCTGGGAAATATTGTGTTATAATTTTCACGTTTCAATTCATGCTAAAATTTGATTTTATGTGTGTGTGTTAAGGATGTGCATAAAAGATCTCAAGTATAAGAAATAAGAAAGAGAATAAAAAAAAACTGTTAGCATTTTTGTAGGAAATATTAAATTTAGTTTTTCAAAGGCACAGATTATTTTCCCATTAATGAAAGTAGGCTATGAGACTACAGTTAGTCAAATGCACTGCAAATTTAACCACATTTTTGAAATGTGATTTTAACCTGGATGTCTGCAATCATCCTTAGAGTTTATAAACTCAGTTTATTTCCAGATTATACTTAATAGAAGGTAAAAATTAACATAAAGTGAATCACTGGTAAAGCAAAAGTAAAAATGCGCTTTCTGTGTTTGATTTGGTATTCATTCACTCACAATACTTCTTCACACAAAATAAACAAACAAACAACAGATGCTAATCTCTGAAAATTTATGTTGAAGGAGTTAAATGACGTTCTTGAAAATGTCAAGTCCTTTTACTGGCTCATATTGAGAAAAAAAATGGATAATTATTGTATTATTGTTACCAGTTCAGAAAAAAACTCACAGTTTTCATAAATTCTAGTCAGCTTTGCAGAAAGATAACTTCTGATGTGTTTTAAAATTCCTAATTATCCAACAAATGCTGCTACAGTTTAAATCAATACTGACGCACATAACAAGGAAAGAAAGGGCATACATTTTGAGATTAACGGTGTAAAAAGTAAGGGATAGGCAAAAAATGATTAAAAAACAGCTAAACAACCAATTGTTATGTTGTCTCAGAATTTTCTGTCAAGAGAATGGCCACCTGATTGAAAAGAACAGAAGAAAAATTTACCAGAAGGAAAAGTGAAGCTAATGGTTAAAAAATGTGTTTTGAGAAACACTCATTCACTGAAAAAGTGTTTCAGTCCCCTGGACCATTTGACTAAGGACCATAATTTTTGAGAAACTTGCAAAGTAGATCCAACAACTGCAGTAATCTTTGAAGGAACTTAAAAGATTGGGGAGGGGCCAGAAGACTGCAGGCCAAAGCAGACACATGCATATTCACTTTGCAAAAGAGGAGAACAATAAATTCTTCAAAATATCGACAGAGGAGCTTTACACTATTCTTACAAAAGCTTCCATAACAACTTATTAGGGATTGATTTGTATGGTGCTAGGAAACAATTTATTGTACTCTGACTACACTAACCATGAGTTATTTCAAATGAAATAATGAGAGGCAGACAGGATAGTGGTTAAGAGTGAGATTTCTGTGTTAAACTTTCAAGACTAATTTCCTACCAGTGCAATGTGGCCAAGTAATTTCCACTCCTGTATCTTGGCTTCCCCTCTGTAAAATAATAATAATGGAACTTCATAACATTGATGTGAAATATAAATGTATTTGATAGATCTTCATGGCAATGTAAGACAATAATTTACATGTCTCATTCAGAGTAAATTATCAAAAATAGTACATCTAACTATAATTTCTATTATTTCAGAACATATCAGACATGTATAGCTTCGCAATGTGGAAGATACTGTCCAACTGGTTTTAACAACGCAAATGCCAAGTTCACTCATGACGGTCTTCTCCATACAGTGGGGAAGAAAAAAATAATTTACAGAAATAAAATCAAACCAATGTTTACTAAGAGGAATCTCAAAACTATTTCATAAGAAGACCAAACGAATCATTTTGAAAACTCTAGTGCATCAGTCTGAATATGAATATATTATAACTTCTGGCCCTAAGATTTGCTTCAGACAGCAGCTCTTGAGAACTTTCTGCCTTAATTTCACTGAAGTGAGCAAGTCTGTGTTCAAGAACAATGGGATATCAACCAACCCTGACTGTCAGCAACAAATGAATTTAGCAGTCAGGAGATGTCATTCTGATGTCAGCCATAGCAACATCCCTTAATCTGATATATGTTCATGATATTTATGTTGCAATTTTAGTTAGTTTGTGTACATTGTCCATCCTATTCTTTCAGTGATGTAAAAAGTACAAGAGTATCATATTATGAAATGACTTTACTTGAAAAAAAATTAAAAGATAGTATGCATGAAGGAAGCTATTGGTGCTGTGGTGTGCAGGGATGATACTGAAAGATAAAAAACAAACTGGAAAAAATGTAAAAGGTTCTGAGCTGATCCACAAGGAAGAAAATGACTGATACAAACTAAGTTTTGAGTGTGCAGATGACCAGAGGATCAGCGTCCTTCCTGGATGTCTGTTAACCTGATGTTAATTTAGGAGATAAAAATTTGTTCAGGAACTTAATAAGCATGGTAACAACTACTGAGGATCTTTTGTCAAAATCCATGGATAATCATAGTTTCCAGGCGTGTTCACACTTGTACAACCGTGCAGTGAGGGAGTAAGTGGAAATCCCCAAGAGGAGGGATCTATAAGGGTAAATGATTCACAGCAGAATATCTAGCAGCATGAAGTTGAAGAGCATGCCTGGTTTTAAGGCAGAAGTTAAAGAATGAAGAGACCTGGTCATGCACAGTCATGTCATTCTTATTTGTTTATCTTTTTAATATTCAAGATTTTAAAATAATTTCAAACAGCACTAAGAAGGTACAAACTTTCATAACAAAAATCTGGACTAGTAGTTTCTCAAAAAATAATGTGAGGTTCTGGCAACATTTACACAGTATATCCCTAATTCATTAATGACACCTGCCTAACCCATGAGGCTTCTAAGTTTACAATCCCCATTTTAAAACATCTAAAAAAAATGCCTCACAATTCTACAAGATGGAAGTGAACTGGGGACTGCACGTAAATGCTTTTTCACCTTGACTTAACCCAGAGATGCTGAATGTAAATGAACTCCTCTAACTGAAAAAGAAATAATGCATAATGAGTTTGAGCAGTGGTTAATATGAAAAGAGCCCAAATTAGCAAGCTTTCTTTTTCTCAACTACTGATTATTGATAATGCAACTTGATTGCTCGTACAGTATTTTGATAAAGATGTTTACACTCAGAATTAAGCAAAGGCCAAAAATCATATAGGTGGAGGCTTAATTTTGGAAAAAAATAATCATGGTTCACAGAATCACAGGGATTTAGAGCTGCAAAAGCATTTGGAGATCATCTGGTGTAATTCTCACAGAGAGAACCATTTACTAACTTATATGCCAAAGTTCAAAGCCTTTGAAGCTCACTTTCATTATAAAGTACAAAGTAATTTTAGAAATAAATTTGTAATACAAATGGTATTGATTAGAAAGGCTATAAATATAGTTAATCATATATATATATATACACACACACACACACATATATATGGAACTGAACATACAAAATTGTGTACATATCACAAAGTAGGCCCATGTCAGCTCTCTAGGCTCTCAGTCCTGTGACACAGGCAGTATGCTTTAATGAATACCCAAGGGGATCCTGCAACACAATATATTCCCTGGCCTGTTTGGAAATCAGACAACAGTTCCTCTTGGTGTAAGTGTTCGGTACAAAGACTTTCCTCTCTTTTCTCCCAACAAATGAGACCCCATGTTTATCAATGGAGTAAGAGAATACTGATTACCTACCTCCAGTGAGTACACTGAGTCAACAACCTAGAGGTCTGAGACAGTCAAGGGGTCTGGTAATGAATGTCCTACTCATTCTGCAATAGAAATTACCAAATAATAAATGCTGAATGTTTGGAATTTGGAATAGCCAGCTTTATATTTTTTAAAAAAGAAAATCTTATGCATGAGTCAGAATCATTAATATAACTTTGCTGTGTTTGCAAATTTCTGGCAGGTTAATTTTTGATAGCTGGGGAAGAGCAAAGCTTCCAACCAATTTTCTAAATCATCTTTAGGCAAACATCCAGGCGTAATCACCTGTAGACTGCTGCCTAAAGGACCAGGTATGTTTTGAGAATGCAGTCAGATTTCTGAATGATTTACAAAGTTAACCATTAGAGCTACTCATAGAACTGGCTTAGACTGAAAATAAGTAACCAAAAATACATGCATGACACACCTTCACCTCAGTGTCCTCACCTCACTCGGAGGAGAAAAAAGCATCCAGAAAAGGCAAGTTTACCCTGGCTATTCAAATCATTTTCAGACATGAGCCTATGTAAGGTATGCCTACTCTGAGGTCACTAAAAATAAAAATTAAATAGCAGACATGATGAGCAGAAGACAGTACAGTCATTTAGATGTAAATATATTTCCTTTTTGATCTTAAAGTTTAGAATAGTATCAGTAACTACTGGATGCCAAAATGTCACATTTTGAATCAAGCTACCAGGACTAAAAAAAAAAAAAAAAAGAAAAGACAAAAAAGTTCTTCTAATTTGAGACAAATGAAATCAGAAACTATCTAAAATACGGTGATCTGACAAAGAGAGCTATTAGCTGAATTTGATATTATTGTGCTGTCACTTCCAAACAAATAACAGGGATCAATTTGTAAAGTTAATGAGACATTTACAACTGAAACACAATTATAACTACAGCCCCTAGAACAAAGTTTTAAAAATATTCATTCACTGTCATTCAAAAACGTGAATCACTTATTTGTCTGCAATGAATTCTAAGTTTAAAACATTTATCAAACTCACTTGTTTTTCAAATCTTTTGACAGAATAGTGTAATGATGATATTAATGATACAATATTAGTAAATAACATACTGAGTTAAGAATAATTTATCTCCTGTAGTTCCTTATAGCTTTTAAAAGGGGCTTACAGACATGTTATTTAATTTAATGTACACATAATGAACTTATATGCATAATACTGATCTAGATATTTTTAAAATAGGCAATTTAGTCCTCATAAGACTTGCAGGGGCTGAGTGTGGTGGCTCACACCTGTAATCCCAATACTTTGGGAGCCTGAGGTGGGTGGATCACCTGAGGTCAGGGGTTCAAGACCAACCTGGCCGACATGGTGAAACCTTTCTCTACTAAAAATACAAAAAATAGGCCAGGTGTGGTGGCTTATGCCTGTAATCCCAGCACTTTGGAAAGCCGAGGTGGGCAGATCATGAAGTCAGGAAATGGAGACCATGGTGAAACCCCATCTCCACTAAAAACACAAAACAAAATTAGCCCGGCATGGTGGGGGGCGCTTGTAGTCCCAGCTACTTGGGAGGCTGAGGCAGGAGAATGGTGTGAACCCGGGAGGCAGAGCTTGCAGTGAGCCAAGATCGCGCCACTGCACTCCAGCCTGGGCGACAGAGCGATACTCCATCTAAAAAAAATATATATATATATATGTAGGCATAGTGCCTGTAATCCTAGCCACTCAGGAGGCTGAGGTAGGAGAATCACCTGAATCTGGGAGGCGGAGGTTGCAGTGAGCCAAGATCAGGCCTTTGAACTCCAGCCTGGGCAACAAGAGTGAAACTCCATCTCAAGAAAAGAAAGAATCTTAGGATAAGAAACTTCTGCAAGAAAAAAAAAGTATTGAGGATCACAATGACTTTTAAACTACTTGAGGATCACAATGACTTTTAAACTAAAAAAAAAAAAAAAAAAAAAATTATGCTAGAATTGACAGTGTGAAGATCCAAGATTAATAAGATGAAAATCAAGGATTAAATTTACAGTGATTTTAGCCTCTGATGGAAACCTGAAACTGCTTGCCCATAGTAGGTGGTGACACATTATAGTTACATTACTTTCTTCAGAATAATTTATAGAAAAATTGTTTTCAAAGTTAACCATGTTTACTCCTTGTCATCTTTCATCCTTCTATAATGAGCACCAAGGCATTGGCGATGACCACAAGTCACTTGACACTGTCCCAAGAAGACTTAAACGTCAGTGTCCTTTCACCTTGAATCCGGGAGGGCCTGTGAATTCTTCAACTAATAGAATGTGGCAAAAGTGATGTTATGGGACATCTGACATCTGAAGTGAAGTCATCAAATGCCATGCAGCTTCCTCTTGGTCACTTGATATACCTGCTCTCCGAGCGTTCCCTTTCTAAATACAGGTGTCATACTGCGAGAAGTCCAAGTCACATGGGAAGGTCATGTGTAGGTTCTCTAGTCAATGGTCCAGCCTTTGGTCAGCACAGCCTTTGGTCCATGCAGCCCAGAAACCAGGCATATGAGTGAAAGGGCCTCCAGATGATTCCAGGCCCCAGACCTCTGAGGCCCACTCAGCCTTTGGAACCTTCCCCACTGAGGCCCCAGGCATGATGGAGCAGAGACACCTTCACTGCCCTGTCCAAAGTCTGCCCACATAATTTGTGAACATAATAAAACAGTAGTTGTTTTCTGACACTAGATTTGGGAAGTTTGTTATACAGCAACATATAAATGGACTATCACTCTAGTTAAACTATCTAGTTTTCTAAGTTCATTTCCATAATAGAAACAGTAGTAATAAAATAATTTTAATGATCTCTTTCTCCAGATACACTGTTAAGGCTTCATATTTACGATTTTATTATAACACTCCCATTTAACTGATAAAAAGAGTATTATAAATATTCCCATTTTACAGATGAGGAAACTAAGTCTTTAGGCATTTAAGTGACCTTACCAACAGCACGAAAGTAACAAATATCAGAACCAGTGTTTACCTGGAGTTATTTGTAACTTCTCAGCTGTCAGTAACACACAACTCATTTGAGAGAAAAAAATATGCAGTTCTTACATAAACATGCATGTCAAAAATGTACTAATGTAAATATCACTAAACGATTTCACTTTCAGGAATATTTACTTGAAGTGGTTCAAATCTGAATAATTGGCAATTCTTAGAATTCAAGAGAGAAAAACAGAGAAGTCAGTATCTTAGGCAACAAAAATCTATGGTATAGACTATAAGCTCCTTCAAGGCCATCAGATCAGCCCCTCACTATCCAGTCTACATATAAAAGGCACCAAACATCACAAGAACCTGTGTATGGCTTAAAAGATGTGAGGAAAATGGAATTCCTGGAATCATGTTATTTAAGAAGTAAGAAGAACCCCAAAGATCAGCCAATCCAACTCCTCCTTTAACAAGAAAACAGTCCTGTAATCCACTTGAGGCTGCCCTTGGTTCCTCACTGCCATTGAATGCTCTATTCTAAAGAGCTTGTGGCTTCCTCAGGTAGATTGATAGCTTCAGAGAAATCTGTAGTCCCCAAATTTTCAGGAGGATAGATATATCAACCCTCTGGCTAATCCTTTTCCACTTCAAAGAGTGACTGATCCTCAATTCTTAGTTATATAGGGCATAAAGACAGAACATACTTACATCCCAACACTGAGTATGGCATTACAGAAGGGAGACAACGCAAGGAGACACCAATTGCAAAACAAAGCACATATTAGTCCCAAAAGTGAAATAATTCACAAGTTAATGTGGATCATCATAAGAGTCCATAAAGCCTTGAGACTTCCCGCTGCTTTAATGTTACAGTAATGGTAAGGGAAATGAGAATTAGAAAGGGAACCATGCTAATGTTTACTATGTTCCAGGCCTAAGAATCATTTGCGCAGTATACCCCTTAATCCTCATAAAACTACCATGAGAAAGCCACTCGCTCGCTCATTTTAAAGATGAGGAAATTGAAAATGACAGTGACTGCTCATTGTGCATAATATCCATTCTCTCCTTTTCAATTTTATTTATGGGGCAGTACACTCAGTTAAAAGACTACATTTCCCAACGTTTTCAGCTAGGTGTGGCCATGTGATTAAATTCAAGCTAATGATACATAAACGTTCTGTGGAATTTCCTAGAAAGCTGCTGATGAGCTGGAAAATGCATTCCTTTTGTCACCCTGTTAGATTCCTTCGTTTCCTTCATGCAATATGGAATGTAGATGAGGTAGCTGTAGCACCAGAAGCCATCTTCAATGTGAGGTGATCCAGAGAATGAATGTCAGAGTCAAAATGCAGAAAGAGGAGGAGTAGGGTGAGGCAGGAGCTTTGGTCTCTCCAGATCATGAAGACAGACAGCATAAAGCCATGCATCACTTACTGCTAAACTTCTTCTTCCAAGACAGAGAAATGTATTTCTGTACTGTCTAGGCACCTAATATGTTGGGTTTTCTGATAAATGCTGTTGGACACAGTTAATCCGTATGAATGTATCATCTTTACTGAAAGATTTTGCCAAACACAATGTTGAAAGCTCCAAAAAAGAAAAAGAAATCCATTTATTTCTAACAGTCCACTTCACTGTAATTTCTATTTCATCCTGCAAAAATCTTGTACTTCATTTCCAGACTGAATGCATAAATTTAAAGATAGACATGAAGACTCTCATTGTCTAAACTTCATAATTCTGTTTGCATCCTTTTGGAAACAGGAAGGTTAGATGGAGAAGCGAGCTTAACAAGAAAAGGAAAGCTTAGGGAAGAATCAAAATTGCTACAGTTAGTTGACTCAAGCTTTATGCTGTGCACGTAGAATACAACCAACCAAGAAATTTGACCTATTATTTACGTAGTGACAGATAAAGGAAAATGAGGTGTAGCTCGATAAACAAGCTCTCTCCTAAAGCAGATTTAGACACTATTCATTCCCTTCCTTTCAGTCCAGAAGCCTGCTTAGGTGGAACTGTAAAATAAATTCCAGCACTCTGAACATTTCAAGGAGAAATAATTTTCAAAACTGGCTCAGACTCTATTTTTCTTCACTTTGAAATTGATTAGATGTGCTTTTAAAAGAAAAATTGGTGTCTCAAGGAATAAAGAGTATTTTAGACAAATGTAAGATAGCTAATTTTAAATCCATTTAAGATTTTGCCTAGATGTTCTAGCCATTAACCATTTAATCCCATTTGTCAGCAACCTACAAATAAATCATGTCAGATTAAACCAAAAGATAGTCAATATTGTAACGTTAACCCAGTATTTGCCATTTAGCTGAGCTGATCATAAAAGAGCAGTGAAATTTGTTCTTTAAAAGACCTTAAATAAACAATAAATTGACTGAGGCAGTGAAAATAAAATCACTGATGAGTTGCTTAGTAAGTAATCAGACTCAACACTTGGAAAGAAATGTTACATAAGCAATAATTTAATTTAACTTTTCAATTTAGGGCATGCTTAGTCATATGTAACTTTCTGAAATGAAGCATTTCAACAACTCACCGTGGGTCTGCTTTAGAAGATAATCTGAAAATCTATGAGAATGATCAAAAAAAAAATTTACTCTACAGCAGCACTTGATCTAACTGCTAAAGAAGCAAAGACAAGTAAATGAGAAGGTTTCAATTCAGTGAGTCAATACTGCATTTCACATATAGAGCAGTTCGCCCCTCTAAACCTTTTAAATGAAATTACTATACTCTTCTTCTGCAGGGATATCTAGAGTAAATAAAATAGCTCTAAAACATAAATCAAATTAATTTTGCTTTGAATGGTTTTGCATTTCTTCAAAGCATAAATTGGGGATTCATATGGTTCATTTATTTGCTATTAACTCTACAAGCAAGGAAACATACCACAGGATAACTTCCGTGGCTACTATAATGTATCGTTCTGGTATCATTCTTGACAACTGCTCCTGATCTATAAATTATAGCTATTATTATTATTATTGATACTTTTGAGTTCATTTTAATATCTAAGAAAGGAAAATAACAATTTCTCATAAACCTAAATTATAGGGGGGTAGGAAAAGGCAATCATATATTTCAATGTAAAATATGTAGAACACAAAACTACAGAATGTAAATGCTCTCACAAATATCCTTTTGTGGTTTAATTAGAAAATCCTACAACTGACTGAAATTTATCTGAAAAAAGTCAGTATCTAATTACCATTCCGGGTGAGGAGAGATGGGCAACTTTAAATTGTGGCATTACACGGGAAATAAGTTGAAAAACAAGCCCTTTGAAATACGTTTAACTACCATCACAACCAACGCAGATAACAATTTTATCCACGATTTACAATTTGTGCTGTCAAAAAGTGAATGTCCCAAGAACTTTCAGAAAAGAGCTAAGCATGTTTATAGAATCTACATTACAAGAATTATCATATATATCTTGGTCTGTCTATAGGAGAACATACACAGGCAGGGTTTCTATTTATAAAAAGCACTCTCTGAATTGCAACAGAATACAATGAAGGCTCTTTATGTGTTGTACCCACCACTCTATCCCCAGGATGTAGCTCAGTGTCTGAAACTTTATGAGAACTCAATAAATATATGATAACTTAATGGTTAAATGAATTTAGATTAAAAAAAAAGAAGTGACTGTTTTTCATCATGGTTTGAAAGCCAATATGCTCATGGCAAAGATGCCTGAAACTAAAATTTACAGAAAAAAATTATTTCTCTTCCTTTAGAAAAATCTCAATCTCACATTGTTGTATTATTGCATATCCTGTTTGCTTGGAAGATAATCCATTAGTGGTAGCATTCAATTTGTGTTGTGTTCTATAGTATAAATTGAATTGAATAACTTTCCTGTAAGCACATGATGAATTTTAATTCCACACAATCAGTAATCCTAGTAAATCTTACCATTTATTCCAATTCTGAGCCATCTCCTTTCCCCCATATATACATTCTTTTTCTGAAGAGGAACTTTATTAGAAGGTATATATGGGAAGAGGGATGGCTCAGAATTGGAATATATGCTAAGTTTTATATAAATATGTATACACACCTGATTTTGGTTAAACTATTATATAGGAAAAGGGTTATTATCATAAATCTGTTAGTTAGGGTATAGTTAACTTCATTTTTGCTGGAAAACACAAAATTAAAATTATAATGTAACAAAAATAAGACAAATAATAAAAAATAAAATTTACATTCGACTTGGGTGTCTTCAAAGTCATTATTGTTAAGTTTCAACCTAAATAACACATCTAAATTTAAATGTATGGTAAAACCAAACGAATTTGGGTATATGAAAACAACTGCTGTAATTTGTAGATTTTGTCATAAAATATCTCTTTTAAGAGACCCTAATATACAGCAACATAGTAATGACTAAACTCCCCCCGATGCTTGATGTAAGTTCTGTCAGGCACCATCTAGCTACCCTCATAACTAGTCTTGTTATTAATCATCCTACAGAAAGCTCTTCCCTGATCACCTGTTACAAGATAGATAGCAGCTGGGCTATTTTATGTAATAAGGGACTTGGGCTTTCAAGGCAGTGAGGGAAAAGAACCAGAAGCTTGGCAGCTGTGAGTCAAGGGCCCCACCCTTTCACTACATAACAAAAATCAGCTGTTGCCTCAACAGCTGGCAAGTGGCTGACAAAAATGAGATCTGAAAAGAGTTGTAGATTTTATGTAGAAAAGGGCCATAGTTAGGAGACAATAGAGAGTAGAAAAGTGATGATAAGTGTGGGAGACACAGAGAAAGCTAATATAAGTGGTAGCTACAGATCAGACGCTAACAAACTATGGCAGGGAGGACTCACAGATATCACAGAAGCCTACAACCTGAAAAATCTTGTAAAAGAAAATAAAGATGAAGAATAAGGACAGACAGCTATCTGCCTGAAGGTATTTTATTGCCCTATCTGAAAGCAGGGAGCCTAGATTATCATTTGAACTATTTCTTCACCCTTGCATCTGTTTACCACTTAATGCTATTACTATGTAATGATGTGTTTAAAATAAAGTATGATAATTATAAATAGGAAGACATTTGTGACAAATGTGAAGATGATGGTTCTCGCTCCTCTTGCAAACTGCATTTTGAGACTGGCAACATATTCACAGGCATTGATTTACTAAACAAATCTAAACTAATGCCAACCATGTGCCAAGTACTGGGCAAGACAACAATTAATGAGGCATGGACATGGCCTCCAGTAATTGCATGTGGGAGAGAAAGGCATAAACAATAATGACAATGCCTCTTGTGTTGTACACGAAAGAAAGAAACTAACTCTGCTGGGGACAAGACATGAGGAAGATGGACAAGAGGAAGTGGCAGACTATAAAGCTCATAAATTGATGTAGCATTCCAGACTTGCCTTGAAGGATGACTAGGCTTTATCTGGAGAAGAAATTTTTTAAATGTATTTCACGAAAAGAATAGCACATGCAAATACAAAGAGCATGATAGATGAGAAAGGGAGCTACCTGGGAGACAGGCAAAGGATTTGCTGACCTGGGAGACAGGCAAAGGATTTGCTGAGTGGTACTCAAGGTTCGGCTGAGGCTAAAAACCTTACATGTGTAATAGCACTGATCCACAAGTCTATTTGATTTTTCTTCAGCTGTCCTTGACAGTCTGGCAACGGAAGCAGAAGTAAAGACAGCAAAATTGAATGTGCTTCAGAGAGAAGAGAACAAGAAGGAACAAAGAGAAAGACAGAATGCACAAGATGCTGTCTCCTCATTTCCTACAGCTCAACCCACTCACCGGTTTGCAGCCCAGTTCTTCATGCCAGTATCTCCAGAAGAGTAGAGGAATGGAGATTGTGTGGATAGTGCCCCATTCAGTGAATCCTTCACTTATCTCTAAACAAACACTCTTCCATTACAAAAAACAATACCAACAATATAGCAAAATAAGCAAAGATGAGTGGTAGAAATAAACCAGTAGAAAAGCAGAAAGATGGAACAGAAGTCACCGGTGAAGTTGTATCACAGTGCTACGTGCAAATATTTAGCTGAAAATGATCACTTTGTCTGCTTCTCTGACCCACTATTCGAGATTCCCAGTATCATTCCTATTTCTGCCAGAGTCCATAGGTTCTATCGAGTCAGAGATTGTGTTTTTATGGGGGCTGATTCCATCTGTGTGTTCCCAATTACTGACTCAGGGTACAGCCGCTCCATAACAAGAAATCCAAGAAAGGGTTTTGGTTGGCTATTTTTTATGAGTTTATTTTATCATTGTACAATAACTCTAAAAAATTAAATGCTAGTTTAATTTTATCAGCAGTATAGATATAAATTCATGTAATATAAGAGAACATGCCACACATGTATTTACACATGCATAAATCTATTTGAGGAGAGAAAGAGAAAGATCAGTTTTATTTCTTTATTACTTGTGTACCTATTAGGCCTTATATAGAAAGAAAATTAAATTCTGCCACTCTTCTATAATAGCGTTTAATTGAAAAATATTTACATTCTATTAAATGGGCATTTATATCATCGAAACATTTTATAAGGAAAATATGCCCCAGAGAGTAGATGACTTGAAATACAAGTCTAATCCCCTCTGTTCTACTGTTTTTCTTACCAGTAAAACACAATCCCTCCCCTTTCATTATATTTACTACTGCATAAATCAGTGTAACTGGAGTCAGCTAATAAACTTTCACAGCCAAAGGTCTCACACTGAAGTCCATAACCTACAAATATTTGCTCTATAAAATATGACAGATAGGGAAAGTTAGGTAGACCCGATAGCAACATATGATCCTAGTCTTTGCATTCTATCAAACAACTTTATTTACAATTGCCAGTACAAATTAACCTTCACTATAGTAATGTTTCTTCAATCTAAGGATACTATTTCATGAAAATATTTTTAGTAGTAAAGTAAAATTGAATTTAACTGAATCTTAATAGTGTGGTTAGGTTTATTAGATTGCACAATGAAATAATGTCCTTTAACTTATTTTATGATGACTGTATTAAAATCAACCCTGGGTTTCATTCACAAATCAACCATAATATCGTTTTAATATTATTTGCCCAAGATTTCCACTAGTACAAACATGACTTCCTTTTAAATGTCTTTGAAGGAAGAGGGACTAAAATGGACATTAAATAGTTTTTCTTCCAAACAAAATGATGGCTTTAAAGAAAAGCCAACATTGGAATAAAAAAGTTCTTATTTAACTACTACAAGTATGTATCTTTTAAAATGTAGGCAAGTTTCTCTTTAGAAAAATACTACTAGAGGAAACTCTTAAGTCTTTCTCTCATGCAGAAACCTGTACTTCGAAGACAAACACATGCTAGAAAATCTCTTCATTCCTCAGTTGCTGATGCCTAAGGGAGAAAAGAAATTGGGTGGGACCTCCAGTGTCTGCCATTGATGTCTATATTCTTCGATTTAGCAAAAAAAAAAAAAAAAAAAAAAAAAAAAATGTAAAAATTTACAGTTCACACAGGACCTGGTTCTCTTCTCTCTCTTGGTCTGGGTAAGTTTTAACTCTAGAGGAGAAGTACTTGCAAAACCATTTGGCTGCAAGTCCAGACTTTGGTTTTTAACTGAGATCTACTATTAATAAAGCAAATAGTTTGATCTCTACCTGATGCTTTTGTTTACTTCCCATTTAGTTTGAAATTGAAACCCTGTACTAAACACACAGAGGGTGTCACATAATTCTTACTAGTCTAACAGAAATCTTACTCATCTTTAAATGTTCATGTCTAGTATCACCTATTTCACTGAAGGTTTATTTGACTCCCTTGTTGAAATTAATTGTTTCCCCACGTGTCCCCATGGCTGTTTGTAGACTGCTTATAGCACTTGCCCTATTTTCTCACTGGCTTACAAATAGACTCCTTAAAGTCAGAGATTATGCTTCATTGGTTTGCACTCTAAAAAGTGCCTTGCATAAAACAACTGTTCAATAATCGCTTAAAATAAATTATAGAATTAATATATTCCTTAATGTTAAAATTTTAAAATTAAATAATGTGTTTATTAAGTATGAAGAGAATAACAGTCTGTAAAAATGAAATCATCACACATATTCTATTTACCCAACAAATAAGAGCACATTCCTATACAGTTAAGGGTAAGCTGTTAGCCAACAGCCTTAAGGCAATGAATACATGTGTACTGGGAATTTCTATGCATTTTCTGCACTGCTAATTCTAATGTTCATAAAAAATGCATGTAACTGTTTCATTGGAAAGCTCCTGACTGATATACCGAAACATTGGTTTTTGTTGGGGTTCAGACATTAATTCTGAATGCAAGCTTACATAAAGATAGGGGATGTAATGTTTAAAATAGTGTAAATGGTCATTGAGTCAAATATAAATCAATATATGAAATAACAGAATAAAGAAAAATTGCAGAAGGCTTCAAACAGCTAACAGGCTTCCTTGTGGCAATTCACACCCCAATGTGTTTGAAAAACATCAAAGTACAACTTAATTGGTCTGGGAGACATTCATTCACCTCATTTAACAAATATTTACTGAACACCAACTACATGCCTGATCCTCTGCAGGGCAACGAATGTAACACAGTGTGACATAATAGACACGATCCCCATCCTCATTGAGGTTACAATCAGAACAGGGAGTCAGATATCAAACAGATGATCAAGCAAATACAATCATGAATAAGTGCTGCCCGGGAAAAAGTGGGTGGGGTGAAAGATAATGCACTAGGTAAAGAGAACAGTCTGCATGAATATTCTCAATCAGGAAAGAACCACAACTGAAGAAACAGTACAGGCTGCTGGAGCAGAGTTGGCCATGAAGAGAGGGATGTGAGAGGAAGCTGGAAGGATGGATGGAAGCCATAGCACCTCAGGCCTGGCCATACTAATTATTTGGATTTGCATTCTAAGAATAATGCAAAGAAAAGAGTTAAGCAAGGAATTACATTATCAGATCTATTCTGACATCTAACTCACGCTAAATACCATAGCAAATTTTGTATGTTTAGATATATTATAAAACATAAAATACATTTCTCCCAAATATAGCAATGTTAAACAAAATAATGGAATATAAGATTCAAACTATAATGAGTCAATGGTGTGTCTGATTGTATTTCTGTGCCCAAAGTAAAAAGGTTTATATATTAAGCTGTGAACAAGTGATAAATATTGTGCTGCTTACTAAAATCTCAAGAGTGTTAAGATTAAAAAGGGATATAGGTAGAAGACAGGTCACTTCCAATTCAAGACAGGTCACTTCCAATTCAAACTGCATATTCTGTTTCTAAGTAACTTATAAATTTAATAAAAATCAAATATGAAATAAGAATTAAACATTTTTTTACAACGGCAAGCCTAAAAATAAGTAATCTTTAAAAATATTTCCAAGCCATTTGTAGATTAGTCCAGCTAACACAGGTAGTGATAAAAGTAGGTTCAGTATATTGATTCCTAATTTAAGAATCTACACGGTGTCCAATTTCCTGATAAAGTCAAAAATCCTATGGCTATCATTCAAGATCTTCTGGAATCTATACTGAACCACAGATCCTCATTCAAAACTGTGACCCTACATACTCATGAAAACTATCGCCTTCATTACCTTTATCAAATCATCCTATCTCTTTATTCATCTAATCTCCAAATTATTTTGTTTTTAAGGCTCAAATGAGCTATATCTGCTTTATTCGGCCATTTGTTATATTGTTCTGATGCTTCCTAAGAATTATGAAAGATTTATACCCTCGCTATAAATCTGCACAGTGTTTCAAATGTATGTGTGTGTAAAAGATACATATATATGTACACATAGTTTTTTCATCTAAAAATGAGTATAGCAACAAAATTTTTAGGATTTTAAATGAACTAATGCATAAGATTAAACAGTAAGTGCTCAATGAGTATTATACATTACAACTAGATATCATAGCCATTAAAATCATACCTATATATTCATTTTGGCAAAATCTCTCATTATTTCATTCAACAAATATTTATCAAGCATGTCCTATGTCCCTAGCCCTATGCATAAGATTGTAATGAACAAGATAAATTAGATTCATCCCTCATAAAACATTAAACAAGTAAATACATAAACAAAAAATTACATCTTGTAGCAAGTATTAAAAAAGAAATAAACATTTATGGAAACTCTGCTGGCAACACATGAGTATATCCTTAGCAAAACATCTGTAAATAGCTCTACATATCCATTGAACTTTCTTAAAATGTTTTAAAAAATTGAGTTAATATAGAAAACTGACACCTATTTAACTAAATTTTATTTCAGTATTAAAAGAGTAAAAAATTACAGATAAAGACATCTACATCTGTTTCATGGATGTTTAAGCTCTACTTCATTTGAAAGAAAAATAAAGTTTTCTTATACTAAACTTGTGGTGCAGAAAGTCTTCCTTAGAGATGGGCAAACAATGAAATCTTGGACGATCCTTTTGCAAAATACTCCTGCTATGGTATGGGTTGTTCGTATTTGTCCCCCCAAAATTCATATGTTGGAACCTAAGACCCAATGTGACAGTATTACGAGAAGGTAACTTTAGGACGTGATTAAGTCAGGAGGGCACTGCCCTCACAAATGGGATCAGAACCCTTATAAATTATCTCTAGGGAAATAGCTGGGCCCCTTTTCACCCTTCCACTTTCCACCAGTGAGGACACAGTATTCAGCCTTCTGCCATGCAAGGATGCAACAACATTAGGCACCGTCTTGGAAGCAGAGAGTAGCCCTCACCAGGCACCAAATCTTCTCATGCCTTGATATTGAACTTCCCAGCCTCCAGAACTGTGAGCAATAAGTTTATTTTATGAACCACCTACTCTCAGATATTTTGTAAAGCAGAGCAAATGGACTAAGACAATCCCAAAGAGGTAGGTCTGAAAACTGAAGTTGTTGCCAAATAATCAATGGCCTCTGATAGTGAACGAAATGTGCACTCAGTAAACATTTAGGTTGATGAACTTAAATATCCTAGCCAATTCTTTCTCAAGAAACTATTTCTTAACTATTTTCTATTTCTAACATAACTCTCCATTTCAATGCCATATTTTGTTTTACCTATTTTGAATGAAAGTGATACACTGGAAGAAAATCCTGTTTTCTCTTCATGCTAAAATTTAATTACATTCAAGCACCACTTAAACTCTCATAGAAATAAAGCATTATATTTCCTGCTTCTTCTTTTTTTCCTGTTTTTCATTTGAAAACCTACCTTGACTCATTTTGTTACCCCTTCTCTGTGTTTGTATTTAAGTGGGGAGGCAGCAAGCATTGGTGACAGAGATTTAGACTGTCAATCATTCTGTTCACTCAGAGTTTAAGTGATCTGTTTGTTGTCTCCTGGGAGAGTAACATCCATAGTAACAAATGTAAATGCATTTACTTAAGGGCTATTTTAATAGCCATCAGTGGAGGGGAGACGGGGAATTCTATATAGGACGAAGTCTCTCTAGGCACTAGGGATCACCAGTAATTTCCTCTTGGAATACTAATGGCTAAAGTTTCATCATGCTGAAGTTTGATACACATTAAGCAGTCAAACACATATTTAGCATCTTTATAAAATATCACCCCACTGTCTACCTTCACAGTCCTAAAAATACAGCCTGTATTGTTCACACAGACAAACTGCCCCAAGTTATCTACATGAGTATTTCATCATTCATGCTTTGACTCTCCCAACCACCACCATTTGTTACAGAAACCATTTAAAATAAAAAATAAAACCAGCCAGTGCTTGGTGGTAGTTTTAGTAAGGACAACCAATCTATCTATAAGGATTCCTTGGAGGCGTGACCATGAAGAAGGGCTAGACCAGAGACACAAATGTCTTTCTAGAGAGGAGGTAGAAACTTACATAATGCACACAAGAGTGTCTAAAAAGCCTGCAGTTCTAGAATAAGAGGACTTACTCATTTTAAAAAGATTTAGTTATTCTGTAGGTGTCTAATTTGTTTTATGTCATTAATAAGCTAAAACAAGCTATTTTTTTAATGTAGGCCATATACAAGAACGAGTATTACTTCATATACACAGTGTTTTTAACTATAATAATCCCTCATTATTTAATGTACACCACGTGCTTTATGTGAAATATATTTTAATCTTCAAATAATTCTATTATAATCTTCATTTTATAGATGAGGACACTGAGAAGTAACTTGTTAAATAATTTGCCCTAGGAAGTGGGACAGTCATAATTTCAATCTAGGTTTGCCTGAAGGAAAACTCCAAGTCTTAACTCCACTGACTGTCTGTAATTGGGGCTCATCAATTTTAGGTTGATCCTCAAAATAACTTTGGATATACAGTGGGTGTTACTGCTGTAAGCACAGTCCAGACACCAACACTGTGGACATGTTCAGAGAAATACATACATGCACATATACACATGTACACACACACACCAAACATTATAATTTACCCTTTAATAAAACTAATGTTTAAGTTTCACTATGAAGTGTCTAGATAAACCTCGAAAACAGAACCTTACAGAGATAACAGAGTGTATAAGGGAGTTGAAAATACTTTTATCTTAAGTGAATCCTCAATTTGTTAAAATGTAGTACCACAGTAAGTGCTTTAATAATTTTAAACCTCTCTCATAAAGATCTAAAGAGGCAATGTAAGGAGGACACAGTGGCTCTATTTGCTGCAGTACTTAGTTTGTGCTCTTGTACTATAAGAACAAATGCTAATTACTGTTCAACCCTAATGCTAATCTCAGCATCTGCTAATTAAAAGATCACATCTTCTGCAAAATCAGCATTACCATTCAAATGAAAACATTAATCAGTTTGAAAAATCCAAAATCAATCAGCTGAAAGGAGAAAGTTGTAGGCCTCCAACGAATTGATAACAGCACAAACTCAGGAGTGCAAAAGAGCAAGTGTCAACTTACGTGTCTCAGCAACACAGACTCACCCTGTTACAAAAGTTACCCAGCAATGTACTGTATTGTGTTTCAATATTTCACCCTAACCATTTCACTACATATGATGTTTGTATGCAAAATTACAATATCACCTGGCTCCTAACAGGGCCTTGTTTTAAATTCAATGTACCAGAGATGTGATTACCGATCAGATTTTCAAAGTGGATGTTGCAGCGTTTTTCAAAACTGGTGCAAAACTTCATGAGATAATTCCAGAATACTAATAACTGCAGAGAAGCTCAGTTGTATTAATTATTTTACAGCTAATTTTTTGCTTTTTCGAAGCTAACCAATAGTTCTATCTTTTGTGGTCCTTATCAGTATTCAGAACACCCAAAATGCAGACTGGAGTTATATTTCGGGGTCAAATCAAAGGAGCCTTTTTTCTCAGATTCCCTCATGGAGCTGTCAGAGACAAAAGATTTAGATTTTGTTCGTGATGATCTCTTCTGTCACATTTCATGCTCCTCCTTGTGTTAAAGAATAAGGACTAACAGAAATCTTCTCTCTGTGTAGCAAAACACAGCAAACATAGCTCTGTTAGCCAAATGAATATTTAAACAACCAACAGAAACCCAGGACCAAAACACTAAGAATTGTCACTTATGTATGGATAAAATATGGCAATATAAAAATACTTCATTTAATGCTACTTAAAATTGAAAGGATTTAATGTACATAGAATTTCCTGCAGCCACAATGAATATATATACTTGGAAAATGTGAAGATTCCTAGCATTTTCAGAATCTCATTGCTAACTACTCATGCATTAAAAGAAAACACTATAGGGAAAATAAACTTAAGTGAACTCTTGCTGCAACAACAATAATGTAAAATATAAAAATATGAATTGGGACTACCACTGTGAAGGAGTAAATAAAGTTTCTTTTCATTTTGAAAAATACATGAGTAAACATTATACGTGAATTCACAGGCAGAGCAAAAGATATTAATGTAATACTATCTGAAATAGGAAGTAAAATTCATAGCCTTATTTATCTAAAAAGATAGGAAGAATTCAGGCCCAGACAGATTTACAATAATGATTTCATCAGGCAGACAAATAGTTTTGATATATACCATGCCGAGAAAACTTAGCTCTAATTCACTTTATTGAATTAAGAAATGAATAACAACTTCATGTGACAATTATATTTCAAAGAAATTATTACTGAAATTTACTGTGTTTTCCTTAAAGTTAATAAGGCAGACAACATGAGCCTATATATCTTACACTGACCTCTACTTATGGAGGCTAAAAATCATTAAAGATAGTTTGTAATCATAATATTGATACATACTCATAAAAAATGTATTTCATACATGTAACCTTAGAAAAATCTTATTAGAATAACATTGAGGGGGAGGGACAAAAAAAGAAATAAAAGAATAATATTCATATATGGTAAAGAGTATTTCCATCAAATACCAAAAAATAAACAGTAAGAGTTTTGAATGGTATAAATTTTTATTACTATGATACACAGAGTAGAAAAATGGCCAAGGTGGTCACCAAAGAAAAAGCTCCAGGGTGTCTCACCTGTGATCACATTACAAAGAGAAGGATTCACTCTCTCATGCTTAGAAACACTGATAAACAGGCAGGGCACGGTGACTCAAGCCTGTAATCCCAGCACTGTGGGAAGCCGAGGCGGGTGGATCACCTGAGGTGAGGAGTTCGAGATCAGCCTGGCCAACATGGTGAAACCCCGTCTCTACTAAAAATACAAAAATTAGCCAGGTGTAGTGGCAGGCGCCTGTAAGCCCAGCTACTCAGGAGGTTGAGACAGGAGAATCGCTTGAACCCAGGAGGTGAAGGCTGAAGTGAGCTGAGATAGAGCCACTGCACTCCAGCCTGGGCAACACAGCAAGAATTCATCTCAAAAAAAAAGAAAAAGAAAAAGAAAAAGAAAAAAGAAAAGGAAAGGAAAGGAAGAAAGAAAAGAAAAGACGAAAGAAAAAAGAAAAGAAAAGAAAACACGAATAAAAAAAGCACATATAGAAAATAAATGGTCTCTCAGGAGAAACTCACTGGATCCAAAGTTGACAGAAGCTGATATACATAAATGGAATGTGACCTTATTAATTTACAAATAACCTTCACGGGAACCAGGATATTAGGGGCCCCACCTTCTAGTCCATTCTCTTCCTGAAAGCTGGCTTCAGAGAAGTCAAATAAACATGGAAACAGAACAAAGGGGAATTAACTAACTCAAGTACTTAATGGCTTCCATAGATTAGTCAAGTGATGTTCTTAGCCAATAGGAGCAGAATTTATTTTCTATACATCCACAGTTAACTAGCTCTTATTTTGAGTGACGCATTATTCTTTCAGGTTTGGTGATACTCCAATCCAGTCCTAGGAAAGCGTCTGGCCTGGGAGTAATTACAGACCTATGCTTTTTCTATCCTATGCCCATCTCATTGTTTATGGGATTTGTAGTTTGCTTCTTTCTCACTTCTGTAAGCAACGCTTTAGTCTACAAGCTCTAATACACTACAGTATCATTCTGAACTACAAACATTATAATTTGTAAAGCTTATAATCAATGACATAGCCAGAAAAGATGTGTTAATTTAAAAATTGGCCAAATTATAAGTTTATACTACAAAAAAGAATTAGCAATCAACCAGTTCTCAACCCTTTCTTAATTATCACATATAGGGTAAAAACATAGTACAGTCGAGTACTTTCATTTAATACATATCTACTGGGTACAAATTGTAGATAAGCAAGGCACATTTTTGCAGCGAGGATTGGGAGGCTGGAGGACGTAACATTTACTGAGTGTCATCTACTCATCGCTTGACTACACAAACAAGGAGGTAGTTTCTCATTTATTTCTTATAGCCTTTAAGTAGATACAGTTGTCTACATGTGCACAAGAGAAAAGAGGCTCATTTCCATCTCTTCTGGGACCTTGTTTGGTTGGTTGTCTTGTTTTGCTCATGTTTTCACTTCTGGCTAACATCATGCAACTCATAATCACATTCAAGCATCTCATATCTTGAAAGAGCAAATGAGCAAGACAGTAAACAAAAACCAAACTTCACAGCTGTCTATGATTCTTGTTTGCACACTGCCAAAACCTTCCTTTTTTCCTTTCTCAACCGATGGGGAAATTTACACCTGCTGCCTGCTACTACCCCTCATTCAGTCATCAACCTACTGCAGTCATCTTTCAGGTACCACCACCCTTCACTAAAACTGCTCTATAAAACAACACTCATTATACTTGAACAAGAACTTCTGAAACACTTTCTTTACTTCTATTTTAAGCTCCAAGCTGTCTGACCATCCCTCCAGGCTCACCGACCATAAAATATCAGAGTTCTCCATGGCTTTCTCCTTGGCCATATTCTACGCCCATCCTTCTGCTTCCTCCTAGAAATGTAAACCATATATTTGGTCTCAACCTGATACAGTTTGGCTGTGTCCCCATCCAAATCTCAACTTGAATTTTGTCTACCTGAATTCCCACATGTTGTGGGAGGGACCCAGGGGAGGTAACTGAATCACGGGGGCTGATCTTTCCCATGCTATTCTCGTGTTAGTGAATGAGTCTCATGAGACCTGATAAGTTTATCAGGTGTTTCCACTTTTGCTTATTCCTCATTTTATCTTGCCACCACCATGTAACATGTGCCTTTTGCCTCCCACCATGATTCTGAGGCCGCCCTAGCCATGTGGAACTGTAAGTCCAATTAAACTTGTTTTTCTTCCCAGTCTCAGGTATGTCTTTATCAGCAGTATAAAAATGGACTAACACACAACTTCTGCCCCAAGGTGCCAAAATCTATACCTATAGTCCAAGTCTACCTCTAGGCTATATCCAGCCTATATCCACTTGTAGGGGATAGAAATGTCCTACTTGAAAGTAGTATCTCTCCCTTTCCCATCAATTTTTTCATAATCTTCTAAGACCACAAAATGACATCACCATCCTCTCTATCCCCCAAGTAAGTGAGCTATAAATTAACCTAGACTACTTTACCTTTATTGTCCATCTTTAATTTAGTCATAGATTACTGAAGATTTCCTTAGAACCTTACAATCCAGTAGACACTCCCATCGTTTCCATGGCTACTACTTGGTTAGGTCCATCAAGGCCCAGAATTAGGCTCTTACCTACCTTTCTAGCTTTAATCCTCAGAAGTCTTGAGTTTTCCTAAAAACTTGTAGAACACACACACACACACATACATACACACCACTTTTATTTCCTTATTCATGTCCTTGCCATTTATACATTTATTTCATTTATCCATTTCCTTAAATGCTGTTAACATGTTTGTATTCAACTTCCCTGTACATATTGACATCCTTCAAGTCTTTGTTCAAATGTCACCTTCTCAATGAAGCCTCCTCGCCTGCCTGTTTAATAGAACAAGCTGCCTTCTATGCCCCCAACGCAGTCTCAATCCCCTCATACTGCTCTTCTTCTTCTTTCCTCCATAGGACCTATTACCTTCTTCATTAATCTACCAAGGCAGAAAGAAGAAAAAAAAGAGTAGTATAATGGTAGAAAAGTAGGGCAAACCATGGTCTTAAAAAGCAGAGGAAGGTAGAATTTCTAAAAAGGAGATTTAAAAAAAGAAAAGAGTAACTGTAGAAATGTTACTTACCTACTTCAATCATTCAAATGCCTACGTAGATGGCACAGTTCTAAGTAAATGTATGTGGAAGCTCTTAAACAAAACTTAAGTTTAATACCTTAAATTATATTAGATGATATTATTATTACTAGGGAAATATTACATTTTCATTAATGTAATCAAATAAACTGGATAATGATTTTTTCCTATTGGATTTTAGTAGTAATTACAATATAAGTACATCTGTTTGATAAGTCTGTACGAATATTCAAGCACATAATTCTGCAACAGAACTATATTATAGAGTCACTGAGGTATCATCACTAACTACATCTAAGCTGGCATGGAGGCAAGAAAACTATGAGTCTGATTACAATGTTGGGTAAGTCAAAGTCCTGATAACAGTTTCACAGTACAGTATTGCCTCCCACTTTGGCTGTATTCTGGCAAACATCCTTATAAAGCTAAGGGCTTATTTCTAACATCATGTTGTGAGTGTCTTTACCTACATAATAATTACCTTAAAGCACATTTTCTATGTTCCAGGCACTGTTCTAAACAGTTTACATGTCTTACGTGACTTAGTCCTTATAACAATCCTGTGACAATAATAATAATAGCAAGTGCTATTACTACCCCACTTTAAAAATGAGTACGCTTGTTCTTCCAAAGTGGCATTGTTGGGGCTGGGACGGTGGCTCACACCTGTAATTCCAGCACTTTGGGAGGCCAAGGAAGGTGGATCGCTTGAGGTCAGGAGTTTGAGACCAGTCTGGTCAACATGGTGAAACCCTGTCTCTACTGAAAATACAAAAATTAGCCAGGTGTGGTGGCGCATGCCTGTAATCCCAGCTACTTGGGAGGCTGAGGCAGGAGAATTCCTTGAACCTGGGAGGTGGAGGTTGCAGTGAGCCAAGATCACGCCATTGCACCTCAATTTGGGCAACAGAAACAAAACTTTGTCTCAAAAAAAAAAAAAAAAAACTGAAGTGACATTGTTGGTCACTGGTAAAGTTGGAATTCAAACTTAAGAAAATGGGCTCCAAAATTGATATTTTGTCTCTTTAGAGCACTTGGATAGTTGGCTTAAATCCAAATTAAAAATGCAATATAATATAAGCTTAAAAATGTGATCATTTACTCTTTAACAAGCATGATTCTGAGTGCTTCATATGCATCCAAACATTTAACCTTGACAGCAATTCCAGAAGGGAGATATAACAATTCTCTCCACTGTCTTCAGAATAGGAGACTGGGGCTCGAGGAGGTTAAGTACTTGCACAAGGTCAAACCTGTTTACAATTCTCCTAATATATCTGTCTAGTAATGCTTCCCCACACACTGCCTCCTTTGTTTCTTTATGCTAAGCTAGTGGTCTCATTCTAGCATTGTAATATTATGGAGTCATAATTACCTCCTCAGCATTATATGCTGAAATACACTCCTCCCAAGGTACTGTAATTACAATGCAGGTATCTGATACCATGGATACCTTTTATTAATTTATATTTAGTACTTACCATGTGCCAGGAAGTTGGTTGGACCAAAAGGATAAAATGAAGAACACTGATACCACCCCTCGACGTCTTATTTACTTATGGGAAATAAAGCAAGTAAATAGACGTTACAAAAAGCCCTGAGAAGCGCTGCGGCAAGGGAAGTGTAGTTGCTAAGGAAATGCACAGAAGCACCTTACCTAGATCCGGGGGAGGCAATGACTAATCTGGGCCCTAAATGAAAAGTCTGAAACAGCCAGGTGAAGAAGGAAGATGGAGATGTAGAAATAAACTACAGTGTTCTCAACGAAAGAAAAGAATGAAGATGCAACACTGGAGGTTGCTTGTGCTCCTTCCCTATACTCCACCCCTACAACCACTAGAAGTATTTCCCTGGGGGAATTGCTAGTCAGCTTTTGGTCTCTTCATCCATCAAACCTTCTCACCTGGAGACATAGGATGTCTTCCAATTTCTGTTTCTGCCTCACCCAATTGCCAGTGAAAGCATAACATGAGCATAAGTCTAGAATATGAACATTGCTAAATCCAAAAAATAAAATTCATATGCGATAATATCAAGTGAGGTCACAAGGATTTAGTTTTATGACAACCAATTGACATTTTGGCATGCCTGGGTCTACTATTTCCTCACAGACTTTTTACTGTTGATCTTCATTGTTGATCCACTCCAAAAAAATTGGACTTCCACCTCAGTTTACTTGTCTAACACAGTAATTCATTAGTGGTATGTTACAGGGCCACCCTCACTACAAGGGTGTCTGGAAGAGCAAGTAATTTTTAAATAAGCATAGTAAGTCCTGCTTGGACTAGATGCTTGCACTGGACAAAAACCTGACAGACTGTGGCCAAGCCACCCTACCTGGTTTTTATCAGCCCTTTTCCCCAGGAGGCTGAGATTTAAATTTTAGAGAATGAACTGCAAGTTTGATTAGCTTTTATTATTAGCCAAATCAGGATACGAACTCCTAATTAGTGCTCTGTAATATATTGTCAAATGGTTAAGTTATACTACTATAAAACTCACACATGATAGGTAGATGAGATAAACAATAATTTGTATTTTTTTGTAAACATAAGCCACAGGCCATGCACAGTAGCTCACACTTATCATTCCACCACTTTGGGAGGCCGAAGCAAGAGGATCACTTGAGGCCAGAGTTCAAGACCAGCCTGGGCAACGTAGTAAGACCTCATCTCTACAAAATATAAAATAAATAAATGAATAAAAATTAAAAATAACATAACCCCCAAATCAAAGAAACACACTCAGGATGAAAGGTTTAAATAAATTCGGAAGAATCCATCTCTCCTTACAATTTCTTAATAACTTTTGCCATCAACTCCACATTACTAAGTCAGAAATAATAGGGAAAGGCTGCGGCACATGGAACACTTACATCTGCGATGTCTACTAAGCACTGTTTCATCTTAATTAAACCAAGACTAATCTTGACAATCAGAAAGAACTCAAGTGTAATACAGTAACAATAATAATAATGGTAGTAGAATGGCTGCCAGTCATGGAGCACTCCCTATGTGCCAAGAACTGTGTTAACGGCTTCTAGCAGACAGTCGTGATTGCTTACCATCACTAAGCAAGAGAACCTTCATTTTATTCACCATCACAATGTGCTTCTTTTAAAATTAGTTGCTTTCCAGATACCCTTGTAGCTACGGTGGCCCTATAACATTACACTGATGAAAGATACATGGCATTCCAGCTTTAAGATATTTTTGAGTCCTTATGGTTAGAAACATGTAAAGATCAGATACTGAAAAAAGTTTTTCTAAAGTACATTCTGTCTATCTATATAATATGTATATACGTGTGTGTGTGTGTGTGTGTGTATATATATATATATATTTAAGAGGCAGGGTCTCACTCTGTCATCCAGGCTGGAGCTCACAATCTCGTCTCACTGCAGCCTGCAGCCTCAAGTTCCAGGGCTCAAGTGATCCTCCAGCCTCAGCCACCCAAGTAGCTGGGACTACAGGCAAATGCCACCATACCCAGCTAATTTTTAAATTTTTTTTTTTTTAGAGATAGGATCTTGCTGTGTTGCCCAGGCTAGTCTCAAACTCCTGGGCTTTGGTGATCATCTCACCTTGGCCTCCCAAATTGCTAGAATTATAGTCATGTGCCGCCATACCCAGCCTAAAGTTTTGACTCACAGGGTCACTTAATATTAGCCTGACTTCTTTTCACATATTTACAAACTTAAAGTTACCCAATACAGGATTAAAAGAAAACAGTTTTTAAAAAAGCAATACTTCCAGAGTTACTCTGAAGGGTATGATGTATACTATGTTAAAATTCAAATCTAAAAAAAATCCTTGCTAGCCCCAAATTTAAGTTCTATCAAAACAATGCAATAAAGCTAATAATGCCCAGATAGGGCTACCAAAATAATTACTTTCATTGACTTATCAATAATTATTTAGAAGTTTTATTTCAAAAAGGTGCTATCTATACAACTCATTTGGTATAGGTTATTTTATAAGCATTCATTATTCATAAACAAGTAAATAAGGCTTAGGTAAGCACATAAGCAAAGACAGAAACACAGGAAATGCTGAGCCAATTGGGCAAACAGTTGGCTGAGTGAGAGTTAAGAAGGTACTGGAGACCACTTTAAAATAATCAATGCCTGGGGCCTATAGGCTAGAAGATCACAGCCCTCACCTTTACGTCTCTTGCTTTTTCTCTACATCACAGCCTCTCTCAAGTAAAAGACTGTACTGTATTTGTACATGTGCCAGATACAATATTCAGCTGAAGCACACAAGGATAAGTAAGAGACCAGGCGTGGTGGCTCACGCCTGGAATCCCAGCACTGTGGGAGGCTGAGGCGGAGTTTGAAACCAGCCTGGCCAACATGGTGAAACCCCATCTCTACTAAAAGTACAAAAATTAGCAGGGCATGGTGGTGGGTTCCTGTAGTCCCAGCTACTTGGGAGGCTGAGGCAGGAGAATTGCTTGACCTGGGAGACAGAGTTTGCAGTGAGCCCAGACCGTGCCATTGCACTTATTAACTACTGTTGACAAAATAAGAGGGATTTAATTTATGCTGCACTATAAGTTCAGACATAAAGACAAATTTCTCCACATAATGGGTTGTTAAATATGTTAAGGACTAAGGAAGCTCTTTTACAAATAATCCAAATTTTCATCTGTCATGGTCTGCTCTTCTTAAAGGTCCTCTCGGTCTAGTTTTAATCTAGAACATTTACATTTTAGCTCTTCCTACTCTGTATTATATCAATAGTGGTTATTGCGATTGATGACACTGACGAGCTCTATAACTTTCATAGTATTACGGATCTAAACATCAAATTAGAATATGGAACTTCACTCTATGTCCACAACCACATGGAAATGTGGAATGTATCATGCTACTGAGATCACTGAAATGGGGTAAAAATAAAATGTTAACATCAGTAACATTGAATGATTTCCTAAAATAGTAATGATATTCCTTTTCTCAAATGGTAACATTCAAAAATGTACTTCAGAATAAGAAGAAAAGGACATCGTCATTCTCATAGCATCAGAGGTTTGTTAAATTCTGTCATTACTTTTTAAAAAGTCAGTTAATAGCAAAACTTATCAACTTTACATAGTTACAGCTATGAATCACTCCACATTTTAAAAAACTCCTACATTAATGGAAATGCTGGTGAAATTTGAACAAGATCTGCAATTCAGTTAATAGAATTTTATGAATGTTAAATTTTCAGATTTTGATAAGTGGACTGCAGTTATGTAAATGGTAATACCAGAAGCAGATAATTAAGGAGTATACAGGAATTCTTTGTACTATTTTTGCAACTTTTATCTAAGTCAACAACTGATCCAAAATAAAAAGTTTAAAACAATCCCTAGTTCTTTTAGCACAAAATTTCATAGTAGCAGGCTAAGCAGCCCAGATGCTATAGAGCATTAACAATGACCATTTCAAATATTCAAAGTTTTAGAATATCAGCAGATTGCAGCATATGTCGACTGTGTTTAACAATAATGGCTTATTACCCTTTGATTTTTGACAAAAGAATATTTTTAAAAGATGGATCCATGAATGATAAATGAAAATTTAAGTGATACATTTGAATGCGGGATGAAAAACATTGCATTTCGTTAGTTAAAAAATTCGACAGTCAGCTCAGTCAAGGAAAAAATTTAAAAACAGATCATTCTTTGCCATTATGACTTTGATATAAGTCTCAGAGATTGGAGATAAGAAATACACTATGAGAAAACGAGGGCTGGGCACCATGGCTTATACCCATAATCCAGCACTTTGGGAGGCCAAGGTGGGAGGGTCACTTGAGCCCAGGAGTTCAAGGCCAGCCTGGGAAACATAGGGAGACCCTATCTCCACAAATTGGCTCTGTCTAGGCAGCAGGCAAGGAGAACTCATTGGATGGTTACAGTCTCAAAAAAAAAACCACAAAAAAAAAAAAAAAAAAATTTAAACTTAGCCAGTCATGGTGGTGCACACCTACAGTCCCACAAACTTGGGAAGCTGAGGTGGGAGAACTGCTTCAGCCCAGGAGGTTGAGACTGCCATGAGCCATGAGCAGCCCACTGCACCGAAGTTGAGACTGCAGTGAGCCATGATCAGATCTCTGCACTCCAGCCGGGGTGATGAAGACCCTGTCTCAAAAGAAAAAAAAAAAAAAAGGGAGGTGCCAGAAAAAATGACAAAAAACCTCCAAGTCATCTTCTGCAGACATTTTTATGAAGACAAAACAAAGTGTTACCCCTTCATTCATGCAACATGCATTATGATGTCCTATTATGTGCTAGGCACTATAATTCATGTTAAGTTTCAGAAAACATAACTTTAAAAGATTTCATGATCATTTAGATATAAAGCTTACTCCCAAAGCAAAGATTAATAAAATTATATTCTAAATATCTAAAAGAGATTAAATATGATTTCACAGCAGGATATCTTTCCCATTTATCCTTCATGAGAGTTCAAATATCTAAATTTACGAAGATAATGGCATTCCATTTATTCTGGGGATAGTAGCAAAGAGTTGGATTTTTGTAAAGAATCCATTTTCCATTAGTTTGTTTTTTTTTTTTTTTTTCTACTAACACCTAACCATCCTGAGTAGAGTGAAATTATAACTTCATGCCACATTCCCACCTGAGCAACCTTTCAGGTATTCTGCCAGGCACTTTGAAATAGAAGTAGAAACTTCTTAGGGTCTTCCTCCATCATCCCATAAAATAAGACAAATAAATAGAGATTACATATATCCTACTTTATAATTCAGAGATTACTGACCTTTGTATTTCACCTAAGGTCAAGAACCTGAAAAATATCATAAAATGAACTATCTTCCGCTATTCATGCCACATCAAAATATGAGTTCTGCTATTAACAACGGTAACATTAAAATAATCTCACATGTGCACAGAAAACAAGAGATTTCTGACACTGTGGAAAGTAATGGGACAGCTCAAACAAACAAAGAAATGAACAGAGATTTTTCTGGTCTCCTATACTTCAAACTGCAATTATTTATTTGCTGTTACAAGTCCTAAAGACTGCCTACTTATAGCTAAAATAAACCCACAGTGTTTTCTTTTAAAAAGTAGTCATTAATCACAGCCAACTGGATAACTATAGATTCTAAGACACCCCCTCATAATGCTAGGAGAAAGGACCATGCTAATGTCTGATGGAAGGCGGGATAATTGTAATTGTTTAGAAATGTTAATGTTTATGATAATATTTTAACTAAAAAAAAAACAATAGAGAACTAAACCTAAGTTGGGCAAAGTGACTCACAGGTAACCTAAGATGAGTCATCATAAATTCTAGATGGTAATTTTTGGGGAGACAAAGACTTGGGAATGGGGAATACTCTGAGAGCTGTTACAGAAAAATGAGAACTTGAGAGCTTTTAGCCAAAGAATTCAGAGAACAAGAACGTAAAAAGCAGTGATGGAAAAGATATTAAAGAAAACAAGGAAAATATTACTGGATTTTTACGCTGACCACGGGCCAGTAAAGAAAACAGATATGGAACCAAATCCAGAGAACTTAAGGAGCTGGAGTTGAGTCACTGAAAGGAGAACGATTTGACTGTTCACTGGGGATCCCAAAGAAAGGACTTGGGCTCCTTAAGAATGAAGCAAGCTTAGCTCAGGAATGAAACTGGATATCACTGAAAGGGCAGACGGAAGTAAAAATAGAGATGCCTATTCAACTGATGCCTGTTAATATACATTAATCTATATTTTGCTAAAGTGAATAACAAAGTGGTGTTTGTAATTACTGACACATATACATCTTGACTATGGTATTGGGACTGATTTTCACACATCTTACATAATGAATCATATTTAAATCATAGTTAAATGATATATGTTTTTACCCCAGGACAGCACTGAGGTTAAAGAGGACGAGGGCAGGAAAAATAATGCCCCTATCAGAATAGAGACAGGAAGGTGGAGAAATGGGAAGGTTATATATTGACACAATAGCTATATAAAACTGAATGTTTCTAAAGTTTTTGGTTTTACATAGCCCTTTAACTGTGGGGCTATCAACTCAAGGAAGATAGGTTTGGCTAGGAACCAATGAGCCCACAGTATCATCCAGGAAGCAGCACAGGTAACAACAGGATACTAAAGGAACGTGACTGTTCCCAGTCCCTGGAACTGTTGGATTGCCCTTCTGCTCTGCCAGGCAGCTAAGCTGAAACTACCAGAGTACAAATTACTAAATTTCAGGGTTGAATTATAATCAGAGGTTGAAATAACAAAGCCGATTTATATTTTTCTTTCCTTTTCCACCAATAAACTACAAAACAGATTCTGACTTAGAAGTGAGAAGACTGGAGAAGAGAATTAAGGAAGCATAAAAGAGGGATGATTTGTCCTTCCCCATTCTCCACAATGCTTGGGGTTCGTGCAGACAGGGATGGTTGGCATTACATTCAGAAGATGAAGTTTAATAAATAAGAGGACCCTCTCCTTTTGAGTACAGACTGTTTCAAGCTCCATCACCCCTACAGAAGACATCAGAAATGGTTATGTGTTGCCATCCAGTCAGAGAAGTCAGTGAGAAGGTGTCTGCCGACCCTTGGAGTCCACCATTCCTTCCCTCGGGTTCTGCCAAGGATTTCTGAATGACTAAGAGCCTAAAGTAGCATGCAGTTAGCCAGGACACTGAGTCTGGACCAAGTTCACAGAGAATTCAAGGAGGTGGCCTCAAGTAAGCAGTTGTGTGTTCATGTCTGCACCTCTAAGTGACCACTATGAATTGTTAATCCTCTACTCACATACTTTAAACAACACCATCCCCTAGGTATACACTTTTTTTTCTGGCCTTAAGAAATATAAGGCCAACTTTTCTATATTTCCTCCAGAGAAAATCTGGAAGACCCAGTTTCAGTTTAAATACATAAAGATACATAATGCTGTAGTAAGAAGCAATAAATTTTTAATTTGGAAACTTTTAAAAATGAAAGACCAAAAATAAACCTGTGCATTTAAAGTTTTTCTGGCCACTACTATACCAAACTATAAAATTAAAGGGTGGCTCCCACATTGAAACAACATATATTTAACGGCAATGAAGACCCAAATTAAGATACATAAACACATGTTAAATATTTATGAGTTCACCCAACAAATTTTAGCTATGGAAACATAAACATATTTAAAGTTGTCTGGAAGCTGAAATAAAGAGTAAAGATAAAAGTAGTTATTGTAGTTATTAGACATGAAATTTTCATTAAATCTGATTTTGAGGCCCCAAACGGTATACATGAAGATTATTTTTGAAAATAAAAATTTAAGTACTATTTTTGAAAATAAGAATTTAACAATTTAAAAAAATTTAATAATTTTAAAAAATTATTTCAAAAACATTCTAATTTACCAATATAGAAATTTTATGAATAGAAAGTGTTGATTAATTAAGCAAAGCATGAAAAATTTAAAATAAGCAGTTAACAAATACAAAGACACTTACCTAGCACTTTATAAACTCATAATTCAGAGTGCTATATTTGGAAATGTCCTCAAATCATTCCTTCACTTAAAGTCTGGGATCTGTTAGAATTTTGCTCTTGGAAGACGATGGCTTGCTTCTGTATTGTCGTTTCTATTGTGTTTCTCAAGGCATAGGGAAGCAGACAGAAACTGGCCAATGTAAGAATGACAAGGTAACCCAAAATGCCCAATCACTAAGTCACAGACACTCAGACACACACCCTCAACATTAGAGAAAAAAATAAAAATCAAACATGGGTTGTTACCCCATAGTGTGTGGGCAAACACCCACGATGTTGACATATAAATCTTACACACAAGTGGAGGCATTTGACCGACAGACACCACCTCTCACCAATCTGGTTCTACACCTACTTTCAAAACCACTGTGTTTCAGAAGCTGAGAGTATTGTTTCACTTCTCATTCCTCAAGCCACTGAAACAAGAGGCCAATGAGAAATCCATAAGAGAACAATTTTGCATCACTCTCTGCTTATATTGTAGGTTGTATCTGTAACTGCAGAGAGCCCATCAAATGTACTTTCTACTCTTTCATCAGAATGCCATAATGAAAGCAAGAGAAGATAATAAAACTATATGTATCATTTCACCCTTTTCCTTGGCAGTCTAACATGTCTCCAAAGGGAATTTTGTCAAGTGCTTCTAACCAATTTTCTATCCAGCAATTAAGAAGAACCCTTTCAAAAGTTGCTTTCTGAAGAGGGTATCAATAAAACTGAGATAGAGAGATAATCTGACTTTAAAAAAAAAAAATCTGGCCGGGCGCGGTGGCTCAAGCCTGTAACCCCAGCACTTTGGGAGGCCGAGACGGGCGGATCACGAGGTCAGGAGATCGAGACCATCCTGGCTAACACGGTGAAACC